>NC_137465.1:229202855-229516571 GCF_964235325.1 Thermobia domestica | reverse complement strand
TTTATAAACCTATTCATGACTGTGTGAAATTGAATTTGTCAATACTCTGTTTGAAAGTGCCGTCTGCTATCCGTAAATATTAAGTAAAAATAAAATAAAATAAAATAATTTAAAAAATGAATTAAAAACTAAGAAATAAAATGTTCCCCTACGTCATAAAGTGAGAGGTTATTGATAAGAGCATGTAGATCTTCAAGTGACAATCCTGGGACAATGCAAACGAAGGTGAATATCCTCTCGGCACGAGAAATTCCTAAGTAAATTGCTATGTCCACAATGTACAACTTAACGTTAGAGTACAATTTCCTCGTGAAGAATATTTTTTGAAAAAAAGGAACAAAGAACGTAGTGCATACATCTTTAATTTTAATGAACATTTTCTCATGTGGGAACATGCTAACTGTAACTGGAAATCTTTATAATGAGTCGGTTACATGTCATCTTAAAGCTCTAGACCGTACTTGCAATAGCAACAGTTTGGAAAACTAAAGTGGAGTTAAAAGTAAAATGGATTCTTATTGTTTCTTTCCAGTTAAAATTTTGAAAGCGTTGCTACTTTCTTCCATTCTGGCTACACGATCTATCCACCTGAGCCTCTTAAACTTGATAACCCTAACAATGTTTGGTAAACGGTATAAATTATCTAGTTTCTCGTTATGAAATTTCCGCCATTCCCCATTCCCGTTCCTCTTGGGTCCGAATATTCTTCTCAGGATCTTGTTCTCAAATACTTTCAGTCTATGTTCTTCCCTCAGAGTAAGCGACAATGTTTCGCAACCATACAGTACGACAGATATGAATATCGTTTTACATATTTTAAGCTTCAAATTCTTCAACAGAATTCGCGACCACAAAAAGTTTTAAACTGAATAATAACACGAATTTTCTGATTTTAGTGAACATTTAATTTTTCGTGAATATGGTTTTGGTCTGTTAATATTAAATCTAGATTTTTAAAAGTGTCCACTTTATCAAAAGTATTATTTCATATTTTAAAGCATCCATAATTTGGAGTATTACGATCCCGACGAACTTTCATGTATTTAGTTTTCTCTGCATTTACTTCTAAACCTATGTCCCTGCAAGCGTTTAATAACAAATCTATATTTCTTTCTATTGTCTTCCTATCATACCTGAAGAAGCTAAAAGTTATATTGATAAACAATTATTCAACGTATAAGTACCTGCCCATGAAATCACTTGGTCATATACACTAAGTTTTTGTCAATGTCATGAAAATGTTATTCATGAAAATGTTAAATGTTATTCATGAAAATGTTAAATCTACATCATCAGCATACGCCATAACCATTCAGCTCTACGCCCTGGTTGCTATCTTTGATTTTCCTTATGACGTACTCTATAACAAAGGCGAATAATAATAGCGAGAACGCATCTCTTTGTTTCAGGCCATTCTCAACGTGGAAGCTCGTGGACAATTTTCTTACTCGAACACTTTCTTTGGGATTCATTTAAGCATATGTTAATTATTCTAAGGAGATCATAAAAGTAATTAAATCTGAGATACGCCTATTGGTTATGCTAGTGACGATTTGTCTACATGGTCTTCCAAGTAATCTTAGTAACTTTTCTATTTAATCTAATACGACGAAAACATGAACACAGACACTTCCAGAAAGTGTTAAGGCTATGCTCAGGGCCGGACAAGACCTTTGGTCTTGTCTCTACCAAATGCGCAACACGTGCATTTCCCCAGGGCGGCCAAATCTGTCATAACTATATTATTTAAAATAAATATTTATTATTGGAAACAGACTTGATGTTAATGGTAGTTCAATTTACTAAGCTGACCTGTTGAATACTTCATTAATAAATCATCCTTAGGTCGCATTAGTTTAAGATCACATGGACAATACTAAAACAAATGGTCAACAAATCACAGCATGAATTAGTGATGAGCAAATGCAAGACAAAGACCAAGATCCGGGTGGTCTTGGTCTTGGTCTTGGTCTTATACATCCAGTCTTGTTATTGGTCTTGCATACCCAGTCTTGGTCTTGCTACGAGAATCTTGCAAGTCTTGCTTTTAAGAAATTTTATGCTTTTCATAGGTAAATTTTACTATGGAGAAATTCTACAATGCGCCAATAGTAACGGAAATACAATGTATGTTTATAAATGTAATATAGTTTACCTTCGTGTAAGTATGATGATAGTGTACAACATAGGCGATAGCCTTTATTTTTTTCAATGAGTCCCCATGCTTCACTACTTATAAGATAAATTACAACGTTTCGTAGTCTTTTTATATATATGTATTTAACAGATTCAATACTCCACTGGTTCCCAAATTGGGAAGGGTACCCCAGAGACGCATGAAAGAAAATCAAGACGGCACAGATTACTAAAATACAATGATTGCTAAATTATTTTTATACTCTGAAGGCGTCATGTACTTTTTATTTTCAACCAAGATTAGCTAGGATTGTATTGAATAAACTTCCAATTAAATATTGAGATTTTATTTTACTGATTCCAATACGTACTCATGGAACAGAAACATGGACATTACGCAAAAGCAATGAAAAAATATTGGAAGCATTCGAAAAAAAAGGGAGAGAATTAGCTGGGTTAACGGAAAACGAATGAGGTGTTAAGAATAGTAGCAGTAGGCGAGAAAAGAAGAATTTTACATATAGTTAAGAGGAGGAAAGGAAACTGGTTGGGACATTGGCTGAGGAGGACCTTTATTATGGGGAACTTGTTAGAGAGTATGTCGGAAGGAAACAGAGGGAGGGGCAAAGGAGACTGTAGTTGAAGAAAGGTATTAAAACAGAAAATTGCTACGTCAAGACGAAGAGACTAGCGGAGGACCACCGTATATCAAAGCTTCTGAGTTGCAACAAGTCACCTGCCAATAATGGCAGAATAGCTATGATGATGATATGTTAGCAATATTGGCCAAAAAAGAGAGATAAATTAAAATAATAACGATTATATCCAAACCTCTTAATTGTTTAATATAATTTGAGTAAAAACTGAAAACGACTCAACTGTCCATGTCTTTCGTGTAAACTCAATTTATACAAATACTTTTGACCTATATTAGAAATACAAGAACACAGCATCAAACTCCAGGATATTTGAAATAACTGTACAAAATCATTCTCACTTGTGAATATGAATTATTTATTGTTATATAGTGTTAACATCGCTCAATTCTCGTGTGCCATATACCTGAGGAAGTTAAAGTTATATTGATAAACAATTATTCAACGTATAAGCACCCGCTAATGAAATCACTTGGTCATATACACTAAGTTTTTGTCAATGTCATGAAAATGTTATTTCGATATTCATTTTTTTGAGCACACATTAAAAAAATTCTAACGGATGCTTGATCCTTGGAGGCAAGGCCATACTCATGTAGTCTGCACCTATGATGTATGGAATTACCGATGTTCAATACTACATTTCTCTTTAGTTTTGGAAGAGCAGCACTAATATGTTTTGAAATGATGTAATATCTAGTTTTACGTGCTAGGATTATGCACCGAGGCTAGGATAAATGAATGAGATGATGAAATGAATGAAATGATTATGAGAAATGAATGAAATGATGAAATGAAAGTAGAAGGAAACGGGAAAATCCCGAGAGAACCTACGGACACGGTCTCTATCCAGCAAAAAAGCTCACACAGTGCAAGCTGGGATCGAACCAGAGACCCAGCACCAAAGGTGAACGCTCTACTATTGAGCCGGTACTTGTGCAAAACTCTTGCGCAAGTCTTGGTCTTGCAGGTATGGTCTTGGTCTTGGTCTTGCATCGGGATTCCTGGTCTTGGTCTTGGTCTTGCATGCAAGACTCTTGGAAAAACTTCAAGACCAAGACTCTTGCGCTCATTACTAGCATGAATTGCTTGATTATTGTGAAATACAGGAATTCAATTCTCAAACAATAGTGAACACCTGTTCCATTTAGTTAATTATCACAGTTCTGATATCAAAACTAGAGTAGGTGCTTACACTGAAAAAAATAACAGATGTAGAAAGAAGATCAATAAATAATGAAAAAGAGCTAGTTGTACTGGAGTTGCAAACTGACATATTGAGATTGAATCGATATTGACTTCTATAAATGGGATTACCATCTTTTCTGTGCAGGTGTGTTTGCCTTATCTTTCACTGAGATAATAGATTATTATTTAAAGAAAAAAAACAGCACAACGAGATTATATTTTTAGTGTTTAGGCCTTTCTGAGTGCAAGTGCTATTTTCCTTCTCTTTATGATGGGGTATAATACTTAAAACCGTGAGTTTTAAGATTTGTTCTTTCTGGAGAAAGGGGGAGCGGCAAATGATCCCATTGCACGGAGCGGTAAATTGAGTAGACCAGCCCTGGATACGCCAATGCTCTTCAGAGGGACTTGAACTCATTCCTTAGATCGCTCTACTCCACTTACACCACGCCAGCCTCGGCCGATATTTATTTTATTTCAGTGGCGCTTTAATGGTATTCAACCTCTATGTATGAGTTACCTTACCTTCCCCCCCGTATTGCATATTATGTAGGTCTATTCTTCAGCAGAACAATTCTTCACTATTACATTTTAACTTTATTGTAACCATAGCTGTTCTCATTTTGTTTTCTAACATTTCTACTGACACTGACTCATCAATAAAAAAAAAGGAAGGATATACGAGTAACTACCAGTGATTCTCGAGTTAGCTATGCTCTTCTTGTACAGAATTTCATCAAAATTATATCGCATTATGTAATAAATACTGGTCGTACAGCCTTGGGTTATTTGTTTTATGCTCTTCGATATTTGATTACCGAATACACTTTCTGCATCTGTCTTGCTCTGGTTAACTCAGGATGTAGATGCTGTAATTTCTCGTTTCAGTTTTTTTTTTTTTTTCCTGTTTTTCAATGGGTATCATAAAGACTTCCTATTTTGTACACAGGAAATCTCTCCTTCCTTATCTCCCCTTCGTACACGCTAACCAGAGAACCTGTGATTAACAGAAAAAAAAAACTTTTGCGTGTAATTCATTGCACCAAAGACAGCGTGTCTTAGGTCAGGATGTGTAGTAGGTCAATCAATAAAACAAATGTTCTAACATTTGACTATTGCAATAGGCTATTTCACTTTTTGATATTTTGTCATTATCAATTTTGGCCTTAGGAACCTAGACTTATGTTTTTTTTTTCTTTTTTTAATTCTTTATTTATGATCCTTCTAATAATGGTTTCTTACTCCCCAGTGTGTGACATGCGAGCTCAATGCTGCTATGTTGTCATCACTGGGTCTACTTGTAGAATTAGCAGTGTTTACCTAACCTAGAACTACTTGAACTAAAATGTAGCAACAGCAGTTATTTGTGTGTATTAATGGCATTCTTGTGTTTGCAATGGACCTTAACAGTGTTCCTAACATAGGAGGAAACTATCATCATTAGAATAGACTTAGTTTATTTCAGTGGCGTACGCAAGGGGGTCCGGTTTAAACTCCCCGTGAGCAAGATATTAAGCAAAAGTAAATATTTATTATATTAAGATATGTATACAAACACATGAAAGTATATGAACTTGAGAGCTTGAATCCTAAACATTTGACCAAATTCTGAGTACGCTCTGGTTCATTTATGATTATTTATGCCTGCTTTAAAGTACAGAATAGAGAAATTCAATAAGAGGTATTTTACTTGATGTAGCTAAACCAAAATTTCCTTTTCTAAGATTAAAGGAAATAGAATATAAATTCAAGTGAAAGAAATGAAAATAAGTGGAATGAAGACATAAATAAGCGGAGCTTTGGCCAAATTCGAGGTTGTGTAATTTTATCATAGTTCACACGTTCGGGGATCGAAACCAGCGATCTTCTCACTAGAAATAAAACCTTACGAAAAAAATGATTTAAAATGTTTTCCTATACGGTAATCAACAAATTTAAAAGCATTTTCTTGGTATTCTTGATATTCTTTCGATAGCTTGCAGTTTAGATTCTCGTAAAACAATAAAATTCCAAAGAATTTCTAACTTACAATTTTCTAGATGCTCTAATTGAGTAATGTTGATCAGTATATGTAATAATGATTCTTCATGCTTCTATGGAATTGCTTCACTGCTCCTTTCTATAACTATTTTTTCACCCCTATCTTCAATAAGATCATATTCAGGGACCCCGCCAAAATTCCAGATTTTTCTGTAAATTTAGTGTAATTTTATTCTTTATTTTATAAATGTTAATATTAGTTTATCCTCATATTGAATTTGGACGCTTCCAAAAGCTTTAGAACCCTCCCAAAATAAATTCCTGTGTACATTGGGCCACATAAATTCTTGAGGTACAAAATCCGTGAGATAGGCAACCCAACTAAAGCCCGCTTCAAGATTAATTACGCCTGGTAGAATAGATGCCATGAAGTTGCCCCAACCTGTTAAAAGAACAAATCGTAAAGGGTGTTTTTGTGCAGGAGTGAAGCGAAACGCGGTTAATGAAATGACGAAAAGGGAGTCTTTGGATACTTGTCCTCACAGTACACAGAACAGTACCGGAAAAAATATATATAACGACACCAGAGGTAGCGATGAAAAGATAACAGTCGGGGGCTTCTCAAATGAGGGATTATATAAACAAATTAACTTACTTCAAATGACTGTACGATATGCGGATCAAATATATGTACGAATAGATTATGCAGTGTATGAAGTACGTAGGTCTTTTTTAAAGTAAACAAAAAGCCTTGCGCTGAGTTTTGAAACTATTGACAGTAATCCTACTGGGAAATTAATTAAAGTATAGGTGGGGGTAAGAAACCAGCCCTCAACGAAAATCTTGGGGGACTATCCCGGCTTGAGCTACTAGGTTCTGGCGCCACTGGTTGATACGTAATACTACTTCAAAAGAAGAATTTGTCCGATTTCATTATTCGTTAAATGACTAAATATTGGTGTGGAGTAATTTATTTGTAAATATTACAAATGAAAAATTCAATAACACAAACGAGTTGGAGAACTTATCCGAACTTGGAGAAGTTATCCGTACTAGGGAATACTATCCGTGTTTCCCTTCCCCTTAGCTTGCAAATATAACTGAGGATTCCTGATTTGTATAATATTTGTGAAAATTTACACATTGAGACACAAGGAGAAAAGGTGAGAATATAGTGTCAATTAACAACAATTTAAAAATGCACGAAATTAACGGACAATATCAAATATAGAACTATTAACAGAATTAACTCTCTAGCTCGTTTTCTCCATTCATTTTTCTTCCTTTATTTTCAGGATTACATCATCACTGAATTTCTCCACTGGAGATTATCTTTCATTTAGCAGTATCCAACTGGTGCTCAACCTTGTAAATGAAACATTTTAGAAAGTGTAAAGCCCGAGAACAATCGAACCCGGACTGGAAGATTAGGAAACCACAACGTTAATTCCTCATCTAAAGTCTTACTTTCTCTGGCCCGCCTAAATAAAGAGCCTTTTCTGTTCGCTCAAAACAGTAGCTTGTTAATAGTTAAATTGATTGGCAAAACAAAGGAATGTGTAACTGAGGACTCGGACGACATTATATCATTGTATCAACTAAATTATCAACATTACAGATCTTTTAAAAACAAAATACAAAATTCCTTTATTTTGAATAAAATACGGCGTGTATATTATACTCGTAAACAAACTAAACATGAATCAATTACGCGTAGTAATCGTGGTTCAGTGGTTAAGGCGCTCGATCAGTACTCTGAAGGTTCACGAGTCAGATCCACGAAAAGCCAGTTTTTTTTTTTACTATAGAATTTTTGGTGGCGATTGATAGGCGATGAAACACGTTTTATTATCTTTAGATATTTGAATTCTCGGATGTTTCAGTACTTGAACTATCAAATCTTCAAGAATAATAATAGTAATAATAATAAACTAATAGTGATTATTATTATCTCGTAGAAGGTTAAAAGTTAGGAGTTTATAATCGCTCAGGTCATACCATTACAAGAAGAAACGTGACATTTGGCAAGATTATTTCGGTTTTGTTTAGTGTTGCCCACGAGAGAAGAAAATTGTGCTATCGTTTCTGAAACAAAACAAAATCGAGACGAGAATTAACATTTTACACTCGAAACGGGACAAGGCTAACTCACAATATCGTCTTGCTTTGGAGCTGAAAAGTATCGTAAAAATTTCTCGATTCTTAAAATAGTGTATGTCCATTCTTTAAGTAACAATTGCTTTGTAGACTGAATCTTATACGCTATTTTGTCACTGTATTTCGGAGCTCATTGAATTTATTATGGTCTGTGTAGATATTTTTGTAACAAGGCTTTTACAATTACTTCTGCATATCCAAAAATTTCTCTATTGTATGCATTACTGTTCAGTGATATTCAGTTATTTTTATTACAGTTATTTTCCTTAAAACATACAGTAGAATACTTTTACATGAAACTTTAGTGGGACGCTTTCGTTTAAAATTTTAGTAGTTTCAGAGGTGTGTCCTGGAGGTCCGGACACCCTTCCGAAATCTCGACTTATCTGTAAGTTTTGTGTAACTTTAGGGTAACTTTAAAAATTCTATTATTATTATTATTATTATTATTATTATTATTATTATTATTATTATTATTATTATTATTATTATTATTATTATTATTATTATTATTATTATTATTGAAGTTTTGTGAATTTAATGGATCACCCTGTTCCAAAAAGATTAAGCGCTTTCTTTATGGTTGTTTTAGTCGTTGCCCGCTCAGCTCCGGAGCTTGTGTCCCTGTATCTATCCCAGCTCCCGCCGAGTGGGCATTCTGCTGGACAAACGCCGTGTATTAAGTTTCCTCGGGGTTCTGTTTTCTCCCACATTCTTTATTCCGCTGTTTCTTTCATTCACATCATCGACGTCTCCTTTAGCTTAGCCTGCATGAAACGTAAAACTTAAAAACATAATTTTTCGTAGGGCGCTTGTGAGTTGAGTGGCCCTGCTTTCTACATGAAATTTAACTGGAAACGTTTCGTTTAACATTTAGCTAGTTGTAGGGACATACGCAGGGGATATGCCCTGGTAGTCCGGACACTTCTCTCCAATCCTGACCATTTTGTATCTTTCGCCTAATCTGAGGGATGTTTTTAAAGATTTTAGTACAATTCGTCCTCATACGGAATTCGTCTTCTGTATTATTATTATTATTATTATTATTATTATTATTATTATTATTATTATTATTATTATTATTATTATTATTATTATTATTATTATTATTATTATTACTGAATATTTGAGACCTTAATATTACGTCATATTGGAATGTAAATAAGCATACTGAAATTGATAGGAAAAAGGAAAAGAAATTGTTTTAGACCCTGTCTAAGGATGAATTGCCTTATATGAGATACTTTGGAAGGATTAGTGTCCGAAAGGAAAAGAGGGAAAAAGAAGTTGTCATCTTCTGGAGAATATGAATAGCGAAATTTCGGATGCCTTAACAGAAGTTAAGTCGGATTTGTGTTTTGCACGATACATAATAACACCCTTTCTTTGGATAAAAGACTTCGGAACATGTGTGCGTTATATTGATATTTTAATAAAATATACATACGAATATAAAAAGAGTAGTTCCTATTTATAAATTTTGGTTGAACGTATATATGGAACGTGTTGGAATTGATGATTGTCCCTGAAGCAAATCGAATGGGAACAAGTGGGAAACTCGAAGTGCCTTGCTTTACATATACAATGTCTACACACAATTTCATTCAGTTCGATCCACTCCTTCCCGCACTTTTACGATAATATTTACTTTTTTTCGGAGAAGGCCTTGGCCCAACACTATTTCTCCGCACAAACTAAAACGTTCGCTTATTTTTTGCGTATTGTCCCTACACAAAATTTCGTTGCAATTCTCCACATCCTTTAGGCACTTCTGACGTATACTTATTAGCACTTTTAATAATTTGTCATCCAAGGTTTGGTTGGTTCTGTGACCCACCCAACTGTTTCCAGAAAATATGAAACACATATTGCCTCATTTTACGTATACAATATCTGCGCACAATTACATTCACAACAGTCTACTCCTTCCCTTTAGGGTGTCAACTTTTACAATTTTTGGTGGGGCTTTTGCACTCTAAAACAGCTTTTCCACAGAAAATTAAAAAAAAACAAGTATTCGTTTCGTGTTTGAGTATTGGCCCTACACAAAGTTTCGTTTCAACTATTCACATCATTTAAGCACTTCTGACAAACTGTTATTAGCAATTTTGATATTTCAAGTTCAAATGTTGTGCGGAGTCAGTGCCCATCCAACCGATTTTTTCAGGAAAATATGAAACACATATTCTCTAATTTCGGGTATAGAATATATGTGTACAATTTTTTTCACGTCGGTCCACTTCTTCTTGCCTTTCGGGAGTCAAATTTCAAAATTTTAGGTAGGGGCTTTTGCCCCGTAAAACAGTATTTAAGCAGAAAATTAAAAAAAACACGTTCCCGTTTATTTCATGTGTAGTATCTACCTGCCAAATTTTATCAACATCGGAATATTACTTGGGAAGTGTTACATGTAAATGTAAGACGGATAAAATCAACTTTTATCCCGTATGCTCTCCTGAACGTGGAAGACATAAAGTAATATGATTTACTAAAGCCATAGCCATTGTGAACACCTCCAACGTGTCTGGAGTGATCATCTCTACACTCTGGACAATTCTCTCATTCAAGTCATCTGGTAGATATCTTGGAAATTGTGGTGGAGGCAACTGCCCATCTTAATAACTGGGAGATGCAAGGAGCATTGGAGCATTAATTCTGTGACATTTGTAAATAAGCTGATGCTTACTGGTGTTCCCAAACTAGAACGGGGAATTTTGGTAACACTCCACCCACTACCTTTTTACACCCCTTGCCCCCAAAAGAGAAGTCTTACCGATAATAATATTTCAGACGACTATACTAACATTACAAATGAGTTTTAATGTAATTTGTAGCAACCCGGTTAACTGATTTGGGTTCGGTTTAAGGTTGAAACATAATGTGTCGGTTTATTTCAGAATACGACCCGTAATTTGGTTCAATTTTGATTGAAAACAGTCAATATATTGCCGTTTTTCAGAATATCCATACATATTTTTGAAAAGTTCAGAAAGATATGTAATGGTTTCGTTTTAGGTTAAGGTATTATGAATCTGCTGTTTCACTTTGGAATAGAATTACGATTTCCCATGTTTTTCTCTATATATACTTATTTTTGAGAACATATAAATGAGCAATAGAAAATACTACTGCTTTTCGATTCGGTTTGGTTTCGGCTAACCGATTGAAAATAAAATCTATGCGTTTAGTGTACCATGATTATACCTATTGGGTTAAGGGAGACTATGATTAAAGCAAGTAAATTATGATGGACGAATTGATGGAATGAGAAAGTGGGAGGAAACTGGAGTGTCCCGAGGAAACCCTTATTTGCCTTGGGGACGTATCAGGTTCCCCACCCTCAGATAGTTCAGTGCTCGCGGTCCCGAGTTCGATTCCCGGTGGGAGATCCTTTGAAATTGTATATGTTCGCGATGTATCTGTGTTCTGTCCCTGTCGTTCAAGGTTACTGGAAATAATTGTAAAACGAGTATTACCAAGTATAATAGAGACAAGTTACGGAGATACTTTCAGTGAATCAGAAAAGAGAGTGGCCTGAGCCAGCAGGTTCCAGTTAAGGGTTTGAATTATTCTTGAAACCAGTTTCTCCTTCATGTTCTTGCGTGTTTGTATGTCTATTTTTGTTTTCTAATTTAAATTTAAATTCTCTCGACTATAGTATGTTATCATGACGGAAATCAGAGTGTTTCGTCATTATCGTAAACGTGTACAATTTGCTACATACGCGAGTGTGTTTTGACTCTCATTAACAGAGCGGTCTTAGCGTAGTGGCATGAGCATTTGTTTCGTAATTTCAGGGTCCAGGGTTCGATTCTCAATAAGGAAATTAAGAAAATTTTTATCAACTACACTATTCATACTTGTGTAATAAAATGAAAAATACTCAATTTCTTTCGGTCTTACAAGTTAGAGTCGAAATGGCTTTCTTCACAGAAGAGATACTAAAACATGACGTCACATGTCTACAATCTTGATTCTTACTCTCTGAGAACGTAAGATGTTTAGCAAACAATTCATGAATAAACAAGGGTCATCCTTAGAGCTTAGTATGAGACATAAATATGTCTGAAACGAGATTGTTTCCTAGCAATTATTCCGAACGTCTTAGATTATTACTCCCGCTTCTAGAAATAATATTTCGTTCACCATTTCCAACACGTTCCATATATCCATTCAACCAAAATTTGTAACTAGGAACTATTCTATTTTATATTCGTATGTATATTATATTAAAATATCAATATAACGCATATGTAATCCGAAGTCTCTTATCTAAAGAAAGGGTGTTACTATGTATCGTGATGAAGACAGATTCTACTTAGTTTGTGTTAAGGCATCCGAACTGTCGCCATTCATATTGTCCAGGAGATGACACCATTTCCCCTCTCTTCCTTTCGGACACTAACATTTCCAAAATATCTCTTATAAGGCAATTCATCCTTAGAAAGGGTCTAAAACAATTTCTTTTCCTTTTTCCTGTCAATTTCAGTATGCTTATTTACATTGCAATAGGACGTAATATTGAGGTCTCAAATCTTCAGTAATAATAATAATATAGAAGACTAATAATATAGAAGACAAATTCCGTATGAGAATGGATTGTATTAAAATCTGTAAAATCATCTCTAACATTACTGAACTTGCAAGCGAAAGTTACAAAACGGCCGGGATTGCAGAGAAGTGTCCGGACCAGCAGGACATATTCCCTGCGTACGTCCTTACAACTAGCTAAATGTTAAACGAAACGTTTCCAGTCAAATTCATGTAGAAAGCAGGGCTACTCAACTCACAAGCGCCCTAAGAAAAACTGTTTTTAAGTTTTACGTTTCATGGTTATGCCGGCTAAGCTAAAGGAGACGTCGATGATGAAAATGAAAGAAACAGCGGAATAAAGAATGTGTGAGGAAACAGAACCCCGAGGAAACCTAATAAACGACGTTTGTCCAGCAGAATGCCCACTCGGCGGGAGCTGGGATAGATACAGGGACACAAGCTCCGGAGCTGAGCGTGCAACGACTAAAACAACCATAAAGAAAGCGCTTAACCTTTTTGGAACAGGGTGATCCATTAAATTCACAAAACTTCAATAATAATAATAATAATAATAATAATAATAATAATAATAATAATAATAATAATAATAATAATAATAATAATAATAATAATAATAATAATAGAATTTTTAAAGTTCCCCTAAAGTTACACAAAACTTACAGATAAGTCGAGATTTCGGAAGGGTGTCCGGACCTCCAGGACACACCTCTGAAACTACTAAAATTTTAAACGAAAGCGTCCCACTAAAGTTTCATGTAAAAGTATTCTACTGTATGTTTTAAGGAAAATAACTGTAATAAAAATAACTGAATATCACTGAACAGTAATGCATACAATAGAGAAATTTTTGGATATGCAGAAGTAATTGTAAAAGCCTTGTTACAAAAATATCTACACAGACCATAATAAATTCAATGAGCTCCGAAATACAGTGACAAAATAGCGTATAAGATTCAGTCTACAAAGCAATTGTTACTTAAAGAATGGACATACACTATTTTAAGAATCGAGAAATTTTTACGATACTTTTCAGCTCCAAAGCAAGACGATATTGTGAGTTAGCCTTGTCCCGTTTCGAGTGTAAAATGTTAATTCTCGTCTCGATTTTGTTTTGTTTCAGAAACGATAGCACAATTTTCTCTTCTCGTGGGCAACACTAAACAAAACCGAAATAATCTTGCCAAATGTCACGTTTCTTCTTGTAATGGTATGACCTGAGCGATTATAAACTCCTAACTTTTAACCTTCTACGAGATAATAATAATCATTATTAGTTTATTATTATTACTATTATTATTCTTGAAGATTTGATAGTTCAAGTACTGAAACATCCGAGAATTCAAATATCTGAAGATAATAAAACGTGTTTCATCGCCTATCAATCGCCACCAAAAATTCTATAGTAAAAACAACTGGCTCTTCGTGGATCCGATTCGAGAACCTTCAGAGTACTGGTCGAGCGCCTTAACCACTGAACCACGATTACTACGCGGTAATTGATTCATGTTTAGTTTGTTTACGAGTATAATATACACGCCGTATTTTATTCAAAATAAAGGAATTTTGTATTTTGTTTTTAAAAGATCTGTAATGTTGATAATTTAGTTGATACAATGATATAATGCCGTCCGAGTCCTCAGTTACACATTCCTTTGTTTTGCCAATCAATTTAATTATTAACAAGCTACTGTTTTGAGTGAACAGAAAGGGCTCTTTATTTAGCCAAAATAAGGAAGACTTTAGATGGGGAGTTAACGTTGTGAGTTCTTAATCTCCCAGTCCAGGTTCGATTGTTCTCGGCCTTTACACACTGAGAAAAAAAAATGTAGGTGGCATACTTAAAAACGTAGGTTACATTCGTAATTCCTGTAGTTTCTGGACTTAACGTACAACCGTATATAACATCCTGCAGCAAACGTATAGCTGAAAAAGTATGTATTATACGTACTGTCTGCACAAGTGCAATGACGTCATTCGTGTGACGTTATCTGCAGTAACAAGTATATACGGAGGTAATATCTAGCTTTGTGACGTCAGGGTCGTATGTAGCATGTGGGTTAATAATGACGACATACACTGACTATCAGGACGGAGCATGATTTCAAGAAGTATGCAATATACGTTCTGTACGTATGTTTCTTGCGTTCAACCCCGAGACAGCATCTATATTGTACTTGTGCCCCATACGTACGACTAGATACAGTATACGTATTGTACGTATGTATTATACAGATTTTCCTTATGTCGTACACAGCTTGTCCAGATACAGCATACAGAATATCCGTATGCACCATACAGAGTGCATATATGTAGCTTACAGACTGTCTGCATGCAGCATATAGATTATACGTATGTCGCGTACAGGTTGGCCATATGTAATGTATAGATTGGATGTATATAGCTAATAGGTTGTCCATATGAAATATACAGATTTTACCTGTATCGAATACGTATTGCCTTCTTGTAATGTATGGATCGGACATATGCAGGATCTAGAGTGTACGTATAGTGCACCATTATTAAAGTGCTGCAACATACTGCAAAGTGCATGATACATTCTTACTGTAATGTTGTCAAATATTGTTTTACTCTGTATGAAAACAAAAATAGCTTAAAATATGGTTGATCTCCTTTGTGCCAATAATAATAAAATTAACAATACTACACTTTTCAAATCTTAGTTTGGAGCAGTGAAACTGTCCAAAGAAATGTATTTACCTGCAGGGTGTCCTATAAGTTTGGGCTTCCTGCTAATTCGTTGGAAAGCTACTGCAAAGTCAAGTGTTGAAAAGTGACACAAGCGTTAATTTTAAAATTATGGGCACAAAGCAGGGGCGGATCCAGGACGGACTTCTGGGGGGGGGCGGTCGGCGGTAATACTGCTACTTTTAAGAGCTCCAAACTTGTTATGGATGGGTTTATTTATATATAAAATAAGAAAGTTTCCTCTTGTGGGGGGGGGCGATCGCCCCGATCGCCCCCCTCTGGATCCGCCCCTGGCACAAAGGAGGTTAACCATATATTAAACTATTTTCGTTTCCATACAGAGTAAATCAATATGTGATATATTACTGTAAGAATTTATCATATGGTTTGCAGTTAGTTAGTTGCAGCACCTCAATAATAATGCAAAATGCACAGCCTTATACAATCCTATATTCAAACTCAAACAAGATTTACGTACAATCATTTATTAAGCTGTTATCATCCATTGCTTGTACGATATAAAGATTATTTTACCTCATTCTTTTCCTTAATAGTATCTTCTACTAAAGTGCAGTTGTTACCACAAGAGGCCTGAATAGAATTTTCCAGAAATAACTTCTCTGTACATTTTAATTAACAGGTTTTTTTTTTTTTTTTTTTTTTAAATGTCGCAATAATTAAAAGTGTGGTGTCAGCCGGAAACGCATTCGCTTACAATATTATTCCTACTCAGTACTCGCCATTAAAAATGAAACACCAAGAAGGAGACTGGGTAGATGCGCCAAAGTTCCCAGGCCGATACCTAATAGTAAGTGCAGAATACTCTTAAACGTTCGCTGTATTCGCTGTGTGACAACGTGGTGACAGCGGAGGCGTTGTGCAGCCATCGACTAAACATATTTATTCTTCCCTGCTATAGACATTCTGCAAATTTGGACTTTCCTGGATGCATCCTTCTTAGTGCAACATTTTAAGGAAAGAGCAATTTAACAGTCTCATACATTGCTTAAAGAAAGAGCAATGATTCTCAGAATTACTCGGAAGATATATATACACAATAATTTAAAACGGTTATTTCAAACTTTGCAATTCAAAGCACGAAAAGAACTATAGATAAAGGAACACTGATTTTGGCCAAATAGTAATTAGTAAACTCAATCACACTCAGTACCATTAGTTGCTTGGTGTTATCCGTAAGTCAGAGATCACGGTATCTCATTTCGTATAGATTTTTGCATTTGTTTAACGCTAAAAATGTATTTTATCGCTAATTGAACCCAGTACCATATATATACCGACAGGACGTACCTTAGTCACAAGGTGACATGAGTGAAACACTAAACTATTCGATTGACACCTGCGGCCTTGTCAACACTAGAGAAAGTTACAAAGTGATTAAGTAAATACGGAACATAGTTCATACAAAGTATAGCGATGTATGAAGTCTCCGTTTCATACGACTTGGATAAAGGATACATCTGAAATAGCAACAAAGAAATATATAATGATTTCTCTGGATAATTTGGATTAGTCCAGAATTCGAACACACACACGCTGGTAAGTCCAACATTTTTTTTTTTTTTAACTTCTTTCTTCGGATTCCCAATAAAGTTGACTACTGAAAAGCTGAGTTATAGATTCTGTATTAAAACAACACCTTCGCTAGAAATGTTCAGTATACACATTGTCTTACATACAGAACAATACATTAGTTATTAATGCATGTCTGAAATAATAGTGCTTCGTATAGAATTTTACTTCATCCAATCGCAATAGCACAAAGATAAAAAATATTGCTAGGGATAATGTTCTTATTACAGAGAAAAAGAATTAAAATGACTTAACATTAACAATCATTTTCTTTAAACAGAGATAATATTTTATTATAATTTATGGAAGAAAGAAATAATTTGTAGTACAGTATCTTTATTAGGGTTATATATTCGTACAAAATAATGTAAGTACAACTGAGTCTGTCTTCAGAAAGGGCGTACTTTTAGCCACAACCTACACTGCTTCTTTTGACTGTCTTTCAAGCAGAATCCTGGTTTGATGCACGAAATACCTGCAACAAAAATCAGAAAATATTTAAAATGTTATATTCAGTGTGCTTAATTTGGTTGTACTTAACAATACAAAGTATCTTAACATTTTTGAGATTAAATGGACAAAATCTGTTCGGTCAGGTATGGACTTTTGGGTTGCACGTAGAAAAACTATGAAGTGTTTATTGATGCTGAACAACAACTCAAAATGTATTACCATTCAAAAGTAAGTGGGTACCTCAATGGTGTTCGGGCTACCATGGGGTACCTAATGTCTGTATTTTTTAGATATATGAAAATATATGTCTCTAAAATGTAAGGAACTGACATCTGTTTACCGAAAACCTCAACTCGGTAAGCCTTATGAATATCGAGATATGGGAAAATAAAGAGCGACACTACAGAACTGTGGAGTTTGCGTACTAGATGGTGCAGTTTCGGAAACGTAATTACGAGGGCTTACAACAACCTCAAAAGTAGTTTCAATTAAATACACTACACACACGCCCTGATGGGGGTTTTCGGGTACCATGATATTCCCAGAACTCTCATTTCTAAATATTCTAAAATATGTCTTAATAACGTTTTAAAGAACGTTAGAGGTGTGTGTTTACCGAAACCGCAAGTCGGTACGCCTAACAGTTACCGAAATATGGTGAAATAAAAAGCGACACCATAGGTACGTGGAGCTTGCATATTAGACAGTACAATTTAGAAAATTAATTAAAATATGACTATCAAGATATTGTCAAATAAAGGGAGGATCCATATAGTTATGGGGTTTTCGTGTTAGGTGGTAAAATTTCCGAAACCGGTCATGTAAAGTTAATAAGCATCAGTAGCAATTTCATCTTAAAATAATTAGGTATTTCCATGGAGTTTAAGAACATCATGGGGTCTACCAAGATTAAATTTTAAAAGTTTTGTAAAATATATTTTGACATTTGTAAAGAGTATTAGAAATATGTATTTACCTAAAAGTTCCAGCTAGTACATCTAGCAGCTAGAGAGACACCATACAATAAAAGCGTATTAGATCTTGAAATTTCAGAAAACAATTATTGATCCTAACAAAAGTTAAATAAGATGGTACTTATATGGGTTAAGTGAGAACCTCAGACTCGTCAGTACAATTTCGATCGAAAGATTAATTCAGCTCTAAATTTTCTTTGGACAATTCCAAGCGTTCATCGGGCTCTGAAATAAAGTGAACATTTTTTGTCAATATCTAATATAGCAAGCGAGATATAAGGAATTATGTATTTTATGACGTCGTAAAAATAGAGACCCACATGGATTTGTACTTTTGAGTATTTGCTGTAAGAAGAAGAAATTTCAGAAAACAACCGTATATACCTTAATAGACAATTAAATGGGCGGGGGCACAGTGGCTTAGTGGTAGAGTGCTTACCTCTGGTGTATTGGGTTCTTGGTTCGATCCACGGCCAAGTCAGTTTGTAGTGGACATCGTATTCGTGGGTTTTCTCGGGGTACTCTCCTCCCACCTTTGCATTCCATCAATTCTGTCAACAACATTCACTTGCTTTAATCATAATCTCCCTGAGACTAAAATGCATAATCGTGGGTCGCTACACTGAAATATTTCCTTTTATTTAATTTTAAAATTAAATAGGGAGTTAAGTATGATCGTATTTCTATGGGTTAAGTGAATACTCCAATAGTTTCTGCAAAAAAAAAAAAAAAGATTAGTTAAATACCCTACCACTAAGCTACTGTGTCCCCGCCCACTGAATTGTCTATTAAGGTATATACAGTAGTTTTCTGAATTTTTTTCTTATAGGAAAGACCCAAAAGTACAAATCCATAAAGATCTCTATTTTCACGTCATAAAATATATAATTCCTTATATCTTATTTACTATCTTAGATATTGACAGCGAATTTTCATTCTTTTGCACAGCTCGATGAACCCTTGGAATTGCCTGAAGAAAACCTAGGACTGAACTAATCTTTCGATCGAAATTGTACTGAGGTACTGATTTAACCCATAGAAGTACCATCTTATTTAATTTTGTTGCGACCAATAATTGTTTCCGAAATTTCAAGCTTTTATTTCACAGTGTTTCTCCAGATGTTAGATGTACTAGCTGGAAGTTTTGGGTAAATACATATTTCAAATACTGTTTACAAATGTCAGATTATATTTTCAAAAGCTTTTAAAATTTAATTTTGGTAGACTCCATGATGTTCTAACACCCCATGAAGATATCTAATTACTTTAAGATGAAATTGCTACTGGTGTTTATTAACTTTCCATGACCGATTTCGGAAATTTTAGCATCTAACACGAAAACCCCTTAACTGTGTTGGTCCTCCCTTTATTTGACAACATCTTGATAGCCGTTAGTCATATTTTAATTCAATTTCCGAATTGTAGCGTCAAGTATGCAAGCCCCACATACCTATAGTTTATTTTCCCATACCTCGGTATCCATAAGGCTTACCGAGTTGCAGTTTTCAGTAAAAAAAAAAAAAAAAAATCAGTTCTTTACATTTTAGAGACATGTATTTCCATATATCTAAAACGCAGAAATTAAGTACCGCATTGGAACTCCATTGGAGTACTCACTTACTTTTGCATAGCAGGGTAAAAACGCCAGTGGTTCTCACTTTAAGGTTGAAAACATACTATTTTGTCTCTTCTCTGAGCATCGTGAATCTGTCGGAGCTGTACCATAGTTGGAAAGACTCACTGATCCTTCCTATAATGACCATGTAGTTAGAATTAAAAAAGGAGTAGCCGTTGGAGGAAAAACAATATTTTAAAATCCTTGCACCAGTAGTCGTCACCTCAAAATCAAAATGTTCCAGTAGTAGTCAGGATTTTCTACCAGTGTTCGTCACTCAAATAACTTGACATAATTTATTCAAAAACGCACTGTGTATCAGTTTAGGGTTAAGAATACAATATAAAGTAGTAAGCTTAATAACTTTGCATCACTTTTAGCACTCAAGAAATAAAATAAAATCGTTTTTACATACTTTTTAAAGCAATTTCAGAGAGAAAAATGTTAACTGAATTCAAAAGTTAACTGTATATCACTTCCACGTTAAGAGTACAATATTAAATACTATGTTTAATAACTATACGTCACTTTAAACTCTCAAGAATGAAAATAAACGTTTGTACATACATTTTAAAAACAATCTGAGAAACAAAATAAGTTAACTGAATTCAAAATTTAATTATACATCACCTTAAGCTTGAGAATACACTATAAAATACAGAGATTAATAAAAAATGAAATCTTTAAGTTTAACGTCCCACGATTATGCCGGTTAGGCTACAGGAGACGGAGATAATGAGAAATGAGTGAAATGGTGGAATGAAGAAAGTGGGAGGAAACGGGAGAACCCCGAGAAAACCTACGAGCACGGTGTTTGTCCACTACAAAGTCCACACGGCGCGAGTTGGGATCGAACCAGGGACCCCAAACACCGGAGGTTAACACTCTACCACTGAGCCACCGCGCCCCCCTGAGATTAATAATAATGCATTACTGAAGAATGAAAACAAAAATGTTTTAGCTACCTATATTGTATTTACATGTTACCGGTATTTCTCATTAACTTTTTTTTTTTTTTTTGATACCTCATGATCAAGTGTAGGGATGCGCAAGAGAAAAGATTTGAGATTGTCTCCTCTCGAAAAGGTGCCGCGAAAGTTATGTCTCGTCTCGAAAACTGGATCCGTTTCTATTGGAAGAGCTCTATCTCGTCTCGAATTTCGTACCAAAAATTCTGTCTCGTCTTGTCTCGTGCGCATCCCTAATCAGGTCCATAGCCAAAAACTTCATTTCGGAGGGGGTTCGATAGGGCTTTGGGATATCCGAATTTAGATATAGATAATCGATATTGACAAACTATCGAAACTTGTTCGAAATATCGAAAAATACAGCAATATCGAAATATAAACAATATCAAAAATCGAAAATATAGAAATATGAAAGAGATCAAAAATATGGATATATCGATCAAAAATGGATATATGATCTTGGAATACGATTTGGTGGAATAATGAGGGAGAAAAATAATCATTGATTAAATATTAAATTGAAAAGAAATAAGAGCCTGACGCTCAAATACTTATCTATCCGGCACCCATCTTGATCCCCATAAAATATCATGAAGTGCTTGATTGATTCTAAACTCAATAATAGTAATAGTAATTTAACAACAAACACAGAATGTATAATTTACGCACCTTGAAATGTAGAAATTAATGATTGTAATCCCCAGCTTTCCAATAGACGTTTGATTTCTCCAAATGAAGATTCGGATATCTTGTTTCTTCTCAAGCAATAATGGGTTACAATAATCAGTTGCAGTCCAAAGCCAAGTCACTAAGTTAAGCATGAAAATAAAGAATTCATTAGTTAGATGCATACAAAATCCTACGCATATAAATCCGAATCTACTTGTATTAAATTGTAAATTTAAACAAACTAAATTATACTACTTTGGAAAGCGTCTCCAAATATAATGTTTTCATTCTAAAGTGAAGGAATTTTTAAAATCGGATGACCCGTTTGCGCTGTACACTCGCTATGCGTCCAATGTGAAATGAAAATGCAACATTGCCATTTACCTGGACCCACAACGTAAGTGAGTGAAGTTACTGTCTTTTACGCTAACATGTCGATGGCCAGCCCCCGTTTCAAACAGTAACTTCATTCACTTATGTTGTGGGTCCAGGTAAATGACAACGTTGCATTTTCATTTAAAATTGGGTGCATAAAGAGTATACAGCACAAACATCTCGTCCGATTTTTTTTAAAAAGTGTTCACTTTAGATTGAAAACGTCATATTTCGAGATGTTTTTCCTCTTACATTTTGTTGTAACTCTGATAATAACAGAGTTATCCTATGTCAGGGAACGTTTGAGACATCCTGTATACATCATAAGAAGTTCCTTTCTAAATTCTACACGGATGTGGTTTCATTGAATGTGAGGTGGGTGATACACATTAGGCCTTTTGGGAGTACGTCACACGGACGACCGTAATTTTGTGTTCAAAATTTTTATGAATTGATGGGATATGTGATACATATGGCCACGGACTAGAATTTTCTCAGTATGTCAAATATGCAATCAGATTTCATGCAGCTTAATTTGGTGAAAAGCTATTGCCAATTGAACGTTACATTTACCTCTTTCTTGCAGATGTTGAACCATGCCGTTAGCACGTGAGGAATGGATCGAAATAATCAAACTGTGGGGCGGGAGGAGTATATGTGCAGTGGTTGCCGATTGCAGTCATCCACAATGTGACTCTGTGTCACATGTTTCAGTGTCACAGTAATTAACTAAATTTGAGAAGACGGGGACATTCGTGAACATACATCGTAGCGGTTCAAACTCGCGGAACCTTTTTCCTTCCCCATTTTGAACCGGTACATGAAAATGCCATTTTCTCCATGTTTGCCTGCGCCGATTTTGAAAATTCCTTCACTAATCGATTTCTCTCGTCGAGTACTACAAGAAACAGTTAAAATCTCGCGGGCCCTTTTTTCTTCCCCATTTTGAACTGATACATGAAAATGCCATTTTCTTCATGCTTGCCTGCGCCGATTTTGACAATTCCTTCGCTAGTCGATTTCTCTCGTCGAGTATTACAAGAATCAGTTAAAATCTTGCGGCCCTTTTTTCTTCCCCACTTTGAACCGGAAAATGAAAATGAGATTTTCTCTATGTTTGCCTGCGCCGATTTTGAAAATTCCTTCACTAATCGATTTCTCTCGACGAGTACTACAAGAATCAGTTAAAATCTCGCGGAACCTTTTTCCTTCCCCATTTTGAACGGGTACATGAAAATGCCATTTCCTCCATGTTTGCCTGCGCCGATTTTGAAAATTCCTTCACTAATCGATTTCTCTCGTCGAGTATTACAAGAATCAGTTAAAATCTTGCGGCCCTTTTTTCTTCCCCACTTTGAACCGGAAAATGAAAATGAGATTTTCTCTATGTTTGCCTGCGCCGATTTTGAAAATTCCTTCACTAATCGATTTCTCTCGACGAGTACTACAAGAATCAATTAAAATCTCGCGGTCGTCTTTTCTTCCCCATTTTGAACCGGTACATGAAAATGCGATTTTCTGCATGTTTACCTGCGCCGATTTTGAAAATTCTTTCAGTAATTTATTTCTGTTGTCGAGTACTATAAGAATCAGTTAAAATCTCGCGGGCCCTTTTTTCTTCCCCAAGCCAATATTTTTGTATATTTTGAATGTATTCAAGTATGGAACAAAAGTATTATATAATTCCCTTAGTAGGTTTCTCAACTTCATATTTTTCAACTTAAATTTTATTTATTTTAATTATTTATTTTCTTGTGACTCAATATTTAATTGCAATCGTTCATTGGGGAGAAGGGTGGCCATTCTCAAATATATAAATATAGTATTCTTAAAATTTATGTGTTCTCGTACTATTAGTTTCTTCCACTAGACCTGGAAATTGAAAAATTAATACCTGGAAAACCTGGAAAATTCAGGGAAATTGAGTTCCATATTTATATATGAACACTGCTATTTACAATTTTTTTTTCGAATAGGGAGAACTGTACAAAAGGGTGTTTTGGGAATGGTATAACAATAGGTTTCTGGGAGTGTTGTTCGAAATGAAATCTTTAAGTTTTACGTCCCACTATTATGCTGGCTAGGCTAAAGATAACGGGGTGTTGTTCGCAGTGTTGAATTCAGACATTTACACCCGGGGGGGAATGTCAACTGCTCGGGGGAGGGTTATTTTTCTGTATTTTTTTCAAGAAAGCAGCATATTTAACAATTCCATTCACATACACATTTTACCTAATATTGAGACTAATTGCTGATAAATATTCAATGAGATTATAATTTTAAGAAAACAATCGTTTGATTTCATCTAAAACATTAAATAAAGACTGGCAAAAATAGTTTAGACTAAACTTTAACTGCTATTTACAGTAACTATTTTTATTATTTCCTATATTCAGTAATTACTGTTTGTTACTAATGTAAAAATTTTTAAAAAGATTTAAATTAACTGAAATATTTTTTCTCCTAAAACAAACATACTTAGGAATATCTTAATAAAAAGTTATCATTCTTTCTCACACTTCTGATTCTAAATCAAACATATTAGCCTTGGTTTCTTCACTGCATATACATCAATAGTTTAGTTGACGAAATCTTCAGTAGGATTAGTGCCGTGTCGTGGAAAATCAGCGCTTGGCGCGAGAGTATACGACGGCATCCCCGTATATATGAGTGAGGTCGACAGACCAGCCGCCAAAGGTGGGAAAATTTTAAAAAGTAAACCCTGCTTTTCCTTGATTTTGAGCACTTTTCATTACTTTTTTCCTTTCATTTTATATATGTCCACATGTATTTCATTCCTCTGTTTTTCTTTCCTTCTTTTTTCTTTTTCCCTCCCGAATTTTCACCCCTTACTTCGGCGCCCGGGGCCGTCGCCCCGCTTGCCCCTCCCCCATGGAACGGCACTGAGCAGGATCTTGGCCACCTTCAATAGCAATCTTTCACTTATATACTATTATCATATTGATAAATTCTATATAAGTCTCTAATCAAGGAGGGATAACTGTTCCTCCCTGATCCCTCTAAATGACGCCCACTGAATCTCACCCTTTAACTGAATTATTTTTAATTAAAGAAAGATGTGTTTACTTTAACAATCGTAAAACACATTTACGTCTGTTACTTCCGATGCGAGAAATGGGATTTAGGCGCCCTATTTCAAATAATGTAGGAACTGTATATTTTCAAGAACTGAAGTCTGCTGACATGAGAGATTATATGGAATGATCGAAAGATCTTCCCTATCTTTCCTTTCGTATCTCAACCTGTGCTAGTGCTACCTACTAATATATAATATAGGGCGAGAGTATAGTACCTACTAAAATACAAACCTTTCTTCAACAGTTAACAATTTCATGTTCTGCCAAACTCAGTCATAGCGTTAAGAAATACAAGTTTTATTCACTATTTGGTATTCTATCTTAGATGTTACATGTTAACATTTATATAGAATGGGTCTGCGTCATTTATATGTATATTGAGAGATCGGATTTCGTCTGCACGTACACGGACAGAAAAGCAAATAATTGGGTGAAGTAATTTCTACATTTTGTGACTGAAATTTTGGGAGTTTCTCCGGGGGGAATGAATTTTCTTCGGGGGGGAGATTCCCCCCGGGCTACCCCCTGAATTCAACCCTGGTTGTTCGGTGGGGGTCAATGTTGCCAATTTTGGGTAAAGTCGCTAAATAAGGGGAATTCGACCTCAACGATAGCGTAGGTTGACCATAAAATTTTCAGTTAAAAACGGGACAGGTTCTTGCAACCCTAGACTTTTAGATCTACCTTTGTTCTTATCAGTGCCTTGATATCAGATTTCCTCCTCTCTCTCTTTGTTACAGAACGGGTACTTATGAAAAAGGAAAGACACGTTGAAATTTGTTCAACACACAACCAACTGCTAAAACCTCTGCTGCCTTTCGAGCAGTACTGCGAACTATAGAGTATGTTTAATATAGGGAATTTCAGTTCAATTTTTGCCTCTTTGTTATTATTAATTATTAATACTTTTAAAAGGAGTAAAGATACTGGGTTTGTTATTTACTTCTTTCATTTACATAGAACGGGACGAATACTACTTTTTCCATCTACTGACGGGACGGCCGGGACACGCCACTAAAACGGGACTGTCCCGGTCAAAACGGGACGTATGGTCGCCCTACGATAGCGACAAAAAATATTTTTTTCCGATTGGAGACTTTTTTGGGTGATTTTTAAATGACGATTTACCTACTTACACATTTAGCGACTTTCTGCTCCAAACAAAATGTTCATCTGTAGAGAAGCATTATTAGTTCAAAACAGTTTTTACGTTCTTTTTTTCTGTTTGTTTGTTTTAATCAGCGCAACTGATGAAGAGTTTGGAAATACAGCATACTCACTGCCCCACAATCCTGCATTGTTATGTTACCCTTGCCCTCTAACGAAGAACAACTACAAACTTGATGTCCTTTAGTTCGCAGAGTTTCCGTTGAGAAACACACGTAATACATCATTACCGATAGCAACAAGATTAGCTATAGATTGCGTGAATAAAGGCGAAGAAGATGTTTGTTATATTTGTCCTTTGGGGTCTTTTAATTATTCTGCACTTTTTCTTTTACAAAAAAATGATCCCTGAATTAAAGGATTGGTTGCGCCCTATTTACAAAGATGTGAGTAGAACCAGCGGCGCAAATCTGTCTTCAACATTGGGAGGGGGGGGGGGTAAGACCGTTACCATACTTTTTTTTTGACGATGTCCAAAATACTTATGAAGTTGAAAAACAATGTTGTGGAGGATCAGAGTTGTTTTCAGCGTTGGGAGGCTGCAGATTTGAGGCTTATCTGGGAGACATCTATTTTATCTCACGTTCCTTTGTAGCAATCGGACAAAAATAATCAAATTTCTCCCAAAAAACACATTTCAAATCGGATTATTGGGGAGAAGTCCCCCTCAGTTCCAAGATTGGAGGGGACATGTATCCGTCATCCCCCCCCCCCCCCACGGATTTGAGCCAGTGAGTAGAACATATTGTTTAGTTTACATCTACAACTTTAAAACAATGCTTATAGACAATGAATTTCTCTATTATTTTTATAGCGACTTTTCACCCAAAATTGGAGTCGTCATATCCCGTTTCGCAAACTTATTGCCAACATTTTGGAAACTGGTTGCGAAGAGAGCTACAATGGATGAGTCGAGTTATTTCGTCGCTTCCGCTGTGAACCTAAGTACAAGATTCCAAAGAGATTAAGAAAAAATGAAATGAAACCTTTGAGTTTTACGTCCCACAGTTATGCCGGTTAGGCTAAAGGAGACGCTGATGATAAGCAATGAATGAAAGGTGGAATGAAGAAAGTGGAAGGAAACGGGAGAACCCCGAGGAAACCCACGCACAAGGTGTTTGTCCATCACAAAGTTCATTTGACGGGGGCTGGGATCGAACCCGGGACCCCAAGTACCGGAGGTGAACGCTCTACCACTGAGCCACCGCAGCTCTTAAGAGATTAAGAGTCACAAACATAGTCACTTTCAATTTTGTAATATATATAGCTCTATATATTGCATCACTGACTAATAACTAAAATCCTTGGATTGTATATATAAAAGTCGCCCCCTGCCCGTAAAAAGCTTCATTCGAACTCGGAATCGAACAATTGCATCTGTAAAACAGTGCTGATTTGATTTTAACGTTCCTTTCAGCAGCAAGGCTGTATGAGACGTGGACCTACAGATTAACGTGGAATCCGAACCACATAAGCTCCGGCCGGGAATCGAAAAAATGAAATGAAATCTTTGAGTTTTATGTCCTACGGTTATGATGGTTAGGCTAATGGAGACGGTGATGAGTAATGAATTAAATAGTGGAATGAAGAAAGTGGGAGGAAACGGGAGAACCCCGAGAAAACCCACGCACACGGTGTTTGTCCACCACAAGGTTCACTTGGCGGGGCTGGGATCGAACCCGGGACCCCAAGCACCAGAGGTGAACCTTCTACCACTGAGCCACCGCGGCCCCCGGCCGGGAATCGAACCCGGGTGTCCCACGCCAAAGGCGTGTTCACTAACCACTTAGCCACGAGGGAGCTCATCTATAAGGCAGTGTAAGCAAACAAAAAAACGCACACTGGATGTTTGCGCAACTGAGGATCAAAACATTCTCAATGGAGTATGAGAAATAGTTAACGCCAATCAAAGTGTGCTTTTGCTTATTTATTACTTCGTTAATACTTAATTCCTTCTAGAAATAGTGAAATTATACTATGAAGAAACACTAATAAACTAATAACAATTACGTTGTATTTCTTAGCACACCACGACCATTTTTACCACCCATAGAATTTGAACCTAGTACTATACTGCATTAGTCACGCCGTAACGAAAGATGAACATCTGGCACTCGTAGCTGTTGAAGCTACCTGTATATCACGCGGCCTGCGTTGGTACTCCTCAACATAAATACCTCACAGCCCAAAGCCAGGAAACATCACAGACAGAAGACAGGGGCACAAGCAGTGCCTGACACTTCACGAACTCTAAACCCGCCAAGACTCAACTCAACATGACCTTCAATTACGTTCTAGAAACCAAACCAATGCTAAGGCACAAACTTACCAACTTCCTATATGAAAACACAAGAAAAAAAATCTAACTTTTTTGGTTCCAAAGTGATGACATAACAATAATACTAAAAAGGTTTTAATTTTCAGTAACCCAAACATTAATTAACTAGGGAACATAACAAAGCAAAAATAAATAAAAATAAAAATAAATTAAATTAAAAAATAAAAATCTGACAAGTAAACTCTCCCTGACTACTTTTTTTTTTTTAATTTCAGTGAGGCTGTAAAATATGTTAGTATCTTCGTAAAATATATATATTTCAATGTAAACAAGTTCTTTAAACAAAAGAAAGCTTTGTAGTAGAGCGCTTACCTCTGACGCGTTAGGTCCCTGGTTCGATTCCTGCTCCCGACAAATAGCCTTTTGGTGAACACTGTAGGTGTGGTTATTCTTAAGACTTTCCAGTTTCCTTACATTTTCTTGATTCCACCATTATCATGTATCTCATTGTCACCTTCTCTCTTACATTGATGTACAATCATGGGGCGTTAAACTAAAAGCAAAAAAAAAAAAAAAAAAAAATTTTGCAAATATCCTAGTAAAAATGAGTTTTCTAGACTACACAAGTGGCCCCGCGTAGGGTAGTCGCTAGCGCTCTCGCCTTCGGTGCGAACGGTTCCGGGTTCGATCCCGGGGGAGAACTCGGTCGAAAAAGTATCAAAAGATTTTAAGTCCAGCCATCCTGAATGAGGTTTCCTTGGGTTTTCCTCATTCACAGCAGGCAAATGCCGGAGTGGTACCTAACATATAGGTCCCAGGCCGTTTTCTTCCTTCCCCAATCCTTTCTTCCCTTCCTTTCCCCGGATAGTGTACTCGCCGAGGAAAGTCATCCCTCATATGGGGTAACAAGGCCATTGATGCCGAAAGCCCAGAAATCTAAATCCTAAATCTTCACTACACAAGGAAATTTCCGCGCTGAAAACGGTTTATTAGCAATTATGTTAAGCAGTCCTGTAGTAAATCTGCACCAAGTAATAAATCGTCACATATAAAATGGAATGAATAAACACATAACATTCATTTTGCTACCTTGAAACATAATATGTTTCAAAACATTAATATTCAAAGTTTTTTCAAAATTCAGATTCACCCATTCCATTCTCCTCAATCATTTACGAGTTACAATAGTAAGAATTGTAGTCATAAACTACATTACTTAGTACTATATTAAAGCAAGTTACACTAAAAGAATATATAATTAATGGGAATATTTAACTAAAGTAATAGTTAACTATTGTACTTACCCAGGCTTCCCAGGTTTCCTTCCTCTCTTCTGTTCCGTTTGTAAACAACCTCGTTTCGCAAGCAAAAGACGGTAGTTCAATGACGTCAGCCATGGCGAAAGAAAGAGTGTCTATAGGCGGTCTGGATCTTACACACAGATGGACGTATATAACGTATAGCTGAAGTATTTAACATACGTATACGTATGTAAAATACAGAAGATTGTTAGATATCAGACATCCTGCAGAGACATGATGTAATATCTAAGCGGGTAAAAGGCAGTACCTATGTAGTATATGGATAAAGTACGCTCCGTACAGATTTCCTTAGTAAACATAACGAATCCTTGTATTTGTACAATATACCGCTGTCCGGATAATGGATTTTTCTCAGTGCACTTTCTAAAATGTTTCATTTACAAGGTTGAGCACCAGTTGGATACTGCTAAATGAAAGATAATCTCCAGTGGAGAAATTCAGCGATGATGTAATCCTGAAAATAAAGGAAGAAAAATGAATGGAGAAAACGAGTTAAAGAGTTAATTCTGTTAATAGTTCTATATTTGATATTGTCCGTTAATTTCGTGCATTTTTAAATTGTTGTTCACTGACACTATATTCTCACCTTTTCTCCTTGTGTCTCAATGTGTAAATTTCCACAAATATTATACAAATCAGGAACCCTCAATTATATTTGGAAGCTAAGGGGAAACACGAATAGTATTCCCTAGTACGGATAACTTCTCCAAGTTCGGATAAGTTCTCCAACTCGTTTGAGTGTTAGTGAATTTTTCATTTGTAATATTTACAAATAAATTACTGCATACCAATATTTAGCATTTTCAAAAGTCATTTAACGAATAATGAAATCGGACAATTTCTTCTTTCGAAGTAGTATTACGTATCAACCAATGGCGCCAGAACTTAGGAGCTCAAGCCGTGATAGTCCCCCAAGATTTTCATTGGGGGCTGGGTTCTTACCCCGAATGACCTATCTATACTTTAATTGATTTTCACGTAGGAGTACTGTCAATGGTTTCAAAACTCAGCGCAAGGCTTTGTGTTTACTCAAAAAAATAACTTACTACATATACCGCATAATCTATTCGTATATGTTTGATACGAATATATATATAGTCATTTGAAGTAAGTTAACTTATTTATATAAATCCTCATTTCAAGTCTTCCGACTGTTATCTTCTCATCAGCGGCTCTGGTGTCGTATATATATATATATATATATATATATATATATATATATATATATATATATATATATATATATATATATATAAGTTTCTGGTATTGTGCTGCCCACTATGAGGACAAGTATCCAAAGGCTCCCTTTTGTAATTTCGTCAGCCAGAGTTTCGCCTCACTCCTGCACAAAAATGCTTTACGATTTGTTCTTTTAACAGGTGGGGGCAACTTCATGCTGCTGTTCCAGCTACTCTACCAGGCGTAATTAATCTTGGAGCGGGCGTTAGTTGGGTTGCCTATCTCACGGATTTTGCACCTCAAGAATCTTTGTAGCCCACTATACATATCTCCATCACATTGCTTGCTCTTTTCACTAAACGCTTCGCGTACCACGATGTACTCTTTTTACTCATGTTTTCCTCCAGTTGTTTGTATTTATTATGTAGCCATGTTTCTCTCTGTGTTTGTATCTAAATTATTTATTACACAGACATAAATCCGTCTCCGGACAGCGATATATTGTACAAATATACGGAATCTTCTTGCTTCCTACAGAAATCAGTACGTTGCATACATTATCGTATGCTACATAGGCACTACCCTTAGTTGTTACATCATGCCGTTGCAGAATGTCTAACAGTCTTCCTTATATTACATACATATATGCATGTTACCTTCGTCAGCTATATGTTATATACATCCATTTGTATGTGAGATCCTGACCGCCTACATTGTTTCATACGGAAAGTACGTACAGATGGAACAGTTATACAGAAAGTATTATAAAAGCATGTGTTTTCACTTATACGTTTGTAAGTTCAAGAACTACAGGATTTGCAAATGTAACATACGATTTTACGTACGCCACATACATTTTTTTCTCAGTGTAGATTTGTAAATTATTATACTCTACTTCTTTATTTGCATTTTGTGTCGTCTTGTCATTTCTATAAGGTTCTGAGCTTTCCATAGTTATATTGTTAGCATACTTGCTTTCTGCTCGAGGGATCGTATTTCGATTCCCGGTGGAAGCTCCATTTCTAACTGGCAGATGTGCCGTAGGAACACTTGTTTACGATCGGAGAAAGAACAAAGAGAAATAGGTAGAGCCAAGGAGGGAAAGGGGTGAGGTAAGGGAATGTAATACACCAAGCGTATTAGTAGACACGGATCCATGCGTGGTATGCTTGGAAACACCATCGACTATGGCATCGATTTCTTGTTTGCCTCTCATCACTAATCTTCCTTAACGGCAGGTTTCTTACTTTCTCCTTGTTCATTCCGTAGGATTTGGTGAGAAGCTGAGCAGAAAACTGTGATGTCACAGAGCACCTCTGAAGGATATTATTTTTGCTGAACATTTAAGTTCATGATGAATACTTATGCAAAATTGCGCAATATTAAAATGATAAAATAGTGGAAAACAAAAACAGAATTATTAAAAGTTGGGTGCAAAGGGATAAAAAAAAGTAATGGAAAAATGAAAAATATTTTAGTTTTACGTCCCACGGTTATGCCGGCTAGGCTAAAGGAGACGGTGATGATGAGAAATGAATGAAATGATGGAATGAAGAAAGTGGGAGGAAACGGGAGAACCTCGAGGAAACTCACGCTCACGGTGTTTGTCCACCACAAAGTTCACTTAGGTGGAGGGGAGCAGTGTTTGAACCCTGGATCTCACGCACCAGAGGTGAACGCTTTACCACTGAGCCACCGAATAACCATGGGACGTTAAATTGAAGATTTAATTTCATTCTTCATTTCTGAATGCTTGTCAATATTGCCACACTCCACATACTGTATAAAGCAGGGCGAGGCTACTATCGTATTTCGGAGAATCTTCACACTAACCTGCAGAAGTGTCCGAACTGCGATTTAGGTTGTATCCAAAGCGTTGTTGTCTCTAGCACCAGAGTAAATGGAAGTTATGTGAATAATGACAATAGACAATCTGGTGTATCTGGATGAGAATTGTCTCGAACATCTTAATTATCTATTTGTCTGTTTCCGCATTCTTCATTGGTTATTCAATCTCGATAGGAGAATGGATTGTCGTTACTCGTACAACTTCTATCTACTCTGTTAGCACACTTTGGACTTGGACCTGGAGGCAGAAACGCCAAAAGTAGACAGACGTACATCCTTAGACATGAAACTAGTTAATTGTCGGAAAACTTGAGGACATCGGAAGTCACTTTCTCTGTGTAAATCTTTTTTTCATTATTATTATTTATTTTCCTTGCATACGCCAAATAAAACGTCCTCAACGGTTTTCACATTTTTCTTCTCCAAAGGCAAAATGCAAAATAAACCATAATAACTTTCTGATTCTCTCTGAACGAACAATTAGGTTGACACGCCTGGATATGTATAATGTTAATCATCGTGTATTTAGAAACTGGTTTCGTAATGTAATCAATTAAGCACTTTGTGCAGTATATAGTCGAGAAAATGTTTTAAAAATTAAGTTTTATCATTAAATAACTCTGCAATATTTATTTTTTTGTTTCGTAAAGGTTAGAATATACCGCAATTTTGTTGTTGTTGTTTTTTTTTTTTTTTTAATTTACTTTGCACCTCGCGATTATAATATTCTGAAATCAATACAATACAAGTAGAAATGTAAAAGACCTGGTTATTTGGGCAAAATATCGAAAAATCTCTCTCATTTGGGTTTTTACGATGTTCTTATTCAACTACCATCTTTGTTTTCCTTAATGGATGCTATAATTAAACTATAATTATATATACAATACTTGTGAGCCCTATTTTGAACTATCTTAATTGGTATTTAAATTGTGAAATTGCGTTGTTTCAATGTAAATGTAAATTATGCAACCGAACTATCATTAGTGTCGTTTTGGTTGCCTAACCACCCTATGAGTGCCTGAAAGTTTTACATCTTGTTATGTGCATTTTTGGGGGTTATATATATATAAAGAAACAGATACAAAACAATCACTCCTTTCATCTCTCTCATATACCTCCAACCTCCTACAGTAACCTCTTCTTCTTCACACACTTCCGTCCTATCTACGTGGTAGTTACCTTCCCTTATTTACATGCTTCCATCAGTACTTCGTAGTGATTTTTCAGTATAACGTTTGAAATTACATGTCTTCTAAATTATTGAACGTATTCGGGTTGCAGTTTCTTCCTCTTAAAGAGAACGGTTTTGAGAATGTGAGTTAAGGGTGCAGCATTTAACCCTTAAGCAGGCGCGTTGGGGTATAACGTACCCACTCTTAGTCTAATGTAGCAACATTATTTCTTTGGGATTTTAACTGCTATTCGAGGCATTTGTATTAATTATCATAGTTTATATATGATATACTATGACTGCATTAGTACTTTAAAAATGATTGTATATGTGATTAGTAAGCTCCATGAAAAGAAACATATGGGCTATAATACACCCCGCGCACCTGTTAACGTTACGGAAATTGACACGCCTGCTTAAGGATTAAATACCCTTCTATCCATAGGGTCAAGCAGTGGCTTAAACCCCCGTCACTAATAGATTAAAATCGCTGTTCGTAATACATATGTTTCTGCATCCGAATATAAACATTGGAATCTGCACAATACTCGTACAAAACAAGAAATGTGTTTTTGTCATGTTTCTTCATTCAACGACCAATAAAGGACATGGGCTCTCCATTTTTTTAATTACTGAAGATTTATTTATGAACAAAATCACCTTAATCGTTTTGGAGAAAGTAATCGGAAAATAAACTCATATCCAAGAGTAAACCACCTACTTTATTATGACATATTGTATGGGCGTTAATGAAATATTTATATCTGAAATATGAACTGTCAACTGAGTAGTGTTCGAGAAAATTGTAAATAAATAAATAAAGCCACCTCCAAGAGTAGTTCATTCGTTCTGAATTTTCCCCCCTTAAAAGAATGACTTATACGACAGGGGAATAGTTAATGAGTTATTGATTTGTGGAATATAAACAAAAGAGTAATTTTCGAGAAATTCACAATTTTCTATTGTGACCCTCCTGTAAACTACTCTTATATTAGGCGAAAGGGCGAGGGTAGACCGAAAATTCAAAGTTCTCCCCATGTAAGTGAATTACTAGTAATACTGGTGATACAATTATTAGTCCGTATTCAATGTATGCTTCCTGTTTTCTAATTATTATCTATTCTCACAGCAATAATATTAAACAATTTCTTTTGGCCTTTTCAGCCAACTGAACAGAATGATTTGGATACTTTTGACTCTGTTTGTGAGGGAAGCCTTATGTCAAGAAACAGCTTTAGACTTGTCTCGTTTCGGAGGAATAAACCGACGAATACCTTCAGTTGAGGCGACTCCTGTTAATTACCCTCGAAGGACAACGTTAGTCGATCTTCTACGAAGCCTTAGAGCCAGTACGTTAGTCGAACTAATGGAAAGGACAAACATGGCGGACGTGCTACAATCTTCAGGTCAGTTGTTTATCCAGAGCTTTCGTAACTGAGAGTGTAATAAAATCTTGTTTTCTGTATATGTGTATACAGAGTTTATCAACTACTTGTGGTTATATACGTTCCACCGCATGAAAACTGTTTCCTATGCTGTATTTGGGAAGTGTTTTTCAATTTAAGGGAGACAGAGATTGTTGAGATGTGTGGATACATTGCTGTTTCATGTTAGATATCTATAATGTAAATAACATTTAGACTAAGTGCAATAGAACTAACATGATTTGCACTCTGTTTCAACCCCTAAAAGTTCAACTATTTTATCTGGTGAAAAGATAATGATCAGCTATTGCGTTTTTTGGCCTGAAATTCCCATGTTTCCCTCAAGATAGAATCAGTGGGCCTTATGCAGAGTCTTTTTGACCTATGATTAGCGTCATATTAAAGGCCTGACTAAAAGAGTTCGACTAACATGTTTCCTGCAGTAGTCAGGCCTTTAGTATAACGCCAATCATACGTCAAAATAATTCAACATATCAAAGCCTTTACGCTGTTCTGTTGTCCAGTTAGATCGCTTCTTATACCACACGCGGCGCCTAGCATTTATTGGTTGATGTGTGGCTTATGCACAGCTGCTCTGCCACAGAAACCAAGTTTCTGCACTTCGCACCGAACAGCATGGATCATGGTCGGTGGCGATGGTTGGTTCGACGGCCTCTGGAGGTTAGTAGCTGGGTTCTCAGAACGACATTCTTTAATGCTCGGCGGCCTCTGGAAGTTAGTCTGGTTACGTTTGAATTCTGGACGTCTCGTCATGTTTCCACTTTATTATATTGGAAACTGTTGAGCTGTGTAGGTTTAGAAAAGCTGAAATCTTGCTACACCTAATCAAATGACCATTTTCCAAATCGAACTTTAATCCAAGTTGGCCCTATGAAGAGTTTTCTCCAATGTTTCCTTTCAGTTTTTGAAAAATGATTCTGAACACTATTACCATTCTAATGTTTTCACACTTTGTACATGTCTCCACTTTTGAAGTAAAATGGCAATGCTCTTCCTGAAGTATTCAGGTGTTCCATCTGTCTTATAAACTCCGTTCATTAGCTGTTCCGTATTCGCTTCTTTTCCTAGTGTTTTTATAATCTCAGTTGGTACTTGTTAAATCTAGGAGGCTTGGGTGGGCAGGTCATGTAGCTAGGATGGAAGAAAGTAGAAATGCTTTCGAAGTCTTGACTGGAAAACCAATCGGAAAACGACCATTAGGAAGACCTAGGCATAAACGGGAGAACAATATTAAGATGGATCTCGCAGAAATAGGAATACAAAGTAGAAACTGGATCCAGTTGGCTAAGGATATAAGTCAGTGGGGAGCGTTTGTGAACGCGGCATTGAACCTCCGTGTTCCATAAGCCATAGAGTTAGTTAGTTAGTTGGCACTTGTTGTATTCGTACAATATTGCTATATTTGGTGTTCTTCTAGCGCTTTCTTAAAAACATTTTACAAATGAAATTTTTAACATCCCATGATTATCTTGTTTAGGCTAAAGCAGACGGAGTAACGAAACTGAATGATTACGACAATTGCTGTGATGAAAATATGGGAAGAAACGGGCGAAACCCACGATGTTGTACTCCATAACCTTACATGGTCTGGGATCAAACCACGGATTCCGCGCACCAAACTTGAGCACTCTACTACTGAGCCTCGTTTCCTCCTTTGGTGTAAGGGGTCCCTTGTTCGATCCTAACTCTCAAAGTGTGCCTCATGGATGACAAATACCATTTGCGTGGATTTTCTTGATGTTTTCTCGTTTTCCCCACTTTCATCATTCCACCATATTTCATTACATCTTTGTCTCCCTTAGACTGGATGAATAATCGTTGGACGTTAAATTAAAAAAATACATTATTAATTCAACGTACAGCGGCTATGCCCTGTAAGATAGCTAATAAGTAAAAATTAAAATGGGAGGAAATGGGAAAATCTCGATAAACCTACAAACACGTTTCCATCACAAACTTGTAAGGGTCTTAATCGAATGGAAGATCCTTATCATTAGAGGTGAGTGCCTCATCACTGCGCCACCGTGCATTCCGTTTGTATATTTTATGAATTGGTGGATAGCATGTAGTTGTTTTCTTATTGCGAGACTTTCTTTGTCTCGGATTTTTTTTTTAAATCAAAATGGTAGGGTATTGTCCTTCGGTTTGCGGGGTCCTAAGTTTAATCCTCAGATGGATGTAAATGGGGTTATAAACGACACTACCTAGCCAACTAATATCAAGTATTTGTATATTCATTTATTTATCATGTGAATAAAAAGTTGAATATTCCAACCAAACGAAATATAGTATTCATACCACATTTGTAATAGAAAATATTATTAATAAGACATATACATAAATGATCCTATCGCTGTCAAAGTTTTGCATTGTTATAACATACTGGATGTTGTTAGTGAGAAGTATACATATGATACATGTAATATGCACCCTCGAGAAGCTTCCTTTCTCACTGGAGGTTTGGCAACATCGCGCTGCTAACTCATTGGTTGACATCACACGCCAGTTCGGCTGACGCGGACTATAAATTAACGATGAAATGAGATTACAAAATAAATGATAATAACGATATGCATTTTGAATACTGGCTAAACATGGGATTAGGAAATTCGTTACATCTCTATTGAGGCGTATGTTCACTTGTTAGTGTTGCAGGCAACTTGTTATACAGCATTCCAAGTGTCTCATAACTATTTAACGCTTTGGACAGTTGTCTATATGCTACATTTACGAGTTCATTACTTCTAGTATTCTATGAATGGATGTCTTGCCTGAGTTTAAACTTTGGTGATTACTTTTTATATAAAGGAGTACTGTGTAAATGTATAGATTGATTATTGTCATAATTTTAAGATTGATAAACAAAGGTCTTCAATGAGTTAATTCGTCTGCGTTTGAAATGATTCTGATAGCCTTTTTCTGTATTAGAAGAATGCTAGTTACATGGCAATTGTTACCTCTAAATAAATATACAATACAAAATTATACTCTGAGAAAAAGTAAAGTAATCTGATCTGACATAGTTATCAGGAACATGATTTTTTAGTTGTTTTAACAGATATACTGTATTACTCTTAAGAGTTTCCCAGAAATATAATTAATATGCTGTTCCCACGACAACTTTTTGTCAATATAGATACCTAGAATAGAAACTATACACATGTTGAGTTATTCTCAACAGGCACTTCTTTTAGATTAAAAGTGATATGTTGAGTTTTGTTCTCACTAAGTAATAAATAAATAAATAAAATAAATAAATAAATACACAGCCTTAAACCATATCACTATCTGATCCCACGTATTTTCAGTGAAAGCATTAAGTGCGCGAAGATCAGAACTAGTATTTAGAAAGGTGGTATCATCAGCATATAGTATAAAGTAAGTAGATAAAAAGTAAAATAAATTATTTATCACTAGTAAAAATAAAAGTGGCCCAAGTACTGAACCTTGGAGTACTCCGTGTTTAACTGATGCAATACTAGATTTATTGTTATTTACAAAAACAATTTGTTTACGGTTTTTTAAGTAAGACTTGAATAATCTAAAACTGAAAACCTTGATACCATAGTACGCTAATATTTTTAGAAGAATTGTATGTTCAACACAATCAAATGCTTTGCTTAAATCACAAAATGTTGCCTGAACAAAATCCTTATTTTTAAAGCCTCTAATAACCTTCCTTACTAACGAATCGGTCGCTCCAACAGTAGATCTACCCTTTATAAAACCAAACTAAATCACTAACTACGTAATGCTTATCAAGATAATCACATAATTGCGTATGTATCACAGTTTCAAGAATTTTTGAGAAGGTTGGTACCAGAGAAATTGGTCGATAACTAGATGGACAATTTTCGGGTCCCTATTTCTAGACAGGCAAAACTCGTGATAATTTTAAAACTTCGGGGAAGATTCCTTGTGTTAGACATTGGTTAATGCAATGGGTAAGCGGCACAACAATACAATCAATATTTTTTAATTACGTTACTCGATAATCCATGAACATCAACACTGTTTCAACACTTAAAGTTATTTACAAAGTTGAGAACTACTTGGGGAGATAAATTTCTGAATACAAAATTATCCTGTATAGGATTTACAGATTGTTCCATTAGATTGATTGCTGTTACTCAGGTTTGTCAATATTATTGTGTACTTTATGAGAATATATGGGTTCGTTCCCTGTGGGTTAATGTTTGTGTAAACAGATTTTGTGGCACCGTAAAATGGGGGAACATTGGCAGATTTTTAAAGGTTTTTTCAAGATTTTTCAGAAACTATTGAAGGTTCAATTTAAATAAAAAGTCAACATGACATTTGAACCTCCCCCTTGAAATATCTGGAACGTCTTTTTCAAAATTCTAATTTGTACCTGTATAAAAAAAAAATTGGTGCCAATTTTACCCCGTATACGGGTAACTTTGGCAAGTAATTTATAAAGCTCGTTTTTACAAATTTTGTTCTAAATAAAGGCAACATTTGCACCTAAAAGTATTTTTAAAAATATTTTACAATATTTTTTGGTTTATTAAAACCATTAATTGTGCATAGGAAAACTGACATCCATAGATTACAAAAATTTAGTGAAGAAAATTACAAAAATAGAGTGTTGAACAGAATTTCAAGTGCTCAATCAGAGAGGAACATTGAACATTTGTAATAGGGATCTGTAGTATTCTGATTACAATTGCCACACACTCAATTTAAACAATTCACACACTGGACCCAATCCGGGCCTGAAAAAGTACTCCAGAGACAGGAACAAACGTGACATTTGTCTTCGTTTGAGGAGATCTTCGCAGCCGAAGTCGAAGGTTGTCCAGGATCATCTTGGCTTCCTGACAAAGCAAACTCTGCACCTAAATTTGCACCCGGAATAATCTTCTTTCCTCGTTTCTTTCGTGGTTCCTTTCCTTGACCTCTTAACTCCTGTAGCATCTCTTGAAGACATTTCTCCAGAGAACTTCTAGTTGATTGTCCCTCTTCTGCATCCGGTATTTTTTCCAGAACAACTGATGGCTTAAACAAGCCCAGTAGCTCGAAATCCAGATAGCACATTGTTCTCCTTAGGTCTCATTTCATCCCCAAGTTTTCTTAACAGCATCGGAAAATGCTCCTTGAGTAAACATCCTGATACCCTGCTCTCCTTCCTCCGTTTGCTAAGGATCTTTCTCCAGATGATCTTCATGGGACGGAACACAGCCACGTCTAGAGGCTGTGTAATATGTGTAGAATTCGGAGGTAACGTCGTGAAGTAGATTTGATTCTCCTTCCAGACTTTCATTACAGTAGGTGAAAAATGTGACCCCAAGTTGTCTCCAACTACCAATTTCTTTCCGTCTGTCTTCTGGGCGTGTGCTAAAAGGATCGTGAAAAACAAGCGCTCAAATGTTCTGGATTCAAACCAACCAGTGTTCGTACAATCGTAGAAAGTTCCTACAGGGCCACCCTCTGTCCAGCCTTTATAAAGATTTATGGCTTTGTACACAATAAATGGCGCTAGCAGTTCTCCGCCTGCAGTGATGCTCACCATAAGAGATAAATTCAGTTTAGAATGATCCTGCACTCTCTCCACTCTTTTCATACCAAGCGGTACCAACACTTTCTTCGAACCAGGGTCGTCCAATAAGTTTGTTTCATCAAAATTGTACACTGGGAAAGGCTCTACTGAATCTAGCGCATCCTTTACCCTGGTAAAATAATCTGCCACAGCTGTACGTGTAACGGAATAATTGTTGGCATAACGATTTGCAGTACCGCCAAAATCACCGTTGGCCAACCAACTATGGTCGGTTGGCACACCAATTTGCCAACCCAAAATGCTACGTGGGTACAGTTTTAGTACATTGGCCTTTTAAGTGATTTTGGATAGTTCCCCTGCTTATATTATATTTTTTGCTGGCTTCATTTTATGACATGCCGTTTCTAACATCCTGAACTGCCCTTTGTAGATCTTCATCTGTATACGGTTTATCTTCTCTTTCCACTTCCTTTCCCGTAAGTTCTGACCATCTTGAAAGAAAGGAAGAAATACAGCACACAACTGACTGTAACTCCAGTCTACTCTGTAATGAACCTTGAAAAAGGCTAGAGTTTGTAAAATGGCGGTTCGTATTGGCAATAGTAAAAATAATAATAATGTACGGTACTATGTTTGTCTAATTGTTGGTCAATGTTGAAGTAATTGTTGGAAACCCGATTAAAAAAAAAAAGAGCTAAAAGGAGAGAGAAAATTTTGCTTAGAACAACGTTGCCAAATTGACCCTGCTCTATGCCAATGTTACCCCGGTTGCCAATGTTCTCCCATTTTACGGTATCGGGTTTGATCCCTGAACGTCCTTGTACTGATTCGTGAATGAAAACAGACTCTTGGACTGGATGATGCCAACCCACAAGTAAACATTAACCAAGTAAGAACAAAAATGGTGAAAATCGGGATTCGAACTATAGACTATTAACATTAAGTTACACCGTGTTCGTGATAACTCCCTGTATTCACCTCAGCTGAACCAGCTGATCGTTCCCAATAGTGGTTACCCAGTTCACGGTTAAAGTTGGGGGAACGTTGTGTGCGATATATATTTCTACTCCATATATTCCGCAAAGAATAATACCAACCTGTAGCACTGCGAAAACTATAAACGTATTGAAATCTACAAATGCACAAAACTTATTCTCTAACACAAATATTATTATATAACATGCATACTGTCACGTTTTTATTATGATTTTTTATGCTTGAATTAACACCCACAAAACATATATTTAATATTTATATTTCAAGCTTTTCAATTATTGTAACACTTCACATTTTACAAACACTAAAATACTTTTCAGAGCATTGCAATTTGGTCCCGTGTAGCGCTGACGAACGAATACTAAAGTATCCGCGCGCGATTTTACGTAACGAAAGTCGAATAACCGAAGACTAGGCACTGTTCACTGAAGATGAGGAATTTATGCACTGTTTGTTAAACCCTTTCACTCCTCCCTCATGCTGGTTCCATCATCCATTCTGGTTGACGCAGACTAGTGTATTTCGTCGTTAGGTATATTTTTATAGATAATTGGAATTATTGAAGCACTTTAACGTTAAAATTTCTTTTTAAGCTATACTTCTTATTGAAGAATTAGTGACAAAGTGAGTTTCGAGAGTTGCGTTGAGAATTTTCATGTTACTATATTCACCAAATAAATAAGATTTGAGTGGAAACAATTTGGAGTGCTCTGTTCTCTACTGTGGCTGGAATTTCACTCTTCGCGCCCTGTGAGAGTTACTCTCTTCTTGCACAATAGACGCGTATGAATACACTATTAGAACGAAAGTTAGTTCCCACAAAGCACTTAATTTTTAAAGAATTACTTCACTGATAGGAACTGATTAATTAGAAATTGCACTATTAAAAACATATTAACCACATTTAAACACATGGGAATATAAATAATCAATATTTGTTACGAAATATGCACGTTATAGCATATAGTCCGATACTGCCTTTTAGCCTCGCAATTCAGCTTCCGTAGGTGGAGGAAATCAAGCTGAGCCGAATTTTTCTTTCATATTAGGCCATGCGAAGAGAAAAGTGGGCGAGCAACCATACACACACATAGAAAAACTTGTGAGCGAAAAACATCGCAGCATTTAATTCCAATAATTTTGTCTCGGTGCGCACTGATTCTAAGAAGTGCCATTGCGTATACGAGGGTTGTTCAAAGGGTATATAACAATTGCGTTATAACTTCATCTACAGAGTTCACGAAAAATCTTCTGGATAGGGGTAAACGCAGTCCCGATTACTCTTAACTATAGAATTAATTACATTCCAAGCTTGTTTACACTTATTAACAGACGATTTGATTTTTGCCGAAGTATACTGCTTTCTCGCTTCATTAACAGCTTGCTTATATGTTTTGCTAGCTTTGAGATGGATTGACCAGGTCACTTAATTTATCTCTCGCTTATATGTGCATAAGTGTAACATCACCTCACACTTCATTGAGTAAAGTTGAGGGGTGTACCAGCTGGAATTATTCTCTTTATGTGGCTTTTTAAGTAGACTCTGATTAACTTTACAAGTTCTTTGTGGGATGAAGATGTCAAAGTTATCTATTCTATCTATCTATTAAAATGCTATAATAGCAGTTAAAAACGCCTGAGCTCCAACCTATAACTTTGGCTATCAAATCTTTCATTTACGGCTATATGTCATTTCACGTTTAGCAGAGACAAACATTTTAAGTGTGTGTATTTTAAATAAATAATTTAAATACAGTACATCTTTTTCATAAAGTTTATGTTTTAAAATTATTGTTCAAAGCCTTTGTATTTTAATAAGCCTTCTCCAAAATCAATGCAAATGAACTGTGCTACCATCTTTGGAGTTCTTTTAGACTATATGTTTGTGGACGTTTATATGTTTGTGGCCAATCCTTTCGACAATGAGATCTCGGAAACTACATGCTCTAGAAAGATCACAGTTTCACTGATCACTGCAAATTTTGCGTAGATTCTCAAGTTCTAATTGAATATTCAAAAAACATGGTCATCATTTCATTATTACATTTTTACGGGTACACTGAAAGTGTTGAAATTAAAAAAAAAATAAATAAATAAAGCACCATATCCTACGCATTATACATTCCAACACCACATAGTTGTATATATCTCAGGTGTTTGTTTCATGGCCAAATAATAATGAAAAAGGAAGGATAACCATTTCTCCAGTCTAAGATGAATCTTTATTTTTGGAGTGTTTTGCCCAATGAACATGTGTATGTAATGTATTTGCTTATTACATACTGCATGAAAGAAGAAAGAAAACACTGATCATACATGAGTTACAAACTCCAACCGGAAGTAGGCTCAGACCTTGCAAACAGTGCGAGATATTGAAAAAGTAATCGGAAAAATTCCTCATTTATGGTATTTCTTGACAATTTTTATCAAGAGGTCTTTCACTTGTTGTTTGTAAAGGGAAATGTACTAGATGTGAGGAATAACAAGGAGATTCATGTTCATATGTGAATAATGCGCTGTGTAGAGAGCGCAGGTTCAGCTAGTCTATATATTAAAATGCTAGGTTTAAATGTTTGTCTCCAAAGAAAAATTTATATGTTTGTCTCCAATCCTTTCGACAATGAGATCTCCAAAACCACAAGTGCTAGAAACGTGTCGTTTTCACTGCTCGATTCCAAATTTTGTGTAAATTGTCCAGTTCTGATTGAATATTTTTTAAAAAAACATGGACATTATTTTTTATTACCTTTTTAGAAGTACACTGGAAGTGCTGAAATTTTTAAAAAGCATCATATCCTACGAGTTATACATTCCAACACCACATATTTGTATATTCCGGTTTTATATCTCTCAGGCGTTTGTTTCATGGCCAAATGATAATGAAAAACTAACGATAACCATTTATCCAGTTTAAGATGAATCTTTATTGTTTGGAGTGTTTTGCCCAATGAATACTATATATATATTTATATCACTGACATTATAATTATTTGTGTGTAATGTATTTTCTTATTACATACTGCATGCAAGAAGAAAGAAAACACTGATCACTTATAAATTCCAACCAGAAGTGGGACCGCAGTGGCTCAGTGATAGAGCGTTCACCTCTGGTACATGGGTCCTTGGTTTTATCCCAGCTCGTGCCAAGTGAACTTTGTGGTGTACAAACACCGTGTGTGTGAGTTTCTCGGTGTTCTCCCGTTTCCTCCCACTTTCTTTATTCCACCATTTCATTAATTCCTCATTATTATCGTCTCCTTTAACCTAACCGGCATAACCGTGGGACGTAAGACAAAGATTTCATTTTCTTCAACCGGAAGTAGGCTGAATCTTGCAAACGGTGCTAGATATTTAAAAAAAAATAATCGAAAAAATCTCCCCTTTATGGTACCCTTGCCGACTTTTTTTTTTTAAATCAAGACATCTTTTACTTGTGTCTGTAAAGGACATGTACAGATGTGAGGAATTACAAGGTGATTCATGCTCATATGTGAATGGTGCGCTGTGTAGAGACCGCAGTTTCAGCTAGTAGAGAAATAAATTCAAGAAGCGTTCAAAAAGTGCATTAGAGTCATTGTAATTTGATAGCAATTGAAACCAATTCATGCTGCAGAGTGCATTTTTAAACTAAGATATTTTACCATCAGTGATTGTTCTAGAGACAACTATTTTACATTATGTAGACAAGGCATCAACCTCCTTACTTTAGTGCGTTATCCAATTTCATCCACACACAATCAAGATCAGAAAACGGAAATATGGATACATCACAATGAATTTGGCTTAAATTAAAATTTATAATTATGTTATCAAGACAAGCTAGACCTCTTGTTGGCTTCATATTTATAATACTATAATTAAATTGCTTTAACATTTTTTTTTTTTAATTCGTCTACACTGTTCTTTGTTGTTGTTACGTCAAAATCCGAGTTTAGATCACCACCTATGACTATCTTAAAATTTCTAAAACTAGGCCTACTCAATAAGTTTAGCAGTTTCTCGAGCCTATCTAGAAAGACTATTGAATTACCGTTTGGGGATCTGTATAGTGATACGAAAACCAACTTAAGACAATTAATAACGATACATGTGGCCTCGAAATCGATTTCAGTACATGGAAAGTCAAGGTCTAATTTCTTACACTTAAGTGAGAGCTTGTCTCTAACAAAAATAGCTACCCCCACCGTGAGCACGGTGATTCCTACAGAAACTATTAACAAGTAGATAGGCATCTAATTTATTAAACACAATTTCATCTTCTTTGGACCAATGTTCACTTAAATCTAAGACATCTAAGTTATTATCATTCCCAAAGTAATTTAAAACTACGTGTTTATTGTTGATCCCTTGAACATTTAATTAGACCACTTTAAAATCAATAGAGCGACTCTGTTTTACATTAACCTATTGTGCTATAACCGCTTGCAGATTTTTGGCTAGATCTGCATCATTAAACCCTGCATTGAAGATGGAAGCGTTTTTTTTTTTTTTTTAATTTAATAGGGCCTAAATGTAGAAAGAAAATCAAGAAATAAAGATAAAAGAGCTAGTTACACTGGAATTGCAAACTGACATATTGAGGCTGAAGCTCGGTATTTAATCCTATAAAAAGGATCACCATCCAGGCCCGTATCCAGGGGGGGTCTAGGAGAGCCGCCCCCCCTAAATTTTTACTGCCCCCCTCTAAAATTTTCACGGTAGGTTTGCAAATGAACTATAATATGGAATGAACTAATATTTTTGGATTGGGCCCCCCTAACTTCCACCGGCCCCCTAAATTTTCGAGCTGGATACAGGCCTGTCACCATCTTTCCTCTGCAGGTGTGTTTGCTTATCTTTCACTAACATAATACATAGATTATTATTGAAACAAAAAAAAAAAAAAAAAAACAGACATAAGGAGATTGTATTTGTAGTGTTTAGGGCTTTCTGAGTGTGAGTGCATTTACCCCCTTCGTTGTTCATGATGTGGTAGCATACCTAAAATCGTGGCTTTTAAGATTTGTTCTTTCTGAAGAAAACGGGGCGGCAAATCACGCCATTGCACGGAGCGGCAAATTGCCTGCGGCCAGCTCTGATTCTCTTGTAACTTAATAGTGCTATTGAAATACCTGAACGAAAGTTATTTGTTGAAATGTTACGTGTAGTTAACAGAATGTGCTTAATATCATTTGCAGGACCTTATACGGTATTCGCACCAACAGACGATGCTTTTGATCGCTTGTCGCGTGCAGCCCAACGACAACTGAGAGCAAATCCCGATTTACTCCGTCATCTGTTGCTCTACCACATTAGTTCAGGAAGAGTCATGTCCAGAGATTTGAAGAATGAGCTACGAATACCAACTTTATTTAATAACAAGACATTGGCTGTTAGGCTATATGCATCTAAGGTAAGCTTGCATTATATTGATTCTAGTTTTATCTTTTTTATACATGATACGACAGAGAGTTCTACCATTGTTGGTCTACTGTCTTTCAGTACACATGAAATTTTTAGGTTGAGCTTTTCACATTCCTCAATATATGAGTATAAAATACAGATGGTGATCAGAAAAATGGAAACACCTGAACGAAATTGCAACTTACCAGATTAATATGGTGTCGGACCACCTTTCGCCTTCAGAACAGCCTTGATGCGACGTGGGATGGAGGCATAGAGGTCGTGAATGGTAGCAAGTGGAATTTTACACCATTCCTCGTGCAGGGCATCGGCCAGTTCTGTGAGAGAGGATGGAGGTGGAAATCGTCGCCGGAGTCGTGTTTCCAAGACGGACCACAGATATTCAATTATGTTGAGATCTGGGGATTGGGCAGACCAGGGGAGGTGTTGAACTTCATCCCGATGTTCCTCAAACCACGCTGCAACAACGCCAGCTGTGTGAATGGGTGCATTATCATCCTGGTAGATGGCGTCATTGTCCGGGAACAACATCCGGACCATAGGATGCAAGTGGTTTCCTAAAATTGCGACATAATCGTTGGCAGTGATTCGTCCGCTACGTGTGACCACAGGACCCAATGAAAACCATGATATGGCGGCCCACAGCATCACGGAGCCGCCGCCATGTTTCACAGTTGGGCGGAGACACTGCAGATTATAAGCTTCTTTGGGCGTTCTCCACACATAAACACGGCCCGTGGTTGGGAATATGGTGAAGGATGACTATCACACGTTTCCAGTCCTCAACGGTCCAAGTTGCATGGTCGCGGCACCATTTGCGGCGTGCGAAAGCGTTATGGTTCCTGATGAGCGGTTTGGCCCGTGCAACACGATCCCGTAAGTTCATGTCATGTAATTCGCGGCGGACTGTGATTGTCGAAACAGGGTGCGGGAGGTGCTGATTGAGTTCCTCCGTCACTTGCTCTGCAGTGGCACGACGGTTCTGCGTGACAATGCGCTTTAATACCCGTCGTGACCTGTCATTCATGATTTTCTTCCCCCCACTGTTCCGCTTCCCCGATGTGGTTTTCCCGTGTGTTGTGTAGGCCGTCATCACCTTCGACACTGTCCCACGCGACACACCTAACACAGTAGCCACTGCCGTCACACTCACTCCACATAACCGCGCACCAACAATTTGCCCTCTTTGAAAATCTGAGAGATCTACCATTTTACACTACCTCCGTCTGCTGCAGCCACTGGACACTGCTGTTCCACTGCGCCTGACGTAGTATGGGGACCGACCTAACACACCACCAGCAGCGGTCCGGCGCTGCGGGCGCCACGATACCACAGCCAACCCATACATCAGACGTGTTGCCAGCTACAGGTGTTTCCATTTTTCTGATCACCGTCTGTATATAGGCTATTGTCCAAAGCGGAAGTGTAAATTAGTAAAAGTAGACAAAGTACAGTGTGCCTATAAAATCTAGAATCAATGGACTGATAAACAACACCCAGCCTTAATGCAAAATATATCCACATGGTCAACACTATTTTCAACACATTCCTTCAAACGATTCATAATATGAGGTATTCAAGTTATAACACCTCCATTTTTTCTCAGGAGTGGTAATAGATAGAAACGTGATGTTTATTTTAATACTTATTGTCAATGTGTGTCAGAGATGGAAATACCGTACGACACACAGAACTCTAGCGGCAGGGGTAAGAAAAATGACTATTTTTGATACTTACGGTACTCGAAAAATGGCGACGTTTTCTCCATTTGCGTGGTGTTAATGACACCGTTTGAAATTCATCGCCAGTCGAATGAGACACGTGATGATGATATCATGGACGTGTCATCAGTCTCACTGTTGCCGCTAGAGTTCTGTGTACCCAAGGATGTTATAAAATAGAGAATCTGCCCATACAACAAAATCGTGAAGCCATACGTCACAGCTTCGCCACACCTACTCTGTTCACTCCGCACCACTAAGATCGCAATGTTTCGAGCCAACAATCATGGCTGAAACGAAAGTTGCCAATCAAACGTTCCGGATCAGACGATGCTCGGTTATTTTTTGGCTTCATTGAGTTCATATGTTGAAGATGCGTATGACCAGATCCTCTATTTTATAACATCCTTATGTGTGCCGTACGGAGTTGCCATCTCTGTCACGCATTGACAACGGGTGCTAGCATATTTTAAAATAAACAGCATGTTTCTATCTGTTACCAGTCCTGAGAAAAAAAATTGAAGATGTTATAACTTGAATGAACCTCGTATATTGTAGTGTAAGTTTCTTGAAGAGCAATTTCATCAATAAACTTAAAAGATGCTCATCTTATTATTCTAAACTATTTAGATTGTTCAAAAAATCATGTTAAAATGTCGAATTTTTGATGACTGCTGCTGTTAGTATTGTCATTCTGTGGAACAGCAAGAAGTCTTATTTTAGCGTGAACGTTTAAGTTGTTAAGGAGTTAGATTTACTCAACGAAAACTCACTTTACACGTACGAATATTTAGCTTCTCTGTCAGTGTGTCCGTCCAGGAGATACAACTCAAGAACTACTCGATTGATCACCATCAACTCTGGCCAGGATGGAGAAGGTCAGGAGTCAGGAGTCGAGTTCGTTGTTGAAGGTTATACACAAAACCATCCGGTTTTGATATTGGTCGCTATTGAGTACAAACGGTAATAGATAGCGATAGGTTGTTTTCTGCAATCAATTAAATGTCTCAAGAACATATTCTATCTCCACTCTAAGCTGTCTACTAAAACCGGAAGTGATAGACGTCTACTACCACTTTCGGCTTCAATATTAACTCAGAAAATATCACGCCATACAAACCAAACTACTTTACATTTGTGTACCTGTGACACTGTTACTTTTTTATCCTATAACTAATTACCATACATCCTATCCACACTAAAACATTTTCTTAACTAAGTTATGACAATCGTGATAGATATCAGCGAAAATTCTAAGTTTTAACATGATTTTCTGAACAACCTATAGTAGTTTAGAACAGCAAGATGAGTGAATATCATTTGAGAGTTTATTGATGCATCATATGTTTATGAATTATCTTACATATTTGAGGATCCACAGCACTACTTTAGTTGTTATATTTCTAGAGATAACTACAACTCCGGATTTCTCCAACTGAACTCTGTCAAAATGTCCTTCTGCATGTACTCCTCTCATTAACAGATAGTAATTACCCCTCCCTCAGTGGTCTTTCTTCATTAATGCCATAGCTGCTCATATTTCCTCAGTTGCACAGCCCACTACTGCTCTTGATTCCAGACTGTACCACTAAGTTAATTCAAATAGTGATACAAATGTAGACACAAGTCGGCTATTACTCTAAATAGGCATGAATATGCCAGTAAATTGAAGATTTGCATCTTACGAAAAGTACGGAAAGTAACCTACGATTGGTCACTGTGTGTGTGAAGTAGTATGGGCAGCGCTACTATCTTTGCATAGACGTGCGCGGTAGATCAGTTTGCATCCAGCAGTAGTAGAGTGAAGGTTGTCTGATCACAAGTTCCACTTTTGTAGTGTCTCAAAATGTGTGCTGCAATTGAAAATCACGCCAAGTGCGAGGTGTGAGCTCTTATACGTTTTCTTACGGCAAAACAATATTCGGCAGCAGCTCGGGAACTTTATGCCGTGTATGCACCAAATGTATTGAGTGAAGGAATTGTCCGTGAATAGGTTCGTTAATTTAAAAGTGGACGAACAAACATTCATGACGAAGAGAGGAGAGGCAGGCCATCAGTGGTCACTGATGAACTCGTTCAGAAAATTGATGGAAAAGTTTATGAAAATCGACGTTTCACAATCTCAGAGCTTTCCGATGTATTTCCACAAATTTCCAGGACTGTGTTATATGACGTAATGACAAAGGTTAGGAGCTGAAAGATGAGGTCTCAGGCTGGCTCATGGCACAGGCGGGAGATTATTATGTTGATAGAATTTCCAAGCTAGTACAGAGATATGATAATTACTTGAATGTTTATGGAAACTATGTGGAAAAATAGAGGAAAGAAGTAGTTTTCAGATGTATATAAAAAATTCTTCTTATATATTTTGATGTTTCTTTTTTAACCAATCGGAGGTTACTTTCCGAACGACCCTTCTGTATCTACATGGTTTAATACACAGCGGAACACCTTATATTTTCCCGGAAAATAGTTTTCATAATAATGTTTCGTGCATTCTAGCAAATATTATTTACCAAATCTTAACAACACAACATTCGATCAAAAGTTAAAGTCCCTTGAAAGTAAAAACATATAAGCATTTATATATACATATATATATATATATATATATATATATATATATATATATATATATATAAAGTATTATCTGAAGAATGTACTGATTCAAGAATAATAGTGGATAATTCTTTCCCCAGAAACCATCCGTAAATCAAGCATCGATCACAGTACCAGATGCCATAGCTTCGAATGGAGTAGTCCACATGATAAGTGATGTAATCTTCCCTATTCCTGGAGGAACTGTTATGGATATTCTAGGCGGATGCTCCGCTTTCCACACACTGCAGAAGTTAGTCAAACTTACAGGACTGGAAGAGAACCTAAGTGACCCTGGTAAGTTCAGAAATTTCGCATGACTTTATAGCCAATTCAAATGAAATTTCTAAATATCGTAAAACTATTTTCGCTTTAAAATTGTTACTATTAGAAAATTATTTATTTTTAATAATAGCTTAAGATTTATTTGTAGTAATTTCTCCAGATACCCTTAGGGGCCACAAATTACTTCTCTTATCGATCATGTAATATTACGTGATTATTTATTTAAATATTTGAAATTAATACTTTCTGGCATTCTTATGAACAGTGGCATACCCAGAGTTTCATCAGAGACGTTCAGCGCTTATTCTTATATTATTTTCCACAATATCTTGCTCAAGGAGGGGAGGAATTAATATGGCGAAATGCCACTTGCATACACCATTGCTTTTAAGAAATAATTATACTAGAAAATATCTACTCTAAAATTCCTATTAAAATCTAACGGTTTAAGTTATAAATGAAACTGTAAATTTAATCAAACGGGAAAGAGAAACTCTTAAAATTTGGGCGTGTTTTCAATTTGTCCAAAGAACTATAGATATGTGGTCTAGCGATGCATTACAAACATGGTTACTATCACTCAACTTCATACGTTTGCTTCAGCAAACGATTGTATCTATCGCCAATGTGTCTTAAAATTTGTCACGTGGTCACAACGCACACATTAGAGACAATCTACCGCTTTGATGACGTTTCAGAAATTATTTAAAGATCATTACCGAGATTTGTCATTCTAAGAGTGTAAATAAGCTTTATATTTTTTTTCTGATAGAATTGTTACTTCATTACTATGTCTTGATCTGTAATTTTGATATGCAATTGACATTATGTTAGTTTCAAGAGAGATATTCAATCTAATGGGATAAGGTTCAAAACAGAAGCTTTCAAATGTAGTTTTAGTTATTGTTACGTCACCAGTTTGTTGCTGTACAATGTAACGTATAATGCGTTTCGGGTTATTAAACTAACAACACAGACACATCCGAAAGAGGGATACGCAATATTTATTATTATAAAGGTTTCCCCCACACCAATTACAATAAGTCACGTCTGTCTAATAAAAAAAAAAAAAAAATAAATAAAAATTACACCTATTAATTGATTATTATTCGAAATTTAATGAGTTAAGGTTTTAATACCATTTTCATTTAAAGGATAATTTCAAGAATTACTGTGAGAATATATGCATATTTTATCAACAAGAACAAAAGTAACGGTATAAAACCAACATTCCAACTACAGCTATAAATATAGCAAAGTTTTCGCCATAGAAAATACCATTTCTCAATTATTACTATTATTATATATCCTTAACAGATTATAGTATTAAAATTCTTTTGTACTTCGATGGGTCACTAGAACGGGTTATGAACCAGAAATGCTTTGTGATACAACAGACAAAAATTCACGTATAGGTATAGCAAGTTTGACAAAGTAATATATCAATTTAGCGAGCAAAAAGACTAGCTAAAGCAATTAGTTAAATAATATAGTAGAATAATTCTGTAGACAATGTTAGATCACGTAGCGTACATGGTCGAACTAATCCGTCTAATACCCTCACAAAGTTACAAATTCAAAACCAATACTCTTGTTAATATCATCACTTAAATATTTTCAGTCGAGAGCCCTTGCATATAGAATAATGAATTATATTGCATCCACACAAAATGGAAGCACAAATTAACCACCCATTTTTACTTAGTGCTTCTTACGACCAAATGTTGCTTTCGTACGATAAGTAGATTTCATGGCTTCTAATCTGGTCATAGATGACGAGAACCAAAAACTATGAAAATTGCCACCAGAGGGCAGTACTATATTAGATTACGTAGATACAGACATATTATAAGTACAGCAAATAGCAATACTTTACAAATCAATCGCTATATAATTACCGTAAAATATTAAAGAAAAAAACAAAATGTAATAAACTGAATATACGTTACACCTAAGCAAGAATAATAGTAAGGATGAAACATCATACGTTATACAACAATAATATCGGAAAATTTGTTCTACAGGGGGAAATGTACAGAATTCGTAAATATTTCTACTAGTTCGAATAAGTAATCCTTAAGATTCTCTTCCAAGACCTGAGCTGTAAAATTTATTTAGTGTCCTGATTATTAAAAGTGCTTTAAGTGGTTTTACAGCAAATCTACAATTAAACTCACAAATTTACAACTTCTTGTCGTAGTTTGACATTTCAAAAAGAACATAAACAAATATTTTTTGTCTTTTTTAGATTCTCCTGTGACTTTATTTGCGCCGACAGATGAAGCGTTCCGATTGTCTCCTGCACTGTTGGAGAAATCAAAAGAAGAAGAACTCGATGATACGAGTAAAGAAGAATTAAAAAGTAAATAGGAAGTTTTTATTTACTTTTAATATAAACAGTATTAATTTACCTTTCTAAAGTTCTGGAACTATTGTTCATATAAGAACATTTTTCCCAGATGAATATGACAGAGAATAATCAACAAAATGGATAGCAATTGACCGTGATTTCTCTTAGTTTTCCTTTCGCCCATAGTGCACGTATTTCCTTACTATAGGGGAGCCAGCAAGAGAAGGTCTGTGACAGCTCGCAATGACGTTGCCGTTACTCACATGTCAAGGTTTTTTTCGGTGCAACTATAGTGGCAATTTAATTAATGGCGTAAGACAGAGTGACCGTGCTTGGTAACACTAGTACCAAAGTAAGGGCTGCATTGTCCCTCCGCATGTGGTAAGAAACGTCAGAGACCATCTCTTGTTGGCCCTGCTACAGGGTGTCTATTAAAATACCAAAATGAAATTCCGTGACTTTTTCGTGACCTTTTCTTCACCAAATCATAAAATTTCCTAACATTTTCAAGAGCAAATTTGGGTGCGAATTAGGCCGACTTTTCATCCGTGCAATAGAAACATACTTTGCTTGCGATTTGGTAGCGTCTAAAGCCGACCATAAACATTTTTGGTGGTGAATTTTGACGTTTTATAGAACGAAATTTTCCAATCTTTACTTAGATTTGTACAGTTAAAAAAAAAAAAAATTTCGTGACTTTCATGACAGTTTTCTGATTTCGTGACTTTTTCGTGACATTCGTGATCGATAGACACCCTGTGCTATATTATGCTGTTACTCTCCATTCAGCTGACATAAAGAGATCTAACTTTCAATTCATAGTAGAAACTGAATTTTCAAGATTTTCAGACTTGTATCAATCTTACACAACATACGTTGATGAAATATTTGGTGTTAAATGAAATCTTTTAGTTTTACGTTACACGATTATGCCTTTCAGGCTAAAGGAGACGGATAATTGATGATCGTGAATAGAGAAATTGAGTGGATGAGAATGTGGGAGGAAACGGGAGAACCCCGAGAAACCCCATGAACACGATATTGTCTACCACGAACTCACTGGCCGGGAATCGAACCAGGGATTCCTCACATTAGAAGTGAGTACTCTACTGAAACAATAGGAGGGTCAGGTGTATGTTAAACATTTATAGTATAGTTAGTGTGGTTCAATGAAAAAATAATACATAACGGGAGCGTCACGTGATATATTGTTACGAGTAAGTTAACCTGCTGCTGAATATGGGAAAGTGGTGTTTTGATAGCTTAAAAATTTTGTCTAATGATAACTGAGTACATTTTCTAACTCCTCAACAACCATGTAAGATTTCCAGTCTCCCAAAACATGTATTTTCCGTATTTCATTTATCATTATAATATTGTCTGATTTTTAAAATTATTATTAGTACTAGTAGTATTAGAGCAGCATATATAATTCAAATATGTAAGAAATGGTGTAAAGTATCTAAATGAACCCAAGTGAAGCTGATGTATGAAGTATCTAAATGAATCTAAGTGAAGCTGATGTATGAAGTATCTAAATGAATCTAAGTGAATACTCTTCATGTATCGCCTTTAATAAATATTTTAAGTGAAGTTATACGTATTTAATATAAAATGATCGCAACCACCAGATTGTGATTCGAACTAGACCTGCTCCTCTAGGTTACTGAACATCTCAGATTGTATGTCTGCACTATGTTCTCAAAGCTAAGGCTTTTTCGAAAAAAAAATTTTAAAAAATGAAATGAAATCTTTGAGTTTTACGTCCCACGGTATGCTGGTTAGGCTAAAGGAGACGGTTATGATGAGAAATGAATGAAACGGTGGAATGAAGAAAGTAGGAGGAAACGGGAGAACCCCGAGGAAATCCCACGCACATAGTGTTCGTCCATCACAAGGCTCTTTCGAGGAGGATATGCAACAGCTAGTAGGATCTTTGCATCAGGCTCAATAATTGATTTCAATAGAAATGTTTATATTTTGTCTTTCATTAGACCGTAAAGAGATTCTAAAGTGTCTTCTGTAACCATCAATCTATGCTTACATTTTAGTAAAACTAAAAAGCATATATAAGACAAGCTTAGAATTCTCGTCGGTTAGCGACTTATAACTTCAAGAAGTCAAACTTTGTAAAGTTACAAAAATAACCTCCCACGGCAAAGGATCCTTCAATACTTCAATTTTTACTGACACTAACTGTGGATAAGTAGAAATTTCGTTATTCACATTAGAACCTCAAAGTTGTGAGAATGTAAGTCGAAGAAACTTTTTATGTTCATTGTCTTTCCGCAACTCGATTGAAATTTTCATTACCAAAACTATTTTCACTTTTCTCTTATACTTATTTTATGTTTCAGCTTTTGTTTTGAATCATCTGGTCAAGGGTTCCTACTTCAGTTCTTCCTTACAAGATGGCCAAGAGCTTGTCACGGAAGCTGATCTCGATCTTCAAGTAACTGTCAGGCACAGTAAGTAGTAGCGTTCAGCTGCCACAACAGACGCTACGATAAAAGACATATATAGATGTTATATAGTTATAGATTTATACTAGGGGCAAAATAGGTGAAACAGAAATGAAGCAGTTTTGAATATCTTTTGGCTACTGTTTATGAGGAGAAAGAAGGAAATGCCGCCATTTGTACGTAACTTCCTTCTCAATGTAGGCTACTCCGCTCAATCTGGAGATGGTTTTAATAATTGTTGGAACCTTGTGGTCGTTCAACGTACAAGGTCATCAACGAGCACATAGCCTGGTAACGAAAAGTGAAATGAAATCTTTAAGTTTAACGTCCCACGATTTTGTCGGTTAGGCTAAAGGAGACGGTGATAATGAGAAATAAGTGAAATGGTGGAATGAAGAAAGTGGTAGGAAACGGGAGAACCCCGAGAAAACCCACGAGCACGGTGTTTGTCCACCACAAAGTCCACACGGCGCGAGCTGGGATCGAACCAGGGACTCCAAGCACCGGAGGTGAACGCTCTACCACTGAGCCACCGCGCCCCCCTTAGCCTGGTAACGAGTGGAGCATCTGCAATAAATATGGATGAAACTGGATGATGAAATCTAGAGATGCAAACTGAAACGAAACACTTCATTTAATTTCCAAGAACATTATGCAAAAAGTTAACAAAAAAGGGATATTCAGTAGAAAATGGAAAAATAATGTTCATCTACTTAGCTTTGAGACTCTGCAGGGCTATCGGTCTTCTTCTGCGTCACAGGACACTAAAATGCCTTGATCTAGCAGTACAACATTATCACTCACTGTTACTAATTGCGTTAACCATAGACTTAGTACACTAGGATCCATATAAGAGTTTGAAAGTCACTTGGATCTTCCATTTGCCGCCATCAATTCCGCTTCCCTCACTGCTACCAGCCGGACTTGTAACCACGAAGAAGAACTCGTGAGCAGCACGTGGATAGTGGTGTTACCAGATTCCTACTAGGGAACGTGTGGCACCAGCTAATAGCACAACCCTCCTTTTCACTCCTGACTGTCAGCTATACACAGTAACTAGCCTAAAACTTGCCCCGTGAATAGGTCGGAAATGGAAGACGCAAGCAATGTGTTGTTTTCACTGACATCAAGTGTATAAAAGGACTAATATTTGCAGCCCATTACAAAAAATTGGAAAGAGGTTTTGAAAAAAAAAAAGCTTGGAATGTCATATGAAGGGATATACAAGTGGTGAAAGTATCAACGGTGTTTATTGCGCGCGTCTAGTCAAAATAGATCACAGAGGTATCGTCAAAATAAACCAAGGCCGAATGCTAAAGGTATTCAACAGTGCAAGTACAGGACAGGCATTATGGTTCAAACGATGTTGTTCATGCTGTGGTTGGCGGTCGGGTGTGTGTGTGTGTGTGTCAATATACACTCACTTAACCAAATCAATAACTATACAAGAGGAAGTAAATATACTAGTCAACATTTACTCAACGTATTTATAAGAGTCCTTGGTATGTGCTGAGAGTGCTGGCAATCAAACATAAATTTCGTACTTTTTTCCCTCTATACTACCTAGGTAGAATAAATTGTCAAGCTAAAATTCTCATGTCAAATTAAACTACGCTGAATGGGATAAGTGTTAAATAATATAATTATTCTGTTGCTCACTATTGCATGTTATTTAAATATCTTTAATATTATGGGTTTATTAAGTAGCGTTGTGCAGTGAAAACTGGAAAACAACACTCGAATTTGTGTTCCAGCAGCACTGTTAGCATATACCAATAAATATTACCAGTTCGAGTAATGTAGACTACGTACATACACTTGCTGTTAGTATAATTGTATTTTGCATTTGTTTCATATTTTATTTTCTTTTAGTTCTTAATAGTACGTACTGAAGATTATAAATCTAACGTAATTTCTATAATAAAGGATACACAGCTTAGTTTTATTTATCTTGGACTATAATTTAGGTTCTTTAGACTTCAACCTTTGATTGGTCAATTTTAAAATGTAGATGAATACACATTTACTATGACTTCTCGTACGTTTTCTCTTTCTTGAGCAGTAAAATAAGTTGCAAAACGTCCTTAATTCGTTGTGTATCTAAAGCAAATTTTAAATGCTTGCATTTGAAAAATTTTAAAATCTTTGAACGAAATGTAACACGCTGGAATTACCAACAATCGCCGCCACCTTGCTTCATGACATACATTTCAGTCTAGATTTGAAAATTGACCATTCGAAGACTGAAGACCAATTAACCGAAACTATAGTCAAAGGTAAATAAAATTTTCAACACATAATGTAAGCATTTCTTCTTTTTGCTTAATAAATTTAAGTAGTTTGACTGAAACTTAGAATCTTGTTGAAATAAATTGCCTTGGCGATGAATCTTATTCCCTCTTTTCCTCTCTTACAGATACGTTGCGAGAAGCTGGAATTGCCAGAGTAATATCTCCGGACATAGCAGCCACAAACGGCGTCGTACATGCAGTTGATCGTGGATTACAACCCCTCGATCTTTGTCCAGTATTTTCCTAATTTACGTACAACAGCAGCTATGGTGTAGTTAAATATCACATTTATGACGGGAGAAGAAGTAATTTCCACATTGTTTACGTTAAAAGATTGTTTAATATGCTCCCAACTCTTGAAAGAAAACTAAGCATATGCATGGACAGTACCTGAAAGAAAGTGGAATCTTATTTGAAACTATTTAATTCTGATTTCTTTTAAAGAAATACTGCAAATATATATAATACGATCATAAGGCTATCAGCTTTCTTTCTATTCACATTTACATGACACAGAAAGGACTTAATTTTTATGAACTGTTTCTTCCGCTGATAGGTTTCGGAAGCTGTATTTTGAAGAATATACAGACCGAAATCTCAGATAGCCTATACCCGATGGTTAGTGTACTCAAACGAAATTTGAGGCTGTGTAAGTTACTCGGGAAAACAACCATAGGTTATTTCTCCAGGAAAATATCTCAGTTGTATCAAAGGATATTATTACGCCTAGAAATTAAAAAGACTGAAAATAGAATTGTGTGTAGAAAGTTTCAGAAAGAATGTGGGTAAAAGATATTTATCTCATGATTCTATTATCAAGAAAGTAACTGAAAAGTCGGCAAAATATTTCTGTTAACTGAAATTGGAATCTTATCTTGCATTAATTGTTTTTTCCCCTTTACGATAATAATAATGCAAATATATTGACAATATATATATATATGTATTGTGGAATCATATGTATAACTTCTAAAAGGGTAAAAATATATAAATGTTCAGATTAACTAATAAAATCACTAATTTTTAAAATATTTTTAGCTATTATTTTTTTACAAACCAAGGTATGAGAAATGAAGCAAAGATTGTTGAACTAATAAAAGGTCAAGCATATAATATAGACGAAAATAATCAAGAATCGCTGATGTAATTACGGGAAATAATTCTTATACTTCTCATATTTAAACACGGTTATTTATGCAACGATTTTCTCGAAAATAAAATATAAATATGTACGTATTTATGTACAAATTACAAATAATAATTAGGGAAATTACTGTATTCTTAGAAGAAAGAAAGAATCCATACAGAACTCCAAAGAAATATTATATATATATATATACGAGGTATGTTCAAAAAGTATCGAACTTTTAGTTTGCAAAAATACATTTATCGATTTGGAAATCCGAACCACTAATCCCCTTCAAAGTAGTCTCTTTGGTAATGGACACACTTCTCTCAGCGTTCCAGCCATTGTTGGAAACACCTCTGGAAAGTAGTTTTCTGGAATGGTGAGTAACTGTGCCGTCGCATTCCGCATGATGTCTTCTCTTGACTCAAATCAGGTTCCTTTTAGTGATATTTTCAGCTTGGCAAATAACCAAAAGTCACACGGAGCCATGTCGGGTGAGTAGGGAACCTGACGATACACAGGAATGTCGTGTTTGGCGATGAAAGCCTGAATCAAATTTCCTAGATACTACAACTCATGCCCAAATTCTCGTTCAAAATTGAATGCACCGATCCGATTTAATAGTTTCCGCTTTGATATTGCCAAGCTTTTGGCAAAATTTGACGGAATGTCGCTGCCCAAGTTTTTCTGTCATTTCTTCAAAAACTGAAATTCGACGGGCGCTCACTACACGTCTTCACTCGTTGACCGACTGCCAGAGACTAACGCTTTCTGCTGGCGGGAAAAAAAAAAAATCACGACTGCGCCTGAGTGTCCCCTCTACTTCTACACTGAAAAAAGTCTCTCGCGCTTCATTGCTTTACGCAGAAAAAAAATAAGGATCGATACTTTTTGAGCACACCTCAATCAAATAAAGAAACATAGACAATTCTACAGACTGTGAATACTGTTTCCAGAATGAAACTTAGATCGTTTAAATTTACACTTATCTGCACGTATAGTTTCAACTTCAAGTACAACCATTACTTTGCACATTCTTTTATCATTCGTACTTTATGTGTATATGATAGCGGTAGGATACATACAAAACTTGGGAAACTACTACTTACAAATGAAAATTTACGTTCAATTATGAACTGAAGTTGCTAACACATTATATATAATTAAATTCTTTTTCAACGGAAGAGGATACTCACTTGTTTTGAGGATTTTTTACTTTGTGGTACACACGAATATACAGAAGATTGTTGTATTGTGTTCTTAAAAAATGGGTATTCAATTTTGTTTTCGAACTTTTTGAATGTGGGATTGAATACGTTTCATCTTCATGTAATGCATTTTCTTGCTTATCTTTAGAACTTGGACGGCTTTATTCCTAATTTATCCTATTCAACTTCCTTGATTTTGAACAAAATTTTATTCTGTAAAGACCGGAAAGGAGTTCTGTAATCGAAGATAGCACCCAAGTGCCACATCGAACGTAACCAATAGTACTGCTAATACACGAGGAACAACTTCTCATCATTTAAAAAAAATAATCGATTTTTTTACTCTAAGAATGATAAATAATTTTAAGTTTTTGTATGTTATTTTTTTAAAATCAGAAGAGAATTCCAAAGAAATAATAAAAAAATACAGTATGTAAAATGGTACAAGAAAACTGGTGGATGTTTCTGGTGTAGGCAATAATTTCGATGTGCATGGAAATAATAGGTCAAAATATAAAATGTCTGCAACTCTGGCCTAACGAAGGATAACTATGTATACTTTTCGTAAAAATATAAAAGTTGTAAAATTGTATTCTTGCAATAAATATGTTAAAATAAAAAGCTATTATTATTTATTTTTGAATGTTCGAAGACACATTAGGAAACTTTTTTTTTTTTTAATTTATTGGAGTTCGTGTATTTTTTTCAAATCTATATTCCTAGGTAGAATAATAGTAGCATATAATTTGATTTCCGAGAAACGCAAATGCTGTAACACTCAGAATAAGTGTTAGTGATGTAGCCAATTCATCAACAAGAACCTTCCTGAATATTAAACTGCAGTGAATTTTGAACTCATGTCTTAGCAACGCAGTGATCAAGAGCAATTTATTTTACCTTGTTATAAATTAAATACAGCAGCCACTTTTGGTTACGCTCAATACTTTTTAGTTCAGCTTTCAATTTTAGCTAACTCATAGGTTTAAAAGTAGCGATTCATTGTAATTCTAAGGAAAAATCTGCTGATAAAGTGAAATCGTTCCGCTTAACATCCCATGATTATACTTTTTAAGCTAAGGGAGACGGATGATTAAGGGAAGTGAATGATGATGAAAGAATTGGTCAAATGAAATGTGGGGGAAAACGAGAGTACCTGAGGAAACCCACGGACACGTTGTCCACCATAAACTTACTTGGTCGGAGATCGAAGTTTAATGTCCTTTCAGTAGCGAGCCTATATGAGACGGGACCTACTGATTAACATGGAATCCGAACCACATGAGCTCCCACCGAGAATCGAACCCGGGTCTCGCACGCCAAAGGCGCGTACACTAACCGTTTAGCCACGGAGGAGCTCGATCGAAGCAAGGACCCCTCGTACTAGCGGTAAGCGTTGTACCATCACCACCAAGTTATCGTAGTAAGTCGAGATAACAGATAATTTACTATAACGATAAATAGTGTTTGATTTAAAGGGCAAGAATAACTAATAATAATAATAATAATGCAATGATTTCCAAATCATAATTTAATTACAACATGTACAAATTTCGATCTTGAACTAAAATTACATTATCTTTTGTATCTTCATTTATACACTTCAAAATTATACGTAACATGCAATTCATTTGCGACAGAACAAACTCTTTTTCTTGTTTTTAATTACAAACTGAATCATATTATGCATTAGCACATCAGATAAATTATTACATGTAGTATCAAGCAAATTTACGTGTGTGATTTTTTTTTTTTTTTTTTTTTTTAAGCTACCTATATACAACCACATGCATCCTCAGATTCATGTGATGTTAATAACATTCAAGTCAACTTGGATTCTGTTGAAAGTTGATGGAATAATTGCCCGTAGACGGATCCTGGCTTACCCTAAAATTATTGGTTGATAGACCGAAAGGCCTCAAAACCATGTTGCCTAGGTCCTTCAGCTTAGCTGAAAAAAAAAAAAAAAAAAAAGATATATATATATATATAAAACATTGTCCATAGCAAGTAAAAAAGAATTACCGTAATTAAAAAGGAAAGTATAGTATATCGATCATTTGAAGTATGCACTAAATAACTTGTAAATATTCCACAATAACAAACTACAGCGAATGTAGAATAGTGTTCTTTTTTTTCATTCGCGAATTATCTTGTTATTTTGAACAGTAAATATTCAAGATGAAGAGTGCCAGCTTATCAAGTATTGAGATTCTGAAGTTATAAGAGAAATTATTATATTTTCAGGAATTAACGATCACCTACTTATTCATCTCCTATTTATCTCTAGTTTAACTATCAGGCACACTACACTTATAGTAAAGTTACGTTATTTACAAAGGGTGTTCAAAAAGTTTTGCACAGTGGTCTCTAATTTTTTTATTTGTTGCAGGAGGAGAATGAAATTTTTTGTGAACATACTTGGAACATTTAGCTATAAGTTGGTATATAAAAGTATTTTCTTTTATTTCAGGTGAGCCATAATGAACCGTGAAGTAGATGTAAGGTTGCGACAACGGTCGGCGATGGAGTTCCTCGTCAAGACCGGCGATGACTCTGCCACATCGATTCACAGGAAGTTGCTCCCTGTTTATGGGGAGGTAACATTGGATCGCAGCAGTATCCAGCGATGGTTGCAGAGGTTTAAAGAAGATTATTTCTCTCTACTGGATAATCCACGATGCGGTAGACCATCGACGGTAGTGAATGATGTGAACAAGGAGACCATTAATCAAATATTTGGTCTAGGAATTAATTCGTGCGGTTGGTACGCACACATTGAAGCTGTAGTACAAACACAAAATACATAAATACCTTAAGAAAAATATTGTCCATCGCTAGCCACCACTTTCGCCCATCTGTCAGGCAATGTGCGGATTCCGTGGCGAAAGAAGTCCTCATCCTTGGAAGCGATCCAGTCAGAGACCCATGTTTCGATATCTTCTGAAGAAGTAAACCGCTGTCCAATCAAATCGTTGTTCATGCAATCGAACAAGTAGTAGTCCGAAGGAGCAACGTCTGGTGAATACGGCGGGTGGGGTAAAACTTCCCATCCGACATTTTCTAAATAGGTTTTGACCGGTTTTGCGAAATGTGGGCGAGCGTTATCATGTTGAACAATAAGTTTATCATGTCTGTTCTCCCATTCTGGTCGTGTTCTGGCCAGAGCTTGCTTCAAACGCATTAATTGTCGTCGATAACGTTCTCCATTCATAGTTTCACCCGGTTGCAGCAGCTCATAGTACACCACACCTTTCATATCCCACCATATGCACAGCATAACCTTTGCACAGTGAATATCTCGTTTTGGTTGTGATGGACCTGGTTCACCTGGTATCACCCAGGCCTTTTTTCGTTTAGGGTTCTCGTAATGGATCCACTTCTCATCACCCGTAATAATTCGATGCAGAAACCCCTTTCTGCTCTGTCGTTGAAGCAGCAATTCGCAAATGGTTTTTCGTCTTTCAACGTCTCTGTCTTTCAATTCATGTGGAACCCAATGTGACATCTTTTGAATCATTCCCATGGCTTTCAAGCGTTTGGAGACTGTTGTTTGATCAACGCCTAATGCTGCTGCAAGTTGTTCCTGCGTTTGACACGAATCCTGCTCGAGCAATGCTGTCAATTCTTCGTCTTGAAATTTTTTTGGCTGTCCAGCTCGCTCTTGGTCTGCCAAGCCGAAATCACCACTTCTAAACCGTGCAAACCACTTCTGACACGTTCGCTCAGCTAGAGCATGGTCACCATACACTTCCACCAAAATACGATGACTTTCAGTCGCACTTTTCTGCATGTTAAAGTAATGCAGCAGGACACCCCGCAAAAACACTTTATCAGGCACAAATTGCGCCATGTTCACTTAACTACAAACTGGTGTTGTTGACGCTTTAATCCACTGCCCTATACTACGAACGATACGCGATGACAGGGGTTTGCAACACATGTGTGGATACACGGAACTGTGGGACGCTCCGTTCGTTGCGCCATCTCTTGTCCACCCGCACGAATTAATTCCTAGACCAAATAATCCAAAATGACAGATGTGTGACGACACGACAGCTTGCTGAAATGACTGGTTTATCATTGGGTAGTGTGGTATCAGTGCTACAGTCACTAGGGTACAGAAAAATCTGTGCACGTTGAATGCCTAGATTATTGACAAGAGAAATGTAAAAGATGAGGAAGGATGTGTGTGAGCGTCTCATGATGACCTTTACTGAAGAGTGGAAACAGTATTTTGACGGCGTCATTACCCAGGATGAAACATGATTGTTTTTGTCCGAACCTGAGAGCAAAACACGTCTGAAGGCCCACCTGCGCGGTAAAACATTTGATAGTGAGAAAGGCCTTATTTCCTGTGTCAAACGAAAGTGTAATAGTCAATCCCCAGAATTTTACCAAAGTGCATTTACATCATGGAAAGAACGTTGGACCAGATGCGTCATAGCTGATGGAGGCTACATTGAGTAGGCTCAGTGTACAGCTAAATGTTCCAAGTATGTTCACAAAAAATTTCATTCTTCTCCTGCAACAAATAATAATAATAAAAAAAGAGAGACCACTGTGCAAAACTTTTTGAACACCCTTTGTATTACTTCAAGCACTAGGACTAAATACGTGGGTAGTTCAATCTACGAGGTGTGGTAATTAAATAACGAGACTGCCCACCTCCTGTCGCGCAGGATCGTGTGTGTGGGGGGAGGGAGGTAGCTAATGATGTGTTGTTGATCTTGAACCTTCATGAGCAGCCACTGTTTGTTTCATGATTCTGAAAGCTTTTCTTTTCTTTGCAGGCTTGCATGAAGAGGACAGTGTTCTATAGTAGTGCCGGAATCATGATGAACAGTAAAGTTGAACAGCACATTTAACATCAAATTTCTGGCGGAAAAAAAAAAAAGGAATGTTGTACAATGTTAAAAGAAGTGTATGGTGATAATGCTATGTCACGTGCGCGAGTTTTCGAATGGCACAAACGATTTTCAGAAGGTTTTGAGGAGGTTAAAGATGATGAATGACCCGACCGCAGTTTGAGTTCAAGAACGGACGAAAATGTTCAAAAAATTCTTGTGCGGAAAGACAGACGTCTGAGCATTCGAATGATCGCAGACCAGGGTTGGCAAAAACCATGGTTTTTATTAAAAAAACCAAAAAAACCGGTTTTTTTGGTTTAAACCAGGTTTTTATGGTTTAAATGATTTGCTCTATATATTCATATCATATATGGACAGAAATAAGTTTGTTTCGCCTATATGTTGTTATGCAACAACCGGGTTATGCTGGAAGGGGTCACATAAGCTTAAAGCTGAATAAAAACCGCTTCTCGAGTTACATCCGAGAGAAATTGTCCTCCATTTGAACTCGGAACCAGGACTAATTGGCCACAAATGCGATACGTCTGCCGACTCACTCATGAAGGAATTTTGATAAAAAAAAAAAAAAAAAAAAAAAAAAAAAAAAAAAAAAAAAAAAAAAAACGTTGTACTGATCTTTACATGCTTCTTAATATAACTGTCAAGAGTCATTTTAGAAGGACAAAAAGATAAACAGTTGCACAAGTGAAACCATTACACAGAATTACATATGAACAATTTCAAAGTACGACGGAGTACAGAAGACCTAATTTAGTTCAAGTTAGTTAACAACGACTTTTATTGGTCCAAATTAAAGAAATACACTGACTTAATCTGCATATCAATAAGAAAAGTGAATAAAGATACAAATTATTTGAGTCCACTTTGGCTCAGACTCATTTATACATAAATACATACCAAAGATACTTATTTCATTAAATGCCTCTCGTGGGGTCTGTATGACCCCCCCCACACACACACACAAAAAGTACGGCATTTTCGATGTATTTTATCAATAGTAAACATTGAAACGAAACAATATTTAGAATTTTTCTTCGATTGCAATTACATAACAATAATAACAACTACAAAAAAATCACAAAATAAACATTTATAAACTTGTAAAAAAAAAAAAAGTTGCTTTTGTAGTATAATCTTTTTGAGTAATGAATGGGGAATTTAGGTCTGAATATAATACGAATAATATACGGGAGTGAAACGTGATAACCCACAAATGTGTGTTCATCAAGATTTTACAAACACTTACACTTTTACGAACATTTTTTTGGTTTTTGGTTTAAACCAGTTGGTTTTTTTGAAAAAACCAGCTGGTTTAAACCTTGGTTTAAACCATGGTTTAAACCACCTTGGTTTAAACCAGCCAACCCTGTCGCAGACATGACGAATATTAACAAAGAGACAGTAAGACAAATTTTGCATGACAAGTTAAACATGACAGAAGTTTGTGCAAAAATTGTCCCAGAAACCTCTCTCAGGAAGAAAAAGACATTCGAAAGACCATTTGCTGTGACGTCATGGAACGACTCAAAGCAGAACCAGACTTGCTAACACGTGTCATCACATGTGATGAAACATGGATTTTCCAGTATGACCCCGAGACTCAGCGTCAATCCATGCATTGGAAGACACCTACCTCGCCAAGAACGAAAAAAGCACGAATGAGCAAGTCGAAAGTGAAGGCAATGCTCATCGTTTTTTTTTTTTTTTTTCGATATCAGGGGTGTCATCATGACTGAATGGGTGCCTCAGGGTCAAACGGTGAATCAGACCTACTACAAAGAGGTCCTAATCAAGCTGAGAAAAAAATAAGGAAGAAGAGACCGGATTTGTGGAAGAACGATGCATGGATCCTCCACCAAGACAATGCGCCTGCCCATAATGCCCTTTCTGCGAAGCAGTCTTTAGCAGCCAAGCGCATTCCTGTGCTTGAGCATCCTCCGTATTCCCCAGACCTGGCTCCCTGTGACTTTTATCTATTCCCAAAAGTGAAAAGTGCATTGAAGGTAAAACATTTTCAGTCCGTTTAAGAGATGAAACGAAAAACGGCAGAGTTGTTGAACAGGGTGATATCAGATGACCTACAACATTGCTTTGAACCAGGGTTTGCCCAAGTGGGCCCAGCCCGAAAAAACCCGGTGGGTTTTTTCGGGTTGGACCCACCTGAAAAAACCCATCTTAAAACCCACCTGGTTTTTTTTACTTTTTTGTTAGTGTATTATTGGTACAACTAAGATGATCACATTGAAAGTTATTTTTATCAGATTTTAAACTGTCTTTGGGCGAATTATATGCTTTCATGTTAAGATAGACAACAATATTGAACATAAGACCTTTATAAAGCTCTAAATGCACTTAATGAATAAATAAATAAAAACTCACCTTAGCTTGAGATAATTGTAGAACAAATGTATGTGTGGATTATGCTTATAGCCTATTTGAAGTAAAGTGAGCGATTGTAAATTTTAGAAAATACTTTCCGTGAATAGTGTTTCCTGACTCGGGTCCCTCATACGTTATCCCTCATACATTGACGGGTTTAAGTTCATAGGTGCCGGTACTAACAGTAAATATGTAAATACATTAGTAAAACTATTAGTATTATTTCTTACCTTTGATGGTAACAAAAGTATTCATTAAAATTTGGTTTTCCAACAACAGTTTAGTTCAGTCATTTGTTGCTACCCTTCAAATAAGCATTCTGTAGAATTAACACTAGCAATAACGTAAAAAATTCTTGTCAAAATTTAGAAGCGTAATGCTCGGAGCTCCGAAGACTACATAACGCTTACTATTTCAAGTGCTGCATTCAAACTTCAGTATTAATGAAAGTTTCGATGTACAGTAAAGTAAGCTGCATTTTCAGGGAAAACTCGTCGTGAAAGAAGTGTTCGGGAAATTCCCGCAATTGAACCCACAAAGCATCGAAAGTGAATACTTCAACAATAAAACTATTTATTTTACGCTGGAGGATATTTCATTTCATTTTAGACATTTTGAAACATTTACTTTATAAAATATGAATTATAGGCCTATCTTTGTTAATTGTTTTAAATTAATTTTCGGAAAAGAACGGTCTTGCAACAAGTACTCGGGTAATTTCCGTAATTGAATGCATAAAGCATCGAAAGTGAACTTCAACAATAAGACCATTTATTTTACGTTGAAAAATATTTAAGATATTTTGATGAATTATGTCTTTGTTTTAAATTAATATAGCTATTTGGTATTCATATTTGGCGAACGTCACTGAGGCTCCTGGGATGACTCGATCTACATTTGTTTGTCGTGCCTGCCTTTACCACACAGTGTTCAACTTTCGGTCTTTTAAATTTTCAGGATACAAATCAGAGACACTCTAAATTTTCTGTTTAGACTTTGGCAGCATACCAACGGTAAAATTACAAAATGGCGCGCTTTTTTTCAAAATAGCTGACATCCACTGGCGAAAATTCCGGGGGGATGATTGGGACATATCCCCTCCAATCTTGGAACTGTCCCCCTCAATAATACAATTTTATTTTTATTTTTATTTATTTTTTTTTTTTAAGGAAGAAGTGTGATTATTTATGTCCAACTGCCACAAAGGAAATAAGATGAAATTGATACCTCCCAGAATAAGCCTCAAATCTGACCGCCTCCCAATGTTGAAGACAATTCTGCTCCCCTACCCATGTTGTCCTGGAGTCCCAAACAGGGGACATAAAATATGACGATATTATTATTGCTTTACAACTTTAAAATCAGACCGGCAACATTGAAAACTGTTTATAGGGAATGATCATATTTGGATCACCCCTTGTAAACAGTTTTCAGTGTTGCCAGTCGGATTTTAAAGTTGTAAAGCAATAATAATGTCGTCATATTTTATGTCCCCTGTGGAGGACCGACATGGCTAATCCTCCTCAGCATTGTTTTCCGCCTTCATAAACATTTTGTTCATCGCATATATATATATATATATATATATATATATATATATATATATATATATATATATATATATACAGGGGCGGATCCAGGATATGATCAAGGGAGGGACTAAACCATATTTTGCCCTTTTATCCAGTGTAAAGCACGATTGAAGCCCATTTTTTCCAGTGTATACCTGAGCGTCAAGGGGGGGGCTATAGCCTCCCCTGGATCCGCCACTGTATATATATATAGTTGGAACGGTCTTACCCGTCCCCCCAATGTTGAAGACAGATTTGCGCCGCTGCTGATATCCATCCACGCTACAAAGCGCAATTTTAGGTCTTTCAAATTGAAATTTTCAAAGAAGCAGCAGTAGAGACTAAATTAGCTGTATATATTTTGGCGGCATAAAATTTCAAAATGGCGACCATTTTTCAAAATAGCGGGTATCCATGCTACAAGGTGCAATTTTCGGACTTTTTAAGTTGATATTTTGAGGGTAGACACACAAGACATTCTAAATTTGCTGTATAGATTTTTTCGGCAATCCAATGTAAAATTTCAAAATGGCGGCAATTTTTTCAAAACAGCAGTGAATAGAGAGTTGTTGCAAGTTGTGACAATGACACTCATGAAATGTAAATCATATTTTAACATTTTTACCCCAAAGAGATTGAAATATTTCGAAAAAACCCAATTAAACCCGAAAAAACCCAATTAAACCCGAAAATACCCGAAAAAACCCACATGGGCCCAGGTGGGTTGGGTTTTTTCAAAAATACCCGGGTTTTTTCAAACCCTGCTTTGAACAATGGAAGGTACTTATGAAGCGGTATATAGATAGGGGAGGGGAGGGGAGCATATTGAAGGGGATAACAGTCAATTGTAACTTTCCTTGCAATACATCATATTTACGACATCAGTCTCGTTATTTAATTGTCACACCTCGTATAAAGCAGTAAAATATTTATTTTTAAGATACATTTATAAAATATACATACATGTGTAGATGAGTGCTTCCTCACCTCTCCACATAATTTTCATTGAGATTTAGGCATCTGTCTCACCGTTGCACTAATTTTTTCCAAACCCTTTGCAAATAAACTCAGGGCTCTGGCTTATTTAGTAGTCTTCTCACATTCCGATTCACTTCTTCGTCTGTTTCGAAACGTTCACCTTACAATGCAGACTTGAACACCATTAAAAGAAAGAAGTAACTCGGCGCTAAATTGAGGCTGTACGGAGAGTGGGGATGGGCGTATCGTCAAGAAGAGACCAGATTGCTTATGTCGAACTGCATTTCCCTGCAGAAGAGTTCAGGTTCGACATAAGCGCGACATGGTCTCTTGTCAACTGGTGATGATGAAGTGAAGCTGAATGTGGGGAGGGTGCTAACTAGCCAGAGCCCTGATTTTTTTTTAGCAAATGGTTTGGACAAATTAGTGCAACGGTGAGAGAATAAGGATAGGGTTCCCTGAATCTCAATAGAGATTATATGGAGAAGTGAGGAAGGACTCACCTACATATGCATGAATAGTTTACAAATGCATCTTAAAAATAAATTATTTACAGCTTAGGGAAACTCACATATTGAACGACCCACGTGCTTTCCAAATTCTTGGTAAATTGGCAATTACTTGCAGTTACAACAACATTGTATTTAATTAATATCAATGTCGCATAATAAAATATATAAAGAGCCCACGTGATGTTTTATAAGCAATAAACACAATATTTTGCCCGTTTCCATTGGACTTTGTCAGAAGGTAAAAAGAGATCAAATAATTCACCTTATGGCTCACTGAGACCAGAGGTTCAATGCCGTATTCACAAAAGCACTTCATCGACTTCTCTCCTTAGCCAATTAGGTCAAGTTTCTACTTTGTATTCCTATTTCTGCGAGATATACCTTAATATTGTCCTCCCATCTGCGCCTACATCTCTTCCCGGCTGGGATGCCAGTTAAAATTTTAAAAGCGCTTCTATTTTCTTCAATTCTGGCTACACGACTTGCCTGCCTGCCTGAGCCTTCTAGACTTAATGACCCTAACAATATTAGGTAAATGGTAAAAACTAGGAAATTCCTCGTTATGAAGTTCCCGCAATATCCTTTTCCCTGATGTTATGGTTACGACAAACTTCCTCTGCATTTACTTCTAAACTCATTTTCCTCCAAGCAGTTAATAAAACCTAATACGGTTATTTTAAAATCCACTAAAAACTACTCTTGCTCTTTTTTGTGATATGAATTTATGAAATAATTATATGTTATATACAACGAAACAATTATGTATCAAATTTTCACTGCATTCATAGATTAAAAAAAAAAAAGGGGGGAGGTGGTGTAAATACAACAAATAGGAATTAATTACACAAGTAGTAAGTGTGTACATTAATTCATAATGGATCATAAACAATAGAAACATACATGTTGAAGTTGGAGAAACCTATAATGGAAACTGCAAAATACTTGAATTCATTATTTCTTAACCAAACGCCCGTTCTTCGCACGCAGGAAATAGGTTAATGCGAAATATTTGAAAGGTGTATATGAACCCTCATTTAAGATAAGTATTTCAATTGAAATCAAATGGTGAGAGCCCTGTGTTAAATATGTTTCCTCACTTCGCTCATTGTGTAGCCGGTTCCATGTAATTTCCTCTTTCCCCAATGCTCTAAATCTGTCGTTGGTTATAGTATGTCCGGTTTTTCTTCCTATTTTTTTTTTATTTCTCGCAGTCTTATCGGATTTGAGTTTAGTGTCTCTTTTAGTAGCAAGGCTGTATGAGGCGTATTTGTATTTTATCAATCAAAGTATTTGTCGTTGAAGTTTATGCACACCAGTAAATAACCATACAGATATCCGGCCGTCTGTTCTGCCTTATAGATTGATATAAATAAAAATATTAAAATTATTGAAAAAAAAAATTATAATAAAGCACTTTACCTAGTACTTCTGCTTTCATCCTCTCATTCCTTTCATGTATTTGCTCTGGTAATCTCTGGAAGTAAAAAGAATGTAATTAACACTACAAGTTATCCAAAAAGCCTACGCGTCTTAAATAATTAATAACGTATCTCCTAAAAAACACTGAAGATATTCACATACCAAATTTTCGCCAAATGGTATGTATGTATCTACAGAAGTTACGCACTTATGAAGAAAAGGTAAAACAGCAACAATAAAAGCTATATTGTGAGAATAAAACAGCATAACTACCGTTGTTGACTGATTATTTGCAACATTAATTTTGAACCAATAAAGAGCGACTTTAAAATGATCCCATTTTTTACAAAAATAATTGCATTTTTTTCTTTTACTATTTTATCATCATACATTATCACCTTTACTCATTCTTTCTTGCATTTTTCTGTCTTACTTTCATATTCCCGGTAATGGTAACAGGTAAGCACGAAAATCTAAGGTCCGGTAGATTTCAGTGTTATTACGAGAATCATTCACGGTACGTGAGTTGTATTATATTTTATTTATGATACATAAACTTTTATTAAATTTTATCAGGTGTTAAATATCATGTATACAATATCATATCATGTATAACGTTTTCAAAGTACAGCACGAAAAACTATCCCTGTTCGAATATCAGTATACAACATGTATAGAGCATCTAAAATAATGAAATATGTACTTACTGATTACAATAGACGCTGGAAATATGAAATAAGATCTTTCAATTGTACGTCCCACGGAGGCTAAAGGAGAGATGGTAATGATGAGAATGAATGAATGAAATAGTGGAATAAAAAGTGGAAGAAAACGAGATCCTTAAAAAAAAAAAAATGCATGCGGTGTTTGTACACCACAAAACCAACTTGGCGCGACCTGAGGTTGAGTCAGGGACTCCATTCACTAGAGGTACACTTTACCACTGAGGCAGTGTGGCCAGTGAACAAGTAGATGTTCGTAGTGGCCAGCACTGATCTGAAGACATTTGCGTACGGTACGGGATAATTTGTTTCGAACGACAGCTCGCAGTTCCACATGAGAAAAGCTACTGTGTATGTGAGACTGCCCTTCAATTCCTGCACCAACGAAGGTTTTTAGCGTATACCTTCATTTCAAGTTTCTCCAACGTAAAAATCTCAAGTGGTTAAGTCCAGAGGCCGATAAATGGATGAATAAATTATAAGTTTAGTGCCCCTTTAACCAACAAGGCTATAAAAGACGTGGACCTACAGCTAAACGTCAATGCAAACACACACGAGCTAATGTCAGGATCGAACTTGGGTCTTCCACTTCGAAGCGCGTACGCTAACCATAGAGCTACGAGCGAGCTCGGTCCGGAGACAAGTTGTAGCTGATCAATTGATCGTCTGGAAACAAGGCGCGGTACTCTCTTGGATAATGCAGAGGTGTGGCACGTTGCCCCGTCTTACTGGAAATGTCAATACTCTTTTCTGTAATCGGTTAACTGAGCGTAAAATTCTTCGAATATTCTGAGGTATACAGTCGTGTTCACTGTTTCGTACGCTGGAGAGATACTGCCCACAACGCTCTCACCCTTTGGGAGTTCACATACCCAAAGAGACGAAACCAAGCTTCGTAACTCGTAAACACCATAATTGAGTCCAAACAACCACCCACTATCATCTAACTGAGCCCTTGCAATATCTAACACGCTTTACCTTGTCAAGGCTTTAATTCATGCATCACAGTCACAAGATACGCTAGCATGTGCAACTGGTGGTGCTCCATCGTTCATGACACGTCCTATGGGCGACACCAACTTGTTAGGTCAATCGTCATAGAATTTCTGGTCATGATTTCCTATATTTTGCCTATGAACTCACATGTCCGCAGCACATATGTAAGTCTGATTCGCAACCAATCCCGTTGCTCTCCATTTCTTGAGCAGCTTTTGCATTTCACCTTGGAGAGAGTCTTACGATTGGGAAACCTGTCGACAAACATTCCCTTTTGCTGCTTTAGCAAATAGGGGTTAAAGTAACCAGAGGTTCAGGTCGAAACTGAGTGCAATTTTTGCTTAGTATTTGAGATACGTCTGCAAGTAAAATTCTACTATAACAATTCCTTCTTCTATTAAATAGGCATCATATATGCGAACACCGAAAACATCTCAAAATGAATGAAATTTCTAATTTAAAGTCCCACGGCGAGGTCCCTTCAGCTAAAGTAAACGTATTATCATACGATATTATAACTTAGTATTCTTCTTCGTTGACATAAATAAATACGAGACGGACCCAAAAGAAGCCCGATTTTTGTTCTAAAAAATAATTTGTTAAGTTCCTTACAAAATTCTTTCAGTCTCCTTCAAAGTACTCTCCATTAAATGCGATTCATTTCTCCAGTCTTCTTTCCGACTGTTTCAAGCACCTTTGAAACTCTACAACTCTTTATACCGTTCAGTGCACTTTGCGACGTTCTTTTTACAGCCTTTACACAATCAAAACACTTAACTTTTAGATTTTGTTTAATTCTCGGAAATTGTCTTCAAATTGGTAAAAAAGTCTGGATCACTTTTAATCTGATTTTTCAAGTCCTAACTCAAATTCATGCGAATGTTTTTGATCCTGTGTGAGCAAGACGAGAAACAAACTTAGCGGCAACAAGTCTCATTTGCAAAACCTCACGCTGGCACGAGTTCCAACTCACTTATGTCTGTTTTGAAATATCATCGATCATAAAACGATGATCCTCGTTGATTTCTTGGCCGATGTCTATGTCGTTTCGAAATGATTAAGAGCACCAAGAACGAGCATGATCTTCAACACTCATCTCACCACACTTAAAGCATCCAAACCACTCAAAAAATTGTGTGCGATACATAGTATTGTTCTTGAAAGCCTGTTGAAGCATTTGGTAAGTTTTCGTTTTTTGATTTTCCAAGTAGGAAGCAAAATTTCAAACACACTCCTTGTTCCTTTGAATCTGTCATAACGATTTCGCAGGAGGCAAACGAGAACAATTTAGAAAAACAATAATACGATCAAACGTTAACCTCGTACGCAGACGTCGCTTGGCCAACTGATTTGGGAAGATCTCTACTAGACCCACCTATCGGGAAAACACTCTACTACGCCTAGGAACGGCGGTGATATTTCAATCTGGTTTCTATTGGGTTCCTCCTCGTAAAATAAAAACAAAGTTTAAAAAATAAAACTTCTACTCTTTTCAAATCACTCTTACATTCCAAAACTTCATACACGAAGATTTGTATTAATATACCTCTCTTAAGATGGGTGTAACAGGATACTAAAATAACACCTATTTCCTAACCAGCAGCAGAATGCATATTATAGAAATGAACTATCACTACAGTGCTCACAAACTGAAATATACACAAACAACATGTTTTTGAAAGGAAAATTCCTTTCAGGGAAATTAATCTCTAAAGCGTATCATTTAAGAGAAAAAGAAAAGAAAAAATAAGCATAGCATTTAAGGGAAAAAATACTTTGTCTTGGACTACGTTGTTCATCACGTTCGTTACAATATCTCGCGGAAAATCTTCTAAATACACTACCCTCTTTGTCTTCTTAAACACAATTCCGTCTGTCTCAGGTACAGAGAAACACATTTAAATTTATGCATTACTATGGAAGTTACTAACATAAGTTGTGTCAGGAGCATTCAAAACATTTTTTCAACCCTTTATCATTATCTTAGAGATGATTACAGCAAAGATGTATTTCCAATATTTTAGCTATTTTTGCCCATGAAGTACGTAATAGAATTCAAAACATAATATGACACCTCTCCGGTATGTTCACAACCCAATTCTGTAGTTTGCATTCGTGCATGGCTGTGGTATCAGTTACTAGGTAAGGATAAGTTTGGACAAGAAAAAGGATAAATATGACTTTTCTTGCAACCAATATCAAGTGCTTATTCAGTAAACGAAGTAGTCACATTTATATGGTTTCTTCTCATGACACTTTTTTCAAGGAAGAGAGAGGGGGGAGATAGAGAATAAAACATTTCCGACGAAACAAGATGTTACTCCTCAAATTTGTAAATCGAAGTGTGTTATTTCCATTTTTAGTCTGTCTGATGTCTGCTTTACGTATGTCCTCATGCAATACTAGGGCTATGAAACATATCCAGAATTTATTGGATACCGAACTACATCTGCACTTGAATTCGTGCAAACTGTGAGTGCATAATCATGGAATATTCTTATGCAAACAACAGGTCCTATCACCCTACCAAAGAAAAATCCATTACAATATTACGGCACAGGCACCAGCACAAAGTTTATCTATCAAAATTATAGTAGGCCTACTTAAGAATACAAGTAGGGACATACATGGTCTGTTAGAAAAGTATCCGACCTTTGGCCGAAAAAAAATGGCTTACCTGGACTGTCGGACACCTAATAACCCTCAAAGAAGGTCTCTTGGGATTCCACACACTTCTCCCAGCGGTGCCGCCCTTGTTGGAAGCGTGCGGAAAAGGCCTCTTTCGGAATGGAGTTGAGCTCGGCTGTTGTTGCTGCTATATGTCCTCTCTGGTCTGAAACTGCGCTCCTCTTGGGTTTGGAGAACAGCCACAAATCGCAGGAGGCCATATCAGGAGAGTAAGGAGACTGCTGAAGCACAGGAGTCTGGTGTTTCGCCAAAGAAGTATGAATCAAGTGCGAGGAATGTGCTGGAACCGCCACTCCGTTCATGGCCAAATCTTGGATCAAAATGGGATATGCTGAAAAAGTGCTTGTACCCATCTCTTCCGTTATTTCTCAGATAGTCACACGACAGTCCCGCATCACCACAGCATTCACGTTGACAATGACCTGGTCATTTCGGCATGTTGATGTGCGACCGGAGCGTGGCTCGCTCTCCACCGATGTTTGGCCGTCTTTAAACCGGTTGTACAGTCACTCACATAAGTACCTGAACCCCAAGTAATGGAATTATGACAGTCAGGGGTCCAGGTACTTATGTGGATGACTGCACCACTCCTTAATCTGTGTAACGCCCATAGCATCGTCCCCGAAAGATGTCTGAATCTTCCGAATGGTCTCCAACTGGCTGTCGCCCAGTTTTTGGCAAAATTTGATGCAGTAGCGCTGCTCCAGTAGTTTCGTCATTCACTCGCACTGAAAAACCGACGTGAGCACTACACAGAACCTCACTGAAATGCTGCTTGCCAGAAACTCACGATATGGACAGGCGGGAAAAAATAATTCACGTATGCGAACGAAGGTTCAAGGTCGGCTCACGCAAGCGTGTTTGCTTCAACTCCATCAGGTTTTCGAAAAAATAATAATAATGTCGGATACTTTTCTAACAGACCGGGTACATATATAAGTATTTTTGAACATAACATGCCTTGTAAGTCTGCTGCTCATTGTACTCATAACTAGGTTTAGTGTAGACTTTACCTACATTCGGTGAAGAAGAAAAAAAAATAATGTAGATTAAAAAAAAACTAATATAAAAATTAAGAAGAAGGTTGACATAAAAGACGACCAAATATCTGCTACTCGAAATCACTTAAAGAAACTAACCTTTGTTGCGTATAGCGCTTCCCTGTGAAGAGGATCCAGCTCCAAAACTTTCTCATAATCTTTTAAAGCTTCATCCAATTTATCTGTTTTCTCATATAACTGTGCTCGACGAAAGAATGCCTTCAGGTACTGGGAATTCAATTCCACCGCCTTTGTACAATCTTCAATCGCTGATTCATTCAGTTCCTACAATTTAACAGAAATTTATTATTTATGTATTTATTCTAGTAGGAGTACTTAAAGTATTTCTTGATAATTTAAACTCCATACACAGAAATAGGATAAATACTAAAAGTAAAAATGAAAATGAGCACCTTAGGGAGGGTGCATATGGTGTATTTTTTGTGTGAGTGATTATATATTTATTATTTCCTGGTAACTTTCATTTTCTATTCTCGCTTCGGATTTTCTTATTCTCAATATAAGTAGAAGCGGTTTCAAGAATTTCTGAAAATTACCCTAGCAAGGGAGGTATTTTAATAAGGACATGAAGTAATCGCAAAAATAATGAGTTTTCATTTCTACAACACTTGTTTCTTCCTACTGGTCTAATGGCTAGCGCGTGCACCTTTACTGCACGGGATCCAGGGTTCGACTGATTTATTGGAATTTAATAAGGACGTCAGCAACGTGAGTATTTGTCCCTGTCACGATATAAAAACACATGACGAAAATAAAATTTTAAAAATCAGCATATCAAAATACTGCTGGAAAAGAGATGTAAAAACACTAAAAGAATAGACAAAATATATAACAATAAATAGTAAATATATAACAATGATAGGTTTGGGTACAAAACCTCGCGGCGACAACCTCGCAGACCAAAACCTCGCCGCCCAAAACGTCGCGGGTTAAAATCTCGCGCCCCAAAATATCGCCATATCGCCATACCCAAAATCTCGCCTGACCAAAATGTAAATGTTCCAACAGATCATAAGCATGACGCTATAAAAGACGCTGTTTCAGAAGAAGTATCACGGGTATTTGACCAAGTCCCGCGATACCATATGAAAATTCTATTCCTGTATTAGAGGATTTCAATGTGAAGGGTAGGGCGACAGGATGTTTTTCAACTGGTTATAGGGAAAGAAAGTCTGCATAAGGAAGTAATGACAACTAACGGAGTTAGTTTCGTGAACTTTGGAACATCCAAAAACTTAAAATTTTAACAAAAATCTAATAATATTTATGAAAGTATGAAATAATATATGAGTTTTTAGGACGTTCCTTGATTATGTCCTGTAGGTTAAAGGAGACGTAGATGACCAGGATGAAGGAAATGATCGAATAAAGAAAGTGGGAGGAAACGGGAATAACCCGAGAAAGCCCACGAACACGATGTTTTGTGTCTTATTATTATTATTATTATTATTATTATTTGTAATGTGGAATTTCATATTAAGAAACTCATTGGGTAAATTTTAAAGAAAAGTTTCATTCGCGGCGAGGTTTTGGGTGGCGAGGTTTTGGCCCGGCGAGATTTTGTCCGGCGAGGTTTTGACCCGGCGAGATTTTGTCCGTATCCCCAATGATAAATTTTTTCATAGTTTATTCTTGTTTGTTTCTTTGTTTTTTGTTTGTTTTGTTCTTTGTGCTATGGTTCTTTCGTTTTTCCTTTTTCCCTTTTCATTTTCACCTTTTTTCTTTCAAACATGGATATCCAATAAAGATAAGAAAACAAAAAAAAAAATGGCAATGATGATAACCCGTTCCGGTCAAAATTTTCAGATGCCGGATCTGAAAGACGGGCCTGAGCCAAAAAAAAAAAAAAAAAAATAAATAAATAAATAAATAAAAATAAAAAAATAAATAGTAAAATCAGAAAAACAATAAATACTAATCATGATCACAATAGAGAAAATATATAACTAACAATAAATAGTGAAATAACAATAAAAAGTCAGAATAAAAAATAAAAATCCAGCAACAATAAATATACGATGAAAAATCTAAAAACTCAAGAGAACGTGAGCAATGTTAGAAGTGTGCACAAGAGAGAGAACACGCTCAACAATATCAATATCATTGCCCAATACATGATCAAGTATAAGTGATAGTCCGTGACGCTCTCTGAGTTTTGAGTATTGACAACATTTGACAAGAATGTGCCGAATACTCGGTGGGACAGTACATTCCTCAAAACGGACGATTCAAACCACGCAACAAATAACTATGCGTCAGATGAAACTGTCCGACACGTAAACGCGTTAGAGTACTTCATCTCGACGATGAGAGCGAGCTGATGTGTGCCATTTTCCAAGGCGTGAAGTTTATTTTCATTTGGCCAGTCCCAGTCTGCTTGTCAATGAGCGCCATCAAGATATGGAAATCCAGGGTTCGATTCCCGTTGGACGAACACTGGAATATGGATGTATTACGATAGTTCGAAATCCACTTTAAACTGTAGATTTATGTCTCATATAGCCTCGCTACTAAAAAAGTGCCGCTAAATAAAAAAAAATACAAAACACTTGTTTTTAATTTAACGTCCCACAATTATGCACCGATGAGGCGGTGATGATGTGATGGATGATAATGAAGAAATGACGAAAGTGAGAGGGAACAGGATTAGGTCGGTGTTTCCACCACAAAGTCTAATTGGTGAGAGCTGGGATCATACCAGGGACCCCCATACGTCAGAGGTGGACTCTCTTCCACTAAGGCACCGTGAGTCCACAACGCTTGTTATTCTCCAATTGTAGTTAAATGTTTCATTCATCAAACATGTAATGACGAAACCAACCTCAAGACGTCCCGATGAAGAAATCAGAGATTTTGAAATATAGACAGTAAATTGTATTTTTTCATAGAATTCAAGGAATTGGAACGTAATTCTGAATTCAGTTCGTGAAATGTTTTCATGTAACCTGTTTCAAAGACCAATAAGTGACCTTAGTTACTTCCTGTATGCACGTCTATTTTGGCCACCCATCTTTCTTTGTAAAACCTTATAGACTTACAAAGACTAAAAATATCTAGGGCATATAAAAAAATTATTTGGAAGAGGAGAAATAAAAAAAAAAGTTAGAACTTCTTAATCAGCTAGGAAGTAAATTGTACAAAAAGCATATGTAGCAAGAACTACGTTTTGAAGCCCTTCCCGCTGGTCTAACTGGTAACGCGCGCCTGTAGTGCACGGGTTCCTGGGTTCTAGAGCACAAAAATATATGAACGCTATGCGGTGGTTCGGATTCCATCTTAAACTGTAAGTTCAAGTCTGTTAGAGCGTCAATACTGAAATGGGACACTAAACTTTAACAAACACACTTTGATCAAAACCGTACCACGGGTATAGTACGAAAAGTCCAACAGAAAAAAAAAAATCTTTAAAAAGATATTGTTTTCCTTCTTCTCGAGGAAGGTTACCATGTTAGAAAACAGCCGGGGAGTTTAAAGTAGAGATAAGCACCTAGTAAAGGGGATCATATAGTTTTAATTACTATCGAACTTGCAAAACCCTACGAGCTAGAAAATCACGTTTACCATCACACGTAGAAAGTATTTAAAAAGGGATAAGTGTCAAGAGTTTTCTAATCACTCATTTTTTTTCTTTTATTTTTTCAATTCCACGTAATATATGCGTTTTATTCTGAATCGATTCATATTTACATAGATGTTAAAGGCCTTCGTATTGATGGGTATACCTACTTGGTAAAAGTGCTCGTATACTGTATGAATAGTAGCTACATTTCAATAACTGCTTTCATCATCACGATAAACGGGAAATTGAGAACAAGTTGGTTTTGAAATATAGCTACTATTCGTACCAAATAAGTTGTACGTTTATTTATGAAGCAGATATACGAGAATTAGGAGAATCTGTCACATACCTCTGCTGCAAATAGAAAGGTGATTGATCGATTTTTCTAACTTATTTCTACTTTCTCGTTCTGTATTATTAATTAAAATATTTTCAAGAATAGGATATAGCGGGTGCTATTAACTGTATAAATTAAGGATAATAGCGGCAGTTGTTCAATAACCTGCCAAATAAACATGCAGTTGTAACGGTATTGTGTAATTTTATATAATAAAATTTACGGGCAAAATGTGCTTTTAAAATATGCACAAGCTGTTCAAAGGGAAGAAGAAGAAAATATAAAGAGAAATAGATGTAATTTCTTTTCTGTTATTATGATTGATGTTCTGTTGTGATAGTGATATGATATGATATGTTTTTTAAGTCGTCATAGCAACAGAAAACATAATAATATATAGAGAATCCATCTTGTGATATATACATGTACAATATTTAAAAGTGTGTAAATGTTTAATTTATTACGTACTACAATAAAAAAAGGTAATATCTAAATGAAGTGTTTAGATGGATTTTTGATAAAACAGTAACATAGATTATATAAAATATACGGACTGAGGGCTATAACGACATATAAAATATGAAAAATAAGCATTAAGCTAATTACAAAGTGGTGTTTTTTATAGTAATACACATTTAGTGGTCGTTATACAGTAATATATTTAAAAAAAAAAAAATACTGTCCAACAAAAAATACGCTGAATTATTAATAGAAATTACAACCTACCAGTTTCATCTTGGCCGCTGCTCTGTTGGAGTACATAATGGATCTTTCCTTATGAAAACACAAAGGACATATCCTTAGAGCAGCTGTATAGCATTTAGCTGATTCTCTGAATTCATTCTTTTTAAACAAATCATTTCCCTCTGCTTTATGCTCCTGGGCCTTTTCCCTTCGCCTCTGCAATGAATAATAAATACACTGTACAACCTTGAAATGAGAACAAAATTTAAAGAACACTGTCATTTATATACCAAGTGTTAGGAAACACCACCAACTTAGGGAAATTATTCCTGACATGAAAACATAACAATTATAGACCAATGTGGGTGCACAAATGCGTCATTTTGGAGTTACAGTCTCCTCTATATATTAAAATAAAAAAAAAAAAAGTTATAACATGAGAACAAAGTGTCAAATTAAGGTCGGTTAAATTAAGGTAATATTGAGATTATGAACAATTCTGAAACACACTTATATCCTCTTGTTTGCTGGTTCATGTGCATCGTATCTTTCATTTTCGTTTCCTACTTTCGTACTTTTTATCGTCTTTCAGTTTTCTTTTCTTTAAAAAAATCACATGAATAATATAAATATCTTACGTGCTATACAGAACTCGTCCTATCTTAACCGAACTTGATTTGCTTGATACGCACGTCAAATATCTTCTTTGATTTCTGAGCAGTGGCGGTTGTTGAAGAAGTCACATTGATAAAAACTGAGTTTTATTGTTACAAGCTACAGGAAGAAAGATTACTCTACTTAATGTACTAATGTGTACAGAGCTTTCTTCCTTTGGCATCTAACAACACAAATAAAACTTTTAACTGATGTGTGACTCTCCTCAAGAACCGCCACTGTTCGCAAACTATGAACAATCAAAGCTGGGGTTTGAACCTAATCAAATTTTGACCAAAAAATTCACTAAATGTTACTTTAAAAAACATACTTAAAAAAACAATCAGAACATACGTTCTCAGACTTCTGCTTGTCTGCGAATAGCTGATGAATCGACTTGCTCATGCACGTAGGTAGAGCTTGTGATAAGCAAAGCAGCAAAGTAACGTACCTTGAGTAATTTGGGTGCAGCTGAGTGCTTATGTAAAACGCAACTCACCAATCTCAAATTCATTCAACCTCTCTTGGGAGGATTTGTATCTTTTCATAGAAATCAGAAATAGTATTAGATGTTTAATATATCAAAAAACATTAAAGGATTTCTTAAAGGAGTTTGGTGTCAAGCGACGTTGTTCAACTTATGCCATTGAGGATGATTGATAAGTTTGAGGTAGAGCAAAGGAATCGAGGCAACTGCAGAGATTAAAGTGTTAAATGACATTGTCACGGAGCAACATAACTCCTTTACTGAGCATTCCTCTCCCTTTGGATTGAACGCCGAAAGTTTCTCACAGTATCGTTTCGCATTGATGGTTTCACTCTAGGTACGAAGTCAACCAGCAAAACCACTGGCGGGATGTTTCGTTGAGGAAGGGTTGGGTAAGTTGATCACCTGCTCTGACAATTGTTTGAACATTGGTGATAAGTATGTTCAAAAATAGTTTTAAGATGTACTCTTTCATGTAAAAATAAATTTGGCTTGAACAAACCTATTTTACTATTTTTTTCAAAACGGTACTTAGTTTCGGACATATCTCGTATAATATATATATAAAGAGAGAGAGAGAGAAAGAAAAACAGTATTTACCTCCTTTTCTTCTTCTGTACATTCTACTTCTAAATCTTTTAGTGCCTCTTCATCTATTACATCGTCACACAAATCTTCAGCCGATTCTTCTTCATCTGATTTATCAAAATCTTCTGGAATACAGTTTTCATCGTCCTCTGACGCATTTTCATTTACCTTTGTTTGTTCTTCACTTTGCTTTTCACTTTCTTTCACATTATGAACACTTTGTGATTCACCTTCTTTCAAATCTACTTCACTAGATTCAGTCGAACATTTACTAGTAACAGGTTCTTGTGAATTTCTGGTCTCACCCTGTGCGACAGGTGAATTTGTGGATTCACCCTGTGCAACAGTATCCCTTTCATTATCATTTTTTTCTTCACTAATTTTCACGCATGACTCTTTCAAATCTTTGGTCAGTTCATTAATTATTTCCTCATTACTTGGAATTATGCCTTCCATATTAGTTCCTATTTGTAATATTTCGTTTAATGGGTTAGATTCTATCAGGTAGCTGTTCTGAAATATAACAACATTTAGATTACTAGTTGAAGCAACACTTCTTATAATTTACACTTCTAATCAGGTACAGTTCTTATAGGAGGGTTGTTACATAAATTCTAAGCCTAATCAAGAAATATTAGAACTAGACATGAAATACTTTTAGGCCAAATTTATTGAATCCTCCTATGATGTCATACCAAATTTGGTATTAATAGCGAATTTTATTCTGTTGTTACACGTCCAAAAAGACAAGAGTGAGGAGTGTGTCACCAAATGGAGAAATTGACGGCGAAAGCTGTTATTGAATATCTCCACAGGAAAGGTTTAAGTCCACAAGAGATCCACGCCGGACATGATTGCTACTTTAGGTGATAGTGCCTATTCATATGCTACAGTGAAGAAATGGGCAGCCGAATTTAAGAGACGGAGAATCCCCATTGAAAATGAAACCCGATTAGGAAGATCTGGGGAAGAACTAACTCAGGAGAACACTGACAAAGTGCATGAAATCATCATGAATGATCGTCGAATGACCATCAGGCAGCTTGCTGAGACAAGTTCCAAGCAATGGAAACGCCCTAATCCTCCCTTCCGGAGAAGGTCAATCAGTGCTCTCAGCTGTAAAAGTAATAGCTACAGTTTTCTGGGATTCGGAAGGGATTCGGTGGTAGCTGGGGAGTATTATGGTGGTCTTTTACGACAGCTGCGTGATAATATTCGGCAGAAGCATCGTAGGAAACTGAAGCAGGTGTGCTTCTCCATCAAGATAATGCCCCTACCCACAAGTCACTCTTCGCAAAGATTGTGAGCAGATTGTGACAACAGAAAAGTAGGAAACAAATATAATAGTTCATTGCGTCGGCAATACTCATGTCCTTATTACATTTAACGCTAGCCTTAAGTTAATCATTCATTTTTGTTAAAGAGAAAATTAATGAAAAATAGTATTCCATAATTCAACAAACTCCAAATACTTTGATAAATGACAAACTGGTTTATCTTTATGAACATACACTGAAGCTTCGTATTGGGCTAAAGACCTTTTTTTTTTTTTTTTTTTTTTTTATCGATTTTCGGAGCGTGATATTATTTTAAGGATCGAGAAAAAAGAAACTAGACCGGCATGAGGGAACTTCTACTTAACTTGGTTAGCATCACTGTCATAAGTTGAAAAATAAGCCTTTCCTACCTTACCGATATCTCAACAAGAATTCTCAGTAAAAACAATGTATTGCAAGACAATGGTTTGTTGATTGTTCTCCTTCCCTAATCTTTTGAAGAGTGTTAGAAAACACAGCGGTTCATCATTCAGGAAAGAAGTGCCTGTAATTCAAAATGTTGTCAATAAAGAAATATTAAAATATTTCAAATAACTCAGGGCATTTTTAAAAACAAGGCCATTTCTCGATTTCCCAGGCGTCTTCGCAACACGCAGGTCAGCTCTTTGAAAAACAGTAGGTTTGGTCACCGTACGCAAGGGCAGCAATTCATGATTGTGGCTACGGATTGGTCTACCATCCACCTTATTCGCCTGATTTGGCTCCTTCTGACTTTCATCTCTTGTGAAAGCTCAAAAAGAAGTTGGAAGGTACTCATTTTAACACTGATGACGACGTTACGCATGCAGTAGATAAAATTTTATACGCCTGAAAAAAAAAAATTATCAGACGCATTAACGCAGTTGAATATCGATGGGCAAACCGTGTTGACTTATCAGGGGACTATGCTGAAAAGTAACACCATCCATAAACCCTTTGTTGCTCCGTTCATAAATAGGGTTCGAACTTCTGTAACAACCCTCGTATATACTACTTCAAACAATTCGTTTATGCTTTATTCTGCGAACTTAAAAATAACACTCAATACTTGCTTTATACGCACCGAGATCAGACAATAATAATAATAATAATAATAATAATAATAATAATAATAATAATAATAATAATAAAGGGTGCGGCACGTAAAACCGACCCGTCGTAATGTTCTGGTATATTGTGTTTTTGGCAACACTTAAATAATCTACCTTCCTACCAAGAGATGGCGTGTCGAGGTCGGGTCGACTTACGTGACCTGCAGCAGTCACGTGCAGCCGCAGCCAGTGAAACTTGTCGAAACCAGTCGAGAAAAAGGCCTCGTTGTGTTAAGCCGGGTGAGTGTCAGTGTGTGATAATGCCGTATTCGATACCCGAGAGTGTTGCCATTGTTGAAGGTTTCATTCTCACTAGATCTTTTGTGAAAACAAAGAATTTGTTTCGGGAGAAATTTCCAGGACGTTCTGTGCCAGCAAAAAGCACCATTCAGGAATTGATTGAAAATGGCGGCGTACAGGATCGGTTGAAAATGCCATTTCCGCCATACGCGTTATTGGGCCCATATTCTTTGAGACGACAGTGAACAGTGACGTGTATATGGGAATCCTGGAGGAGTTTTATACATACTTGACCGAAGAGGAGCGTCAGTTATGTTACTTTCAGCAGGACAGTGCAACATACCACACATCAGCTGCATCATTGTCCGTTGTGCATAAGATGTTTGCACCAGAGAGGACAATCAGCAAAGGCTTGTGGCCTCCTCGGTCACCAGACTTGTCCACGTGTGACTTTTACTTATGGGGACTGTTAAAGGGAAGAGTATACGAAACAAATCCACACACAATTGAAGAACTCAAGACCAGGATCCAGGATGTCACCAATAGCATTACAACACAAGAACTGACAAGGGTATATATGAATCTCCTCAATCGTGCTCACATGTGTATTGAAGTGGGCGGAGGACACTTTCAGCACCTGCTGTGAAGGTGAGTAGTCATATTCAATACATTACATTTCATTTATGTGTTGTAGTTAATCATATTCAATACATTACATTTCATTTTATGTGTTCACTTTACGGGCCGGTTTTACGTGCCGCACCTTGTAATAGAAGACATGGTGGCTCAGTAGTAAAGAGCTCACCTCTGGTGCGAGGGGGTCCCTGGTTCGATCCTGGCCACGTGAGTTTGTAGTGGACGACATCATATGTCTCTTGTTTCCTCCCTCATTCTCATTTCACAAATTCGTTTAGCATCATTCACTTTCATTTATCATCCGCCTCCTTTAGCAGAACGGGCTTAATCATAATTTCATTTCAATATTAGCATTAACTGCATCTGAGAGCTGGGAAAAATTCTTAGGAAAAAATACAACACTTCGTAAACTATCAATATATAAATGATACAGCACAATAGGTTAAAAAGTAAAATAATAAATTCTTAAACACAATTTTCGAAACAATCTTCTTAAAATTTCACGACTGATAGGCAAAAAGATGTTGCTTTATTGTCATATGGGTTAAAATACACTGGAGATAAATATTCACAATTATATCAAAGATAGGATAATAATTCCTTGTCGTAATTTAGTACTCTTATACTTGTGTTTCCCAAACAGTATCCGCTACAGTACTTATTGTGCCACACTACTTACAGAAACGATTTAAAATTATCTTAGCCTTTCAAATAAAGTTTTGGAAGCCCCCAATAACTTAGCTAATATTAATAGTTACGTGAACAATAACGCATTTTCATTTTATAACTGAGTCGCCTAACAAAACATTTCTGTACCGGTTCTATTTTGCTCATTAGTGTATTAGATGTATTGTCCACCAAAGTAAACATTGTTTAGTAGCAAAACTGTTTACTGTGCACATATGAAAATATTGAAGTGCCGTCTGGGGATTTAAACTGGATTATTAAGGTTCTGCCACATAAATCAAACACATAGTGCCCTTGAATTTTATCTACTCAAGTGACAATTTCATGTCGCTCAGCGGAAATCTTTTAGGAGACAATAAGGAGGAAATTAGTTAAAGAATGATAATTTTTCAACGATTCTTTCTAGTGGTGCTCCAAAACTAAACTAATACGTACACCATAATGTGTAATGTCAACATGCCTTCACTTACAGAGTGTAGGACAAAATCCAAGCGGACAAAATCCAAGAGGACAAAATCCAAGCGGACAAAATCCAAGAGGACAAAATCCAAGCTAAATTCTGGTAAGGCGGACAAAATCCAAGGAGCAGTATCATGTGCGTAGCTGTGGTATGTGCCTGTGAACACCCTAATTAAATTTTATGTTTGTTTCTTTCTTCAATTGTCATGCATTCTAAAGTTTTATCTGTAATTCTTCAATTTATTGAAGTAATATTTCATTTACATTTAAAGAACTGAAAATCCATTAAAATATGTAAGATTGACACAGTAAGAGTGCAGATGAGCTTTAATTACTCATAAAATAGTCTGGTCACTGCTAGGACATGCCCAGGTGAATCCAATTTAGGGTGATCAGAAATATTTTGACTAAAAAGAATATACTCACATAAATTAACCAGAAAATGAAAGCACTGGCTTACTATATCAGAGATAACAAATAACAGCAAAGCAGCCCAGTCTTAAAAAGAGTACACTACTTACTTAATTCTATTATATTTATTGAGAATTAAAGTAAAAATAAAATTAAAAAGATATAATTTAGATTAAAGAAAATACTTCTCTACCCTCAAAATATTTACTTCAGTTACACTTGTCAAAATAACCAATAATATATACATTTTCATTTAGTTTGCCTAGACACATTTTCACATTTCGATTTTCTAGATAACACTTTTACATTATTTAATTCACACACATTATTACATTATTAAAAAATACACACTACATATTTCACATTTTGATCATTTCTGACGAAAATTTGATTAGTATATCATAATTATTTGTTTCAAAATATATGGTACATAAAACACTACCAACAAACAAATCAAGACTTCTGTATGCCACCTCATAAGAATGGAATTAAAATACTCCAATGATTGGTCTCACAATAATATGCTGAGTGTCTTAAATGTATTATACTGTATATAATAAAATTGAGAAGAAAATACATACTTTTACAATGTATTTGTACAAACATAATATTTTTACATACTATCATATGGATGTAATAAGTAATTAAAGCTCATCTGCACTCTTACTGTGACAATTTTACATGTTTTATTGGATTTTCAGTTCTTTAAAAGTAAATGAAATGTTATTTCAATAAATTGAAGAATAGCAAATAAAACTTTAGAATGCATGACAATTGAAGAAAGAAACAAACATACAATTTAATTAGGGTGTTCACAGGCACATATCACAGCTGTGAACATGATACTGTTCCTTAGATTTTATCCGCTTGGATTTTGTCCGCCTTGTCAGAATTTAGCTTGGATTTTGTCATCTTGGATTTTGTCCGCTTGGATTTTATCCTCTTGGATTTTATCCGCTTGGATTTTGTCCGCGCCCCTCACTTACAATAGTACCAACGAGTCGCACGTTCTAACATTTGAAAATATCACATTACACTTCTCTTGTTAGCATGAATTTCATATAAATAACCAATTCACCCTTTCTTTCCTGTAAATGTTACATTTCTGGACTTACTCTCTGGTACTTAATACCTTAATACAATCAAAACGGTTTAAAAGTAGTTAACGAAGTATATTGTGACTGAAATCACGCGAGAAGTACACAGGGTTACAATAGCGGAGGGGTGAATCTGATTTAATATATAGCGGGAAATGCACGTGATGTTAAGACTTCATGTGTAACTCCTTTTTATTATGCTGGATTACAAAATAATTGCCCTTATATTATAGTATTTCTACTTTGTACTTAGTTATGGTGCCTTCATGAGTAATTCCTTATGATGTCGCTCATTCGGACCAACTTTATAGCATTTGTTCCGGCTGTTATCATTTATGTATGAAGACGGCGTCCGAATGTATGACATAAAAACTACAGAGCAGAAGGCACATACAAACCTCTGCTATGTCACCACTAAAAAGCACGAATGCTATCTAATCAAGTTAGGCAGGGCGAAGCTGGTGGAGGTCCGAAAAGAACAGGCGCATCAGCAATGGTGAGTATACGCGTATACGAGGGTGGTGAAAACAAGCGATTTTGCTAACGATACGAGTTTCAATAGCACTCGTCATGGATTCATACTGATAGCGCACCACTTGTATACTGCACATAAAATATAGTTCCTGTACACTGTGCAAAAATACATCGCCGGTGGAAAATAGTATTTAATACAGTCATCTTTCATATGCGCTCACTTATTTTATCCGTCGTAAAGCACTTGTAATAATTTTACACTACTAACCCTACAATTGTAAATCTAAAATACAGCTGTATTACTTTGTATTTAATCCTATCGCCTGCAGAAAATTGTTCTTTTAAATATATCTTTGGTCCATGTTCCGTTAAGGGGGTCCAAAACTACACTGGACCTCCTAAGCTAAGCTAACCTAGCCTACCCTAACGTAAACACTGACCATATCTTTTTATGCAGTGTTGAATTTTACCTGTAAATCTCCCAAAACATGGTGTGCCAAAAGTAAACCTACTTTCAAGCAGAAAATAATTATTATGGGCAAATGGTGAAACAAACGGCTTATGTTTAGCACAAGAGGTCCAGCTCTTTTCTCTAAAAAATGTTACAACTTTGTTAATTTCATTTCACATTCGGATAATTCAGGGTAGGTTAGGTTAGGTTAGTTTACTTTATATTATATTAATGTAGGGGTCCCGCATAATTTTCCAAAAAATGATAAATTCCACTTATTTCTACTAATATTAGTTTAGTTTATGTTAGGTTAGGTTAGATTTGGTTATGTTATGTTACGTCTAAGTACTTGCATCATTCATTTCTCCTGTTAATTTTGTGTTTTTTACGTGCTTCTGGACCCCTTTTACTAAACATACTCCAAACAAACTAATATCCTTTGTGTATACTAACGTCCGTTAATGCGCCTCTTGTCTACTATCAGCCCTCAAGCGGGCACACATGCTTCGCCCTGCGCTGACGCAATTAAATGCAACACTTGGTTGTAGTGACTATTTGGCACAGATTCCCAAGTGCTTTGTTGCACTGGTAGACACAATTTCACCAAGCATGCCGTAGCAGTAAAGACACCGGAACCGCTAACTACTTCCAAACCAGTTCTACCTTTTGAAGTACAAGGAAAACGAGCTGAGTAGTGCCATGTAAAATAACTCAAAAATCGTCATTGTAAGGAATGAGTTGCCTAAAATTAGGCATTTTCTACGTCGGGTTACGTCCTCGAAGCTATGATAAATAGAACCGAAGTATGACAATAGATTAAAGACGTAAGATAAGACCGATATGATATAAGGTTCCTTAATCTGCAGTACGTTTGCGCTCTGATAAAAACTGACAATGTAGACCACTATTTACCTCGACTAAAAATACAGGACACACTTAAATATCTAAATATCCGCGCAGATTGATGGATTTCCGTATATAAGACACTTTCTTTTTGTCACAATGGCATGTGATCAGTAGTTTCTAGAATACTTAGAGAATGCAATATTCACTCTAATAAAAGACATCCAATGTAAACTAAATTCACTTACCTTCGTGCTTTCACACACTTCCTGTTTCCTTTCCTACATGGGACACTTCTTTTAATGTTTACATGAATTTATTTTTCATTCTTTGGTATTTTTACCCTTACACTTATAATCCCGAGTAAATTTTTAAGCATATCCAACTACGCAAAGCATAAAAATACGTCGTTATAGATTGAACTCAACTTTCTGAACGAACCAATTCCAGTTGATAATCAAAATAGTGAAACTCTTTCATAGATAGCAATCCTGTTGTAATCAATAATGGAAGCTCACATAGCGAAAAGAAAAGTTAAAACGGAAAAGAAGCAATATAATTGAAGTAGGGAAAGAAGCTAGAATGAAAAAGAGAAGTTACAATAGCAAAATAGCAGTAGAAATGAAGTAGGGAAAGATGCTAGAATTTTCCCCAATTCTTGAATATAACATAGAAGGGTTCAGAGTCTCATTTCATACGTACGTGTCTGAGTAATCGCAACTCAAATATTGCGCTTTTGTTTGCGTCAGTTCAGTATCTATAGCACTGATATTTGCTTCTTTCAGAGTTTTGCATTGCATTGGATTAAGGTCCTCAAAATTTTGTGAAGACTGGTACTGATTATGGAATGGAGAGCTTATTCCGTAAACGGTTGAGGTAAACAAAACGCAAAATTCAGGATTTAGTCCCTTATTTCTTATCAGTGCTTGCAAAGTTAAGTAGCGTAAAGCAACGCAAAACTTTTTTTTAATTAAAAAAAAAATCATTTGTAAGTGCTGTGTCTATTATTGAAAATTAAAACGCAGATTTACGTTGGTTAAAGCAAATTGTTGCCGTATGGACCTCAAATTTTCTGAAAGTTTGTATCGGAGTTACAATAACTTATTGCATTAGGCAGGGCCGTGCCGTGGAAAATCAGCGCCCGGGGCGAGAGTATACGACAGCGCCCCACACATATACTCTGTAAAGAAAAAATAGCGACACCTCAATTCTCAAACTAACTTACACAGAAAACCATAGTTGCAGCCCGTTAGAAGAGGAATAGAAGGAAATGAAGAGTGAGATAGTTCATTTGCGTTATCTGTGACACCTGTGGTGTAGGACATCGCTTGTCAATTGTTTGTGTATCAGTAGTATTTTCGAAGGATGGCACTGAGTGCGTCTCGTAAATTATTGTAGTAAGAATTCTGCATTGCATTTGTGATGTGTAGGCTGAGATAAATAGCATTTTATGATTGTTTTTTTGCTTTCTCATTGTTTGGACAGTGTGTCAAGTGGCAAAATTTTTGTTGTGCTGTGTTGTTTGTGTGTGATATTGTTGCTACATGTGGACTGTAAACAAATAAGATGGGTAAGAAATGTGAGTTGTGGCAAATCTCTAAAGGAATAGATGGAATTCTGAGAATCCATCATTCTACGGCAGGAAGAGTAATTCACAAGTGGAAACAGCATAACAAATCGTCCCTTCGTCAACAGTGTGAAAGAAAAAAGAAAACATCACCCAGAGGAGATTGCTAAAAGAAATCAATAGCACCGCAGATTTAATGAGTGATTTCCCCAAAAATCGCTTTTGTAGTTTGACATGATCTTGGAACTGCAGTTACTTGTACAACTGTATTGTCTTGACTATATGAAGAGGATATTACAAAGAAAAAACCGCGTAGAAAGTCGAAACTGACAAAACACAGAGGACTTCAACATGTAATTTTGTGAGTCAATATGCAACTTGGACTTATGACAACTGAAAGCATGTCGTTTTCTTCATTGAAAAGAAGTTTAGAATAGTGGGAAACGATAGTGGTGTGAAGTTGTGGATACGAACAAGCAAGGAACTTGACAAGGATTTTGCTTAAGAGATTCAAATAGTCAGTTACTGAGTGATGATATGGGCATGGTTCACCGTTAAAGACGTCAGAACGACGGATATATGTGAAGGATCGTTTGATGCACGAAAATATCTTCAAATTCTGGTACGTAAAGTTCTTACAACAGCTAAAGATGACTTTTCTGAAGAAAATATGGACTACTTCCTTTCCCAGGACGATAATGCTTCATGTCACCGAGCCAAAATTGTTAATACGTGGTTCAAGAATATGACTATTTAGAGGCTCGTGTGGCCTACAAACTCACCCGACATGAATCCAGTTGAAAATTTGTGGATCAATATGAGTAGAAATTTCAATAGACAACTATCTCAAATAGAATGGAATTCAAGGAACAGATAATCCGGGTGTTATTCCGTGATATCGAGGTTGCATTTTGCAATAGCTTTGTTACCAATGCGGGAAGCCCATGGTGCACATACAAAATACTAGTTTGGTGTATCGTACTTCTCGATGTTTGCACACAATATGTCTTACCCTAAAGAAATTCCATTTCTTGTTTTCTGCTATTGTTGTTGATCTTTTTCAGTTTTATGAATTACTCTTCCTACAAACGATTTTGCTCAAAACACACATAGCTACTTATATATGCATATAAATTCACTAAATTCATGTCAAAAGCCTGAAACTCTGGCGCAAGTGTTAAGAATGAACTGCTCATTAGGAATCTGCATTGTAATATTGTCAGGAATTCATGTAAAAATTCATATTGATTAAAGTATGTTGATAAAACCATATTAGAGCAAGTGTCGCTATTTTTTCTTTACAGAGTGTATATTCCAAGTAATTTTTCCTATCTTTTTTTCCTTTTCTCCCGAATTTTTCGCCCCCCTTACTTCGGCGCCCGGGGCCGTCATCCCTCTCGCCCTCCCCATGGCACGCCTCTGGCATTAGGATCCGTTCGCATATTACGTAACGCTATTTTTTTTTATCAATTTTTACCCCAGCCTCCCGCTTGCCACACTTCGTAACGCAAGGTCGAACCCCTTCCCCCTGCAACGCTTTTTGATTCTTTTGTTTTTACAACAGTTTTGCTTATTTCGAGTGTTATTACAATAAAAAAAAAGTAATTTTAACCCTTTCAAGACAGGGTGGCCAGTCCCTGACGGTGCCGGACTGGCCAAGTTGAGGGCCCTTGGCGCAGGTCGTATATATCTATATATATTGTATTTTCTGTATTGAATAAATATGTAGTACAAAACAGATCGCAAAAAAAAAAAAAAATGTTACAATGCTGAGACAGTCAAACGTAATCGTGAAGTTACTTTGTCAGTTTCTTCATTTGATGAGGCAATTAAATAAATTACTTCTTTCGTTGTCTACATTCTAGAATAAATCGTTTTCTGTAAACAAGTGAAAGCGAATAAGCATAAGGGGCCGTTACGGACTGGATAAGGCCTTTGCTAGTACGGAGTTCTACTGGCTCATGTTGCCGTACTGATATGAGCAAGAGAGGTCTGAGAAGACTTCTTTAGGCTTCTGCAACCTTTTTGATAGGAAGACTTAAGAAAGCCTTTGCGATAGTGAAAATGCGACCAAAGCTTGTAGGTCCTGCGACTCGTAATACCTGCGGGGCCCCTCTGGCCTCGGGCCCTTGGCGATCGCCAACGTGGCCAGTTCGGCACTGGTGTAAAGAGACAAGTTTTGCCAATAGATGTCATTACAGTCTTCGTATCTCTCATGTATTTTTTACCTTTCACGAAAATTTTTAATTCCTCTTACAAATTTCAATCTACAGACTTCAAATATTTGGAGAAGGAACTCCATAGCCTATCGAAGGCAACAATTATATTGTTATAGATTTGGATATCCCTTTCAACAAACAAACCATTTCAACAATGAAGAAAATTCTAAATAAAAAAATCGGCATGGATTGTAGTCTTCGATAGGTTATGAAGTTTCTTCTCTAAAAATTTGAAGTTTCTAGGTTGAAATTTGTAACAGAAATCGTGAATTTTCGTGAAAGGTAAAACATACATGAGAGAGATTCGAAGACTATAGTGACATCTATCGGCAAAACTTGTCCCTTTAATCTAACCTTAATCTTCTCATGTGTGACCACTAATTAGGATACCGGGATAATTTTTTCTATGGACACTTATTAATCCTGATAGTATTTTTTTCCCTGAGGATCGAATACCACTCTGAAATTGAACCCAAAGTCGAAAGTTCAGGAATCTTCGAATTTTCTTTTTTAGTTTTTTTCAGTATAACATACTTCGTTTTTAGGACTTGTCAGGTATATACCTCATACGGATACCTATAAATATACCACATTGACTTGATCCCTAGTCTTCCGTCGCAAGCGCTGCTATTGGCTGAAGGAATTCCAGTCACTTTCTCTCGCTTAGTAACAGCTGAACTTTTATTGGCTCAACGCATGGGTGTGTGAGGGTGTGAGCTTTAGTTCGCATTTTTGCCACGGCTCAAGACATTTTGGCAGCACAATAATTTGAACAGCTCGCAATCAGTGTTACCAACTAGGGAAATTAAAATGTTCCTATTTTCAGTCAAAAATTCGAAATTTATGTTTACAAATTCGTACCTATACCCATGGGCGGCGATTAGGGGGGGCAAAGGGGAGCAGTTGCCCCCGCATTTTTTTGAAGTAACCCAATAATGTATATAGTTTCATTTAGAAAAGTAAATTTTTTGTATGTACTTACTGGTTCATAGAAAAAATGGTGCCATGTATTTGCCGTTCCGTGAGTATGTATTGGTTGTCTTCTCGTGGAGTAAAGAAAATTTCAGGAATTGCATTGTAATTGCCACAGAAAGTAACCCCAAAATTAACCTATTGGAGCACAACAATTTCAGCATACTTTCACTTCTTACAAGGGCTCAATATATTAAGTCAGCCGCTTTGAAACTAATTCAGAGAGCATTTCGCTAAAGAAAAAAGTTTTTCACAAGTTATTTTTTAATTGCACAAAAATTGACAGTTCCTAAAATGATTTTTCTTCTTCTTGCTAAAGTAAGGGAAAAAAGCGTAATAAGAAACAACTTCTATTTTTTACATTGTTTTGTAGTGCAATATATGAGTGAAGTGATGTGTTAGGGGTGTACGAGTGTATATACAATTAAATTTAGTGAATTCAACATAATTCTAGGTTTTAGTGTTATTTTGTATAACTGGAGTATGGAGTGATTCTAAGCATTGTTGTGTTTTAATGTGTTCCAACAAAGTGAAAACTGCACCTAATGGCAACGAACATGTTTCGGGAAGCTGCAAAAGCTAAATATTTCTTTAAATGTCTTAGCATATCCTTGTAGTATTTACTGTCTCATTTTCTAAGAGTAATAACATACATTTAATAACGTGTGTGGAATTAAAAATTAAGTGTTCATTAATCCCTGTTTTAATATGACTTTTGTAAAACAAGCATCATTAATTATTACTATGATTAATATTATCCTTTCTATTTATTTGTTTTGCAAATTTGTTATTCAATAATCTGATCACGCAGTTTTCCAGACAGAATTTTAAGATGTTCATGAGCAAGGAATCAAATCTCCTCTTACACTTTTGTTGTTTAAGAGTACAAAGGGCTATTACCTACTGCCGTTGCTCTTGCTCTTGTCAATTTACTTAATAAAATATGAAATATTATATACCGTATTTTAACTGAAAAAGATAGTATCCTATTAGTTATACAACCTTTCGTCAAACAAATTAGAAAGAAGCAGGGAAACTAACATTTATATGCAAATATTCAGATCATGTCTTGCCTCCCACCCCCCACATTTAACGTGCAACCACCGCCACTGCCTATACCTATGCTATGAGATAGTTAAAAACTATGTAAATGTAAAAAAAAAAAAAAAAAAAAAAAAAAAAAAACAGAAAAGTCTGTTATCACCAGAGGTTTATTTAGTTAAGCAGGGATTGGAACACGAAAGACGTGATAGAAGAGGATAACAACTCAATCAACAAGAGCAACAACACTGAACCGCTGGATTTGATTGTAAGATTGCTTAGATAGTTGGAAACGATTTATTGAACGTCTCTATTACATTTACTGGAACTTCCAATATCATTCAATATCATTATTACCGCTACCAGGATATAGACGAATTTTTTTGTGGACGCTCTTTATATTTCGTAAAGACAGTGATTATTTTTTCGATTTATACTTTATTCTGCGACGCAAATAAGTTCTTTCTTCGTTGGGAATTGCTTCCTTCCCACGCAACTGGACAAAGAAGTCTTTCATTGTTTTTTCATATATATATTTAAACATTGCTTTTTTGTGGGAACGTTGCAGTGAATGACGAACCTTTTCAGTGTTTCTTCCTGACTTATTAATATGCACAGTATATATTCTGCAGTTATTTGGAACTGAATTAAGTGTTTTCTTTAATCATTTATGGAAATACTAGCTGATCAGGTGTTCAAGTGATCTGTACTTTGTTACGCCCAACTTATCGCAATGTCTAGTGCATCGTGGCCAGTGGACTAAAATTAACATAAATTCATTTCCGTATTCTGTTTGCATGTGCATACAGGCGATTTAAATGAGTCGTTTTTAGAATGAACTGCCAACACTCTTCAGTCAACCATTGCAGCTCGTATCTCGAACCTTTGTGCTCGAGGAGTTTAACTCCGGAATTGTGTGCAGCCACCACGCACGTCGCGTCGGGAATCAAGTATGACTTTGTGTTAAGGGGCACAAGCTATTAGCCGGTGAAGGACGTTTTCCTACGCCTAGCCCCAACTAGTGAAGTCCCAGGTTCACATACCTTGTGCATGTTATAAACGCGCCCTCCAACATTAGCATTCCACTTTGGAGACTTATTTTGTTGAAGACTCATCTCAACTCTTCAGGATTGTTTGGAGCAGCAACTAGATTGCTACGTGGGATTATCCCGGCAATTTTTCCCCCAGTGCGTCAATGGTGTGAGAAAAGCATTTACAGTGAAATCTGAAGTATAATCTTATATATATAAAGTATATATATATATATATATATATATATATATATATATATATATATATATATATATATATATATATATATATATATATATAAAGTGATAAAGGGGTACAGTGCATTGAAAAGGCAAAGTGCGATTGTGATATTGGAAATAATTATATATGTATCTAGTGTTGAGTATTGTGATGATTTTTCTTCGTTCTTCTTTTAATAGTATCCTAATAAATAAGTATAGTGTCATTAACTCAGTGTGTTTTCGTTATATGTGTGAATGATACTTGTGTGCGTTATGGTCTGGATGACCGTCTGATCGTCCGTGAGGTTTTCGAGACGAGACATCCGAACCTCTCCGCACCCAATGCTCATCTCATCATAGAGACCGACATGCGATTTGGAAACAATTTGTAATCCCTTCTTGGAGAGGTCCTTCAACGTCCTACTCAGGTAAGTCCAGGTCTCCAGGAGAATACTTATTGGCAGGAGCACGGAGGACAGAACCACGAACAGTGATTTGATATGTTTAATGGTTACAAATAAATGGCAGCCCGAACAGCGACTCGATACCTAAATTGGTTATAAATAAATGGCAGCCCGAACAGCGACCCGATACCTAAATTGGTTATAAAATGACTTAAGCAGCTGTGTAGCAGGAGAAATGTTAAAAACGAAAAGATGTATAACATTTTCGATTCTCCCTTTGTTACAATATTGCTTCACAAAATAATAAGTGCGGCAACTTTGAACACAGGTGTAAAAATGCTTTCCATGATTCAGAGTGCTACTGAATACCGATCAGCCAGAGTATTGGCCGAGCATGTGTAAAAATACAATGCCCCTATGATTACGTCATTTAGTCTAAAGAAGACGGATGATTATGAAAGAATTCGTGACACAATAATCTGGGAGGAAATTAGAGAATTTCAATTAAAACTCACAAACACAATGTTCTCCATGTTAACCGCATTTAATATTGCTTTGAAAATGCTCGATCGGAAACAGCACCACACGCCACTGATAATAATATATTAGACCAATGCACATTGTGTGCTGCAGTCAACACCAAGACGCATGAAGTATTTGTAGAACCGTAACATGAGCTTGTGAATGCCACTTTCGTAAAATATGGGACCCTGTTAATCCAGCGTTGCACCGCCAGATCATAATTGTAATGTGGGTGTTCCATACCCTCACGGAAACTGTCGCAACGGTTCTTGAATGCTAGTAGAAGTGTGTGGCCGAACATAATTAGTAGTACACCCTTTGACACAACCCAGGACGTTTTCGGACAACGTAAACGTTCCAATATAGCAACATAGACAACTGCATTATTGCTCCTATCTCCATGAAATTGACGAACACACTCTTCTGTTATGGGTCTGCCATTCTGTGCACAGTCCACTGTTGTCACCCTCCCAGTTTGAAACTGGGTGCACTATTTTGCCACACAGTATAGAGTCATCAAGTTTTTCCAGTAGATCTCCACCAGTTGATGATGAATCTCCGCTGCGGACGAGCTCTTCGCATTTAGAAATCGAACGACAGCGTACACTCCCTGCTTGGATCATTACTCTAATCGACCCACCATCTTTAACCACTCTAAGTTACCACCTAAACAATAGAAAGATATTGCTAGAGAACTTATTTCACAAGCACAAATTCTAACTTTTCTAAGTTACGAAATGAATAAAAAATAAATGAAATCTTCAGTTTTACGTCCGACAGTTATGCTGGGTAGGCTAAAGGTGATGATGTTGAGAATGAATAAAGAGAATGGGAGGAAACGGGAGAACCCCGAGGAAACTCACGCACACAGTTCTTGTCCAGGTTACGACTTCAAGATTGCCAGGTCTATATAGTATAATGTAAAAAAAAAAATTATATTTTCCCCGACCACGGAATTCCTCATCTACTATGCATGTACCTAGTGTGTGTGTGTGTGTAGGTAAAGAAGTTTTGCCAAACAAATGCTTATATATATATATATATATATATATATATATATATATATATATATATATATATATATACTTTTCAAGTAGTCTGGAGAGAGAAATTGCATTATGTGGCAACATCGCATGTAAAGAACCATATATTAGATCTACCAATCTATCAAATAGTTATATCAATTCTTTCCAAATGGCAGCTAAAGTCAATATTGATTGACACTAGCGTCACTTATTAGTGTAGCAATCGATTCAACTGTTTGTTGTATTCGTAGAGTAATATTAATGGCTCAAAGTTCATCTGAGACGTTGCCACATTATGAAATTTTGATGCTTCATAGCGGCTGAAGGAGGCCCCAAAGGCATAGTATATATATATTATTTTCGCTTTATTTTGGCCGGTAGAATAGTGCTCTGTGGTCAGTGGGCGCCATTTTTAGAACACCCGATATATAACATACCCCTACCTAGTAGCCGGATAAGGCAGTAAGAGAGACGAATTCTGAAAAGTAAATATCTGTACTTAAATTCTTGGACTTTTCCAAGTCTATAGGCATCCTATGTAGTTACATACTGTCTAAGATCAAAGTTATACTAGTGTGTTCCAAAAATAAATTTACAAACCAATAACGAAGATGTCAAATTACGTAAAACTGATAAAAATCAACGACCGTTTACTCCATCACGTAGCCTCGAACCCAGTAACATACCTATCTACAATAGACATGAATGTTTTCCTGAAACGTTTACTATCAGCAGGTAGTTATTTTCCATCTTCCTACTTACAAGGCGTGTGGTGACATTTCGATAAATACTGTTGAATTACTTGCGAAGCTAAATCTAACAGTATGCAACCACTATATCTGAACGAAAACTGCAGTTACTTGGCAATATTTTTTTTTTTTTTTTTGGTACTGTTGTGTTAATACGTTGGTTTAATATTATTACATAATAAAACCAAACTAATAATCACTCTCAAATTGTTTTATTAAATAATCCATACAAAATAATCACAAAACATTCAGTCATTTTCAAAAGGCAGCTCAAACAAAAACAAGAATTCTCTTTACCTCACTCACTCGTGCCATTACACACGACCACCAAACCAAGAAGCCAGAAAATAATCTGCACTATTGTCATTTACAATAATATATGATTAAAAAAAAAAAAAATGTTAACCTCTTTATGGTAATCAAAAATTTGACTAGTCCCCTGTTTGGGTTTGTACTGTCACAAGTAGGTACTTGATTGGATTAAATTACTTCAAGAACAGAGATACGGTATTAACTAATATAATTCACATTCACAGAGCCCAAAATTTTTTATAAATCTGTCATCTTGAAACTTGTGCTATTCAGTTACAGACTAGAAGAAAAAACAGTGTAGCCTACATTCTGGAGTACGGGTTCCACACCATAATTATAGCCCATTAAAACTAAGAACCATAGTTTTAATATTGTTCGGTTGCAGACAGCACAATCGAACTGCCACCATAAAAGCAAGCTATCGAACAAAACGCATACTACTTACATCCCATCACAGAATTAATTGATCGAGAGCAAAATAAACAAAATAGCAATATTCTGAGTGGGACGCGAAGAGGAGTACGTAAGAGAACCAATACAAATTAACATGGAGACACCTCGTTTTCATTAGATCCAAAGGTAAGTTTCTTATCAATAACAACCTCTGAATCTCATAAACATTACCCATCCTCTCTCCGAAAACTAACTTTCTGTACGAAGCAAAATTTAATGTAACTAGGTATAATTTGAAGCTCTACAGTGATGTCTGATAAGTAACAAATTTTTTTAAAAAAAAAGTTGCTATGACAATCGAGAAGCTAACTGCAATACGTATTGATAAACATGTGAAACGTTTAAAATGAAATACTATAAATTCAATATTTACAGAAATAAATTCTTGTTGATATTTGAACTACCCATGTATTTACACTGTTGCTCACATATGTACTTTTTAGGAATACACACATAGACACAAAGTTCCTTTTTTTATTGTTTATGTACAGAATAAGTATCAAGGCACACTTTAAAATCTACAGTCATTTATAATAGCACCTCATAGAACGCGTTTTAGGGCATTGAGCAAAATATACTGACTTTTTTATTTTTGATAGGAGATATACTAACATGACTTCCATAACATGTCTTTACAAACATACAATAGGCTACTAGAGGTGGTTGTAAAAATTAAGTGCTATCTTCTACTACTTTTACAATGTTGCTTTTTCCTAAGGCCGAGCTACCTTACATATTTCATATTCTTTTCTGCTTAACTATATGAAGTTTCGTATCAACAAATATTCTTTTACTTATTGTGCGATTAGCAGAAAAAAAAAAATCCTTTCCAATCCAAATATACTTACTTTGGCCAATAACTTCGGCATGAATTGACCACTTTTAATGTTAATTTTCTGTGTCTTTTTCCGACATCAAGATTACTTATTTTCAAATAATTAAGGATTAGGAAGTCATTAAAAGAAAATAAATTTATTAAATTAGGAGACACACATGCATTTTCATTAATGAATATATTCATACTCATACAATAAATGGAGATAATAGATTTTATCACACCTATCTTCTGTAGCAATGTTTCTTAATTTTTTATCTTCTTTTTTTCAATCAAGAACTAATTTACCAGTATACTTACATTTTAAAAATAGTATTATAAGGAGAAAATACGCCAGCTTTTTAATAATTGAAAGCTGTCAAAATATTTTATAATGGTACATCTATATAAGCAATTAAAATTGATATAATCTTTACTTTATTAAAATGTATAATTTTTATATATATATATTTGAAATTCTCAGCTACATTGTGTGATATGTACTTGACTTGAATTTTATTTTATTTTATTTATTTATTTTTTTATTTCTGAACAAAAAAAATTTGCAGCTGGACCGAATATGGTGTTCATCGAAAGTGGCACTTGCATATAACATATATACAGACAGATATGCTTTAACTGAAGTTTAATGACGTATCAGAGATGATTTTGAAAGGAAAATGAGTTGTCTTTCAACACGATTAAGAGGTGATTCCTCACACCAAAGTAAGAAAAAATTTGATATGAATATATGGGGAATAGTATATAATTTTGGAGGGCCGTTCAAAAGCGTGAGAAAAAAATCCAGCACGTGTTATTCCAAACACAAAGAACGTGGAACTGCCGGTCCCTATCTCTCCCGATTTCCCGCCGACGCACTACATGTTCACTGGTATCAAGGCTTACTTCTTGCCCCCGAGCACATTTGGGAATTCTGTTGACAGCATGTCTGGAAATTATGCTCTGTGGGAAATCCCTTATCCGTCCTTTGCCATTGCTGAAATATGCATTTTTGTATGGCTTCCTTGTGATTTCCTTTATGTCGATATGGACCCCGTCCCCCACTCAACGGTTCCTCGTGTTCGAAATAATACATGTTGCAATGTATTTTCTCCATGCGTTTGGACGCTCCTAACTTTGAAACTATGCATTTTCCCCAACAGATCCTATGAACTTGTTTCTTATTATTATGAAGTGAGGAATCACCTCTTAGAGTTTCGGCATACTTCATTAACAGCCTGTATTTAAAATTTTAACATGTTGAAATATTTAGTGGCTACAACGGTACCGATTAAAATTAACGCAAAGCACTCAACCAGTTTATAATAGATTGTAAGCACTGTTACCACCTACTTGATTACGTTTGTATTAACTTCTGTATACCATGTAACAGTTATACGCACTCAAAATACGAAGAAACAGGTACAAATAATCTTTCGTAAACGCAGCTAACTGAAAGAATAAAGCACCAACATCTTTAAATCCTTACGAAATTATACAAGTACATTAACAACAAAGGTAACATTATTATCAAAGCGCTAATCTGAATTTACACAGCTAATCTGAGCTCTTGAAAACATCACAGAAGACTTATCTTGTGTTAAGTATCCCTGAATCAACTGTTAATAGATACAACAAAACGCAGTTCTTCTGAGATTTCGACTTCTTAAAGAGTACCTTACTCCCTTCACCAGAGCCATGAGAAAGCAATGGTATAGTGTTCGAACATTGCACATATAGGTTTTATTGTATCTCTAAGCCTTTGCTCATTGAAACTTATAGAGAAGATGGAAGCTAGGAAGAACATTAATCACTATCAAACGAAAGACTGCAAGTAAAAATCAAAACATTAGTTCTTCACAACAGAAGGATAAATACGAAAAATAATAATAAAACATCAATTTCTTACCCTTACCCTTTCCGAAATACTACAAGTAATAGATAGGTCTGCAATTTACTTTACAAAAGTTAAGAAATAGTTTCAAAAATTACAAAAGTCAAGAACTAAAATTGCACACAATTAAAACATTCGTCAGTTACATACACTATAGTAACAGACTGATGTTCTTTGATCATATTTTGTAAAATGTTCAGAAAGGTGTGAATCTCCTGGCAGCTTTTAAGAACATTGTAGTTCGAGCCAAGGTAAAAGTAATTTTGCACAAATTACTTGGATATTATGATGGACCCGACTGTTTACTGGTTTAATGCACTAATTATTTGTCAAGCATCAAAAAAAAGCACAGTGGTGTATTTTATAAATTCACTAGTGATGTATTTTATAAATGTCTTAAACATATAAATTTACAAGTGATTTTTAGAAGCAATAAAATATTATGAAACACTATACATGGAGCAAAATTAGGAACGAACTGGCAGTTCAAAACCACATAGAAATCTGTATTGAGAAGGGAAGCTAAGTCACGGAGTAATTAAGGACGCCGAGAGAGGGCTCAATCATAAACGTCATGGTGGTAATTACAAGTGGAAGGTTTCTCTAGAACGGGACAACACAATGTTGTTGTATTGTAATAAATCTTTCAAAGTGTTTGTCAACCGAGATGTAAGAAGCCCAGCTGAATACTCACAGCGTGGGACCAGGTCAACACATGCTCCTCCAAATGCTAATTCGTTTCTCATTTTGATCAGAGGATAATACACTAATATAAATTACTTGTAAATGCATTAATTTGTCATGTAAAGCTGTAATATTTACGCTAAGTGTAATTGTAAAAACTTGGTTTTTACAAGTTTCTGCACTAGTACTACATTACTTGTACCTTTTACGAGAATATATATATATATATAATAAAAAGATTCTAAAAACTTCAGAGCTGTACCCTAACACATTGTAGATTTCGTTCTCAACACCAATGACCACTTTTGTGAATTAAGAGAACTGGAGATATGCCACCCTTCTGTAATATCTTAAAAAGACATCATCACTCAGTAGGATTCAACCCATGTATTTGCAAATCTACTGGACTTTCTGCAAATTACTACATATCCCGGAGTACACCCTTAACAGTATGAGTGGTAACATGTTCCGTATATTTGTTCATTTAACTGCTCTGTACACAAACAGAAATCCTCAAAGATTAAATTTGTAGTTTGAACACAGGGCATTTAATTTTGAGAGACTAGATATTTATGTTCCTTATTCCACTAAAAATAATGCTTAGGAATACAACCAAAATATAAATATAAAAGAAGTAATTGTTCTATCTCGAACGTATGTTATGGTACCTCTTTGTTCAGGACCTTTTACTCTAAATAATATAATACAAAATTCAGTTTTATCAGTCTTTTAGACATTAAGAACTCCAAGTTAACATTATAATAATAATAATCTTAAAAAAAAAAGACAACTTTTTACGTACGTATGTGAGCATCAGTGTGTTTTACACACACACACTGTGTACAAGAACAAACAAACTAAATTAATTAATTTAGCAGCAACGTGAAGAGATCTAACAGAAACTAAGCATCTTTCCACACACAAATATTAAACTCGACAGTCTTACGCGAACGACGCAAGACTCTAGAAGATGCGTCGATTGTCACTGCTTTTTATTATAATACAAATCTTTTTTATCAGGTTTTCACGAGATCATTGGACGTTGGGTACAATCACAACAGAACGAATATTTTGCATATATAAATTGAAAATTACGACCTGAAAGTACCAACGCAAACATCACATCATTGATTCCTTTGATTATAAAGGAATTCGAACATATCACTAAAGAGTTTTATTAAAAATACTATATACCATACGTGTACATACGTCTGTTTTGTGTTAAGGTAAGCACAACGGCCTGCAACTAATACATTGAAGACCGCGATTCACGCATATTGTCACTAAAATTCTGAAAACTACGCAAAGTACATTAGATATTAAGGTTCTCCACATTACAATTGATTCAACGACATTTTCAATCACTTTTGTACACATAAAATAGTTATACTGCTTTTCTCAGCTTTTATAAATTTTTATAGTGGAGAACACATCTAAACAATAATAATAAATAAATAAAGTCTAAGCATAGACATTTCTGATGCATAACACATCGGCACTTTCATACTGTGATATACAAATATGGTTTCATTAATGTAAATATTGAACCAAAACACGCTAAAGCAAGTGTTTTGCCGCATGTTAATTTGGAATTGCGATATTTACTCTTAATACAAACTGGTTTATGTCATTGTCTCAAGAGTATAAATATTGACATCAATGCAAAATCAGCACTTAGTATTCTTTACTAGGTACAATAACCAATCTGACGAGGAATTCAGTAATTTCACTAAATGATATGGCAAATTCTGTTATACTTCTCACAATTTCTAAATACAACTACTTCGTAACCTGGCACTATATAATCTACACAAGAAAAATAAATGTATAAATATTTCCTTGAGCAAATCGAACACACACAAAAAATACGAATACTTTTATCTTTCTGTCAGGTATTTCTGTTTTCAAAAACAAACGACACAGGGAACTATGAATATAAGTCTTCACGTTTGTCTATAGCACGAAATTCTGAGTCGTTGGTACCTTTTCTGAACATATTTTTTTAGAAATTTGTCTTTTCTAGTTATACGCAATTACTTGCTGCCCTCAGCGATCAATCACAAGGAAATTTTGAATATACAACATTCGCTACATGATTTAGCTTTCTCCTAAGTTTTCACGAAGAAAAATGTAATACAAAAGTCAGTATTTTGAAGTAAAATATCACACTGTTAACGTAATTAAATTTTCTACATAAACCTTTAGAACGAAATTCCATACAATTTGTCCTTTTTAACAGAAACAAGTAAGCAGCAAAAAATTTGTATTCTAGTACTTTTACAACAGAAAGCTGTCAACTTATTTAGTAGGTTTACCTCTCACTTCTTGTTATAATCAATACAAATGTTCACACCACTATTTATTTTCAGAACTTTCGCACCGTTGACTCGTACGAAGAAAAAAATGTATCCCAACAGAAGTTGGAAGAAGAAGAAGAATTGTTAATACAAGGTGCGCTTATAAACTAACTGAACTTTTACAAAAACAGCAGCCAACTTCCTTAAAAATGTTACCATAGTATGACAATACTACAAAGACCTTCGTCTAAGTTTCCTGTTAGTGACTGTTTAAACCGGTTTTGTTGCAGTTTTTATCTAGGTAAGCATGTGACACAGCGTGAAATCGTCGTATGAAACACGTGCATCGAAATAGAACAACGTTCTAACTGAAGGTTTGTTACCGGCTGGATAAATCTTTTACCGAAACGATGCAAGTGATAAGAACACCGTATAGTGATGCAGCTTTACCAAGAACCCAGGTGTAACAATAGTAGAGCCATTTCGAATGTTTCGAAGGATGATCCAAGGTCAGAGCTTTCTTGAAAGTCAGGAAACCATGGAGAAATTTCATGCACTAGTAAGAGGTGATAGACATGTAATCGCACAGCAACTATCAACAATACTTCAGATAAACAAAGCACGGTTTACGTTATTTTCAACTAAGGACTTGAAAATCAGGAGTGTGCATACTTGTTTTGCAAAATTCTGTGGACCTTTAACAGAACAGCAAAATACAGTAGGAAAGAGTACTGTAAGGATTTGGTAGCTACTGATGTACGGGACAAAATTTCCTAAAGTGCATCGTGGAAGCGACTAAACCTGTCGTTCAACAATTTCGTACAACTTCATACTGCATGCATTTGTCGCACGTTTACCTAAGTTACAAACTACATCAAACCGGTTTAAACAAGCACTAACAGGAAGCTTCTTACACAAAGATCTTTCTAGTGTGTCATACTACGGTAACATTATTACGGGAGATGGCTGTTTTAGCAAAAGTTCAGTTGCTTTATAGGCGAACCTTGTAGTCAGGGAGAATGACAATACTAGATATAATGTAACTCGTGCAAGGATACCTTTTGAAAATTCTGAAATTAACTCGTGCAAGGATACCTTTTGAAAATTCTGAAATTAACTCGTACACGGATACCTTTTGAAAATTCTGAAATTAACTCGTGCAAGGATACCTTTTGAAAATTCTGAAATTAACTCGTGCAAAGATACCTTTTGAAAATTCTGAAATTAATACTTAACATTATGATGGAGAACGGTACATTTGTCGAATACTGGGTCTAATAGGAAAGAAACTAATAAAGACATTTAGAAGTTTGTCATATATGAAAGTATATTGTGTCATATATGTCATATTTGGTGAAATAAATGGTATTTAAAAAATAGGGAAGATTACAATTGGCAACGATATCAAATGCGCGTCAATGGACATATCAAAGCTACTGTCGTACATACATGTATAGAAGCTTCTGTGGAGAGTGACTTGTTAGTGATCGTATAGAACTTGAACCACAGTCACTTAAAGGCTTCGATTTCTATGAACGTCATATTTTTATTTTTGCATCTTTTTACATGTCTAATTAAATATCAACACATTCCTGACTTTCGTAAACACAAGAACACAGTATTTTATTGGACATACACATGCATATTTGAACCATGTTTTACTTTTTAGGTCATATTTAAGCCCGAAGTGATAAAAAAAAAGGCATGTTTTTGATATGCAAGTTTCACTTTTTGCTCAGAAACATATTAGCCAGAATTGGTAACGAGGTTATTTGAAACTTCCTTTCTTAGAAATATTTAGCATTGTGTGCCGTGATTAGAAGGAATACTGTATACTGTTAGGGATGACAGTTCTTGACCTAGCGTAGTATCACCACTTTGGAGAAAAAAAAAAATCACTACTTTAACCTCTGACTGTCTTCTTAGTAGTGATAATACCTGAAGTCCAATTACTACTATGCATATCAGTGGAAATATTTTTCCAATCATATCCGGTGGAGATTTTCAATCCACAGGGAACGCAAGTAGTACTATGAAAATACTGGTAATGTAAATGAGCACAATCGGAAATAAGATCCTCGGAGAATTTTGCCCCTGACCATTCCTTGCAATTATCCGTCCCATTCTGAATATAACATGACCCTACTTTTTTTCTGTTAGAAAGCTTGACATCACTGAGTGTCGCTTCAAGATGCCTTTAGATTATATTTTACGTCATAGTTTGCCTATTTTTAAGGCATAAATGCATGCACATTTTCAAAGATTTTATGTCACAAAAATCGTAGCCCAATCACGGTATAGAACTGTACGCAACTAACCAGCTTCATTAGGACGACTTTGTGGTTTACTGTGAACTAAATTTCGAACTTTGCGGTGAATTCTATTAACAATGTTAACAACACAAAGTTTAAACGAAATAATCTGAAAACTTACTTCACTCCTATAAAGAATTATTATTTTTTGAGAAAAAAAAAAAAAAAACTTTCAATGACTGCGTCTTGTTAAAATTGTCCTTTACTCATTCGAAGATACGCTTGTCATCCTCACTAGCTCGAAGTTGGCTCCAGGAAAATCTCACATCGTAACATATAAAAATCATCATCTTGTATTTATTTCCAGGTTCAGGACGAGGTTAATTAAAAAAAAAAAAAAAAAAAAAAAAAAAAAAAAAAAAAAAAAAAAAAAAAAAAAAACTTGTTTTTCAAATTCCTGATGTAAACTAAGACTTCCTGATATACACACATATACTAGCAGCTGCAATTTTTACATTATCCTTAAGATTTAAAGGATTATCAATTAACGCGTTTTTACAATCAACCCATAGCTACTAAATATAATTTAAAAATAACAGAACGTTAACTTGTTTTTAAGGCAGATTTATAGTGTATAGTGAGAATACAGTCATCGTCTTCTTTAACTCAGTCTTTTTCCGCTTACGTGGGGTCGGTTTTTTTTATTATTTATTCGCTTCTATACTGCTTGGTTCATCTTCTTTTGCCTTCTTCCATCTTACCCACTCATTGATATAAAGCAAAACGATATAAAATATATAACGAATTACATAATCACTAATACTAATCAATTAATAATTCTATTAAAGTGAAAACTACAGCCACTAGTGTATGTGTATTAAGTTTTTTTTTTTAAGTAACTGTTCTCAATCTTCAACTTTTCTACACCTGGAAATAAATACAAGACGACATATATATTTTGTATTGTGACATTTTCCAGGAATTATCTCCCAATTACCAGGAATGACAGGCTGTCGAAATTGTATAGATTTACTTTAACACGACGCAATCCCTAGTAAGCTTTTTAACCATATTTAACAGAGGTAACTATTCAATGATAAAAATAAAAAAAGTATTATTTTCTTTAACATATATTTCTAGCTTTTTTTTGTTTGTTTGTTTGTTTGTCTGTCTGTCTGACTATTTTAAAATCTATCTACATTACGGTTACCAGATTTTTTTCAAGAATTCGGAGACGCTTTTCAAATTTCCTTTATGTTGATGTGAAGATAATGCATTAAAAATATCCGTAGACTGTCTGGTAATCTTGATCTACGTGTGAAAGTGATTTTGTTTTTAGTAAACTTTCATACTACTTACACAAACTTTATATAAATAATACTATATTATTAATCTTACAGAGAACGAGTTAAAATAAGTATGCAAAATAAATGGCAAAATCCTAATCAAAACATTACTCTTACTAAACAAGATGTTCGTGTAAATCAATTTATTAAATTCTAAAGATTTTCGAGTTTAATTTACATTTTACTGTTAGCTGAACTCAGTACTGCTGCTATCAATTTCAGAAATGTCTTTATCAGCAAGTGTCTACTATCACTGACAGGTCATCTGCCGAATAAGAAGCTTCCATACATTAGTTCTTCGCTAATCTCTTGAATATCATCTATCAACCGTATTCTTCTTGTTCCCCTCCCTTCACGGCCACTTCCAATGAACTGCTGATAAAACGCAACAGATATGTCAATACTTATCTATTATCTACCCCATTTAACTTAGAACGTTAAGAATATATGTACGAGAACTATTCTTGCTTAATGCTTGGATACATTTCTAGTTAAGGCATTGAAAGCAAGAGTGGTCTATGTTATATTATTGACGCTTCTGAGATATTGGTACCCACAGGTTAGAACAACATAGAATAGTGGGATAAGCGTATCTCAAGTGACTGAGAAGCTATACACAAAAGTATTTTAACAGCACATATTGTAATCCTGAGAGATGTAACACTTTGAGGACATTTTTCTACAAATAAGGCTTTTGTAACATAGATCACTCTTGCTTTCAACGCCTCAATCATTCTTTAATCCACTTTAAACTTTTAATTCATATTTACTAGTCATCTCTTTAATATATTTTCCCTTCGGTCTACCGACTTAATTTATGATAATGTTCCATACAGCACCGCCTTTGTTCTACGTGTTCATTGCATCAAATAGTTGCTCTAAAGAGAAAGTACGATTGTTCGTTCTTACATTTTGTTTTCGATTGTCTTTTCGGTTATTATATCGTTTAAGCTCTTAAGAGACAATGTCTAGAAAAAATAATGCACCATAATATACACATTCTGTATTTTCATTGTTCCTAATGTGTTTGGATTAATGTCACCTCTTAGTTAAGATTCTGGCTCTAAAAACGACAAAATGTTTGAAACAGAACAATTAATCTGCTGGAATATCACAAGCGATATAAGTCAGTTTAGATACACAGTACTTTGTTTGTCATAAAATCTGGAGTCTATGAATTCGACCAAAACGAATGCCAAGTATTATACGGTAGTTTATGAACAATATTTACTAAACTATTCATTTAACCCTAATACTTTTTAATACTGCTTATTTAAATACAGTACTCCTACGCAACCTTTCAACACTAATTAAAATACTGCATTTTGAAAATTCATGTTTGACAATCTATTTCACCCTAGATTGCTTTACAAAACATTTCTTTATGACACACATACTACTAGTATTATTTTAAATCTCCACTGTCCTACAAACTGAAAACAAAACTATGGAGTTTTTACTCCATTTTATAACCCGGACACAAACTAAAAAAAGTCAATTCGAATACAATTAGCAATCCTTAGTTTTAAAGTAAGGCACTAAGTGTCATGTTATATAGCAACTTTGAGCTTCGCTTTGTCTCAAGAACTTTCACGGGAAGTCAATACACAATACACACAAAACTAATAAACTAACATGTAAAGAAAATGAACTAGCTAAGATGTTACGAAACAATTAGAACCAAATACGAAAAACAACGTATTAGAATTACAAAAATATTACAATGAGTTATATAATAATAATAATAAAAAAAAAACTTCGCTTGCATAAACTAAAAATTAAAATTTCACATTTCTTCTTACATAGTAAGCAATTTATTTTCAATGAAACTGAAAATGTATGGTGTATATGTATATATATATATTTCGGTAATATATATATTAGTAAAAATTATATATTCATTCTATTAACATTATAATAGGCACACTCTTTCATACAAACACACATCCTAACAACACACTCAGTTATAAATATACCTTCTTTACAAAGACAGAAATAAGAACACGTGAAGAAATATGCATCACGAAGATACTCAAAATTTAGAATACTGATTATTGGTGAATTGGATTATTTCCAAACATGTACGCTTTAAAAAAAGAGTTTGAACTCTTCTTAAATTTTGTTTTAATTCGTAAGTCACTAACTAGAAAAAAGGTACGAGCTTCCTTCTTTTTCACTGTGCGTATTCTTTACAAACATACAATATATAATGTATATATATATTTATAACATGCAACATTTACAATTTTTAAAATATATCTATTAAAAATGCAATAAAAAACCTTGTTAATTAAACTTTCAAGGTCAGCAATCAATTAAAATTGTGAGACAGACCATTTTTCAATTTACAGTTTCTGGAACGAAATCAATCAAGTTGAATCACTTTGAAAGCGTTTCAGTCTATGTGTCATGGTTTCTACTGAAACATTTACCTCATTCTATCCTTCTTCATATTGTCATTGACAGTAACGACATTGTTAGGGTATCTTATAAGGAGCTTCGTGTTCCCAATTACAAATCCTTGGAGTTCTCTCATCGCATTCCCTGCAGACGATCCATTGTAGTAATTTATGAAGGCACAAAACCGTTTATGGCAAACGTTCATACTCTTAATGCGGCCATATCTAAAATAAATATATAAATGTACATATGTATAATATACAAATATTGCACGGCAGTTATATGTATACTACGTAACAGGATGTATATACGTAGGTTGACCAATAAAGACTGGTCATCAGTGTTTATGAGGTGAATACAACAGCAAGGCACAGAAAACGAAACACGTCTATGCAGTGAGAGAAGTGACGAACAGATCGAGTAAGTTTGAACGCCATGACGTCAGGAATGTAACCGTGGCAGCCGTTCAAGAACACACGTAGTTTCAGTTTCGCATAAGGCAACATGGAAGTAACACGCGAAGGACAGTACAGAAATTCTGTTGACTATCTTTCAAATATCAAAGTTCCGTGTGTACCCCATCCTCCATATAGCCCTGATATAGCCCCTTGTGATTTCTTTCTTTTTCCAACTTAGAAGAAACACTTCCGCTCACGGCGTTTCGCATCTTCAGGTTCAGAGGCGATTTTCACGGATCTGTCCAAAAATGGCTTCCAATATGTCTTAAATGAGTGGCAAAAACATTGGGACAAGTCCATTACATGTCATGGGAACTATTTTGAAAAAGACCATCAACATATGGAGTATTAGTACAGGTAATGACCATTCTCATTCTTTATTGACCAGCCCTCTTGCCAAAGTACCAGAATAAGTTGGGAAAGCAACGCAGACGTTTCAATGACAAACTAACATCCTCTTCAATGCGTATCCCTTAAGAAATGCGGATTTTCATCAATTTCCTCCATTGTAGAATTAATGTGCATGGTTCTTGAATTATTGCTATTAAATTTCTTCCCTTATTCCTATGCTATCATTTCATTACCTTTCTTCAGAATCTAAATAACTAAACGTATCATTACAGTAGATATCATTAATTATGACAACTATAACAGTGCTTTTAAGTTTTCTGAATTTTTAAGTTATGCTGTGTTAAGGTTGTTGTGCACACATATACAGGGTGACCCGTAAGTAGCTTGAGACTAGCAGTTATTCAGTTCTCAACTGACTAGAGCACCAGTAGGCTGACTGACAAAAAGAAATATACTTCCAAGTAGTGATCTTATAAACGATTTAAATCTTACTACATTTGTAATTAAATAAGTTTACAATGAACAGAAAACTATCAAAGGATGAACGTGTTGACTGAGTTATTTGTACAGCGTTTCCCGAACACTGTACCTCCAACTCCACTAGTTACCCGTAACTCGAATATAAGGTTTACATGGACTGGCTCTGAAGTGGATCCTCCGACCTACACCGGGTAAGGCTGAGTTTGTGACTACAGAAGAAACTTTCGTCTATAGTACAATGTTTCGTGCAATCTCACTGAAAATAAACTGCTAATAACAGTAAAGAGGATCACGAGATTGCATGGATAGCCACCGTTACCCGTGAAGATCTCAACAAATTGATTCTATTAACCCTTAGAAACCGGGAGACGTCATATCACACAAAAAAGAAAATCGCACAGTACAGTTGACGTGATATGACGTTCCGCCATGTGGGTCCTTCATACTTCGAAACACCCATGCCTACAAGATAACCGTCAATTATCAATTTGCGGCTCTGTATAATAAATAAAAATGCCCTTTTTCTTCAAAATTAAAATGCAGAAGAAATCTTATGTGCGTTTTTATTTATTTATTTTTTGTCTCTCTGATAGCAGCAGACACATGTGCAGGCAGCAGAAGGGGAACTCATGATAGAATTCGGTCACCCAACGTTAGTGGGCGGAGGCTGTTTCTTTGTCCTGTAAATAATATGAGTTCTGTGCCAAACTTGTTTTTAGCGTGAGTGCAAAAGAACACAAAGAGGCCTATTTTTTCTCTCCGCCCTTCCTTTTTTTCGGGATCTTTATTTACATTCCTAGTGGCAATTTTCTACAAACCAAATCGAAAACAGGTGGATTTGGCGGGCCTTTCCCCCAAATCTATGACTCTTTTCTACAATTTTGGGCTTTTGCCCCCTAGCCCTACTGAATTCGGACAAAGTATCTCAAATGCCACCAAAATGTATAGCACAGGGTGTATACTAAAATTCCAAAATGAAATTTCGTGACTTTTTCGTGACCTTCTTTTCACAAAACAGTAACATTCTTAAGACCGAATTTGGGTGCGAATTAGGCTGAGTTTTCATGCATGCGATAGAAGTGTGATTTGCTTGCGATTTGGTAGCATCTAAAGGCAATTACATACATTTTTGGTAGTGAATTTTGACGTTTTATAGGACAAAATTATTCAGTCCGTACTTAAATTTGTACAGTTTAAAAAAAAAAAATCGTTACTCAAAAGCTAAATTTCGTGACTGATACACACCCTGTAGTAGGTACCTTGCCCAAGAATATAAAGGTGATTTCGCAACTTGGTCTCATTTATCAACGTCATAATTATTTATTATTATTTGCGAGACATTATAATGACGTAAATTTCACACATTTTTTCCAGTTTGCAAGGTGTCAGAAAAAAAATTATAGTAACAATACTATTTCACATTTCGACCTGAAACAAACTGATTTTGCATTGGGAAGGTTGTAGTGACAATTTTCTACAAACCAAAATCAAAAACAGGTGGCTTCCCCCCCCCCCCCTCGCTTCTGGCACCACTGAATTCGGACAAAGTATGTCAAATGCCACCAAAAATTATATTAGAGACCCTGGGCAACAACATACTTTTTACTTCATGTCTCTGTGCACAATAGAAGTGATGCTATACGTTTTTGTTTCATATACTAGAGACTATTAAAAATCATTTAAATATCCCGCCGTACCATGAAGCATTCTGGGCGTTCGGGCGTCGTAAACTAAGGGTTAACAAACTCGGCCGACATAATCACTCTAGCTGTCTATTGAAAAAAAAAAAAAAAAAAAAATCATAACTTCCGCTAACGTAACGTTCGAGAAAATTCAGTGAAACGTCCTATGATTAAGACTTTTGGGCTAAGGGAGACGACTATTAATATAAAGCAAGTGAAAATGAAATGAAATTTTGAGTTTTACGTCCCACGGTTATGCCGATTAGGCTAAAGGAGACGGTGATAATGAGTAATGAATGAAATGGTGGAATGAAGAAAGTGGGAGGAAACGGGAGAACCCCGAGAAAACCCACGCACACGGTGTTTGTCCACCACAAAGTATAAAGCAAGTGAATCATGATGGAAGAATTGGTGGAATAAGAAAGTGGGAGGAAACGGGATTACCTCGAGAAAACCCACGGATACTATGTTGTCCACCACAAACTTACTTAGCCAGGGATCGAACCAAGGACCCCAAGCACCAGATGTAAGCGCTCTACTGAAGTAACGTACGTACGTCCTGTTATCATAACCTTATAAGACTCATTGACGTGATCCTATTAATGAAGGACACTTTAAGCACTTGATATAGGCAATTTCAACTTCCTATCCTAACTGAATGTTATGATTAAGATTGGCTTTCTGTGACGATGTCTTATGTTTGTATTCTGTCCATGTAAAATGATGCCCAGAATTTCATCTGCATCAAACAGGGCCTAACAAAACACAATACAAGATCGTTTCTCATTAATATCAACTAACGTTAAAATCAACCAACCAACCAAATTTTTTTTTTTTTTTTTTTAATAAGCACAGACTGTAAATAGATAAGCAAATATAACCCATTTCTAATCTATTTGCGTTCCATAATTTAACCATAATTATAAGTCTCAAAACATCATCACTATGTTGGGCGCCGCGCTGGCTCAGTGGTGAGCGCTCACCTCTAGTGAGTGAGATAACTGGTTTCATCCCTCCTTTCGCCAAGTGAGATTTATGGTGGAGAAACACCACGTTCGTCGTTTCTTCCCACTTTCTTCATTCTATCATTTCGTTCATTATCATCGTTGACAGTCTCTCTTAGCCTCGGAGCACAATCGTGGAACGTTAAATAATAATAAGTACATTGGTTTTCAGAAGTTAGTGGCAAACGTACTTCTTTTCAAGAAAAGGTGTCTATCTGTCATTTCCATATAGATATTTTACAGGAAGACACACTGGAGAAAAAGAAATCAGGATTTTCCGTTCTTCTACTTTGTATGTACGCTAAAAGTAGTGAAGATGACATTTTGAGAACTGAAAGGTATCTTGTAAGTTACCCAGATCTGTTCAAGGTGTTAAAAGAACTAGCGAAACTATATTATTACAGAATATATTATTACCGAATTAATATTACAAGATATACGAGGGGAAGTCAAAAACTTCCCGGAATTTCGTTGTAACTATTTATTACCACAATATAGGTACATATTCACTTAATCGTCTTCAAAATAGCCTTCTTGAGAACACACACTCGCTCCTGTCATTGCTGGAAACAACACTGAAAGTCATTTTTTGGCATGATCCGAAGTTCAGCCGTAGCGTTGGTTTGGCGCCTCACATAAACGAACATTTCCCTCCTCTACCAGTCTCCCTACTCACCGGATTTTTGGCTCTTCCCCAAGATCAAAAACGACCTTAAAGGTAACTATTTTTTCACCGTAGAAGACATCCAAAGCAATGCAACGACTTAACTTCGGAACATTAAAAAACCTTCCAGCGTAGTTTCCAGCAATGACAGGAGCAATGGAACATGCGTGTGTGTTCTCAAGCAGGCTATTTTGAAGGTGATTACGTATATTTTGGTAATAAATAGTTACAACGAAATTCCGGGAACTTTTTGATTGCTCCTCGTATTAAAGATAGTGCAAAATTTACTATTAATTATTCCCCTACTTGCCTTCAATATGACATGTGACTACTTAAAGCGAACTAATAGCTACTCGGCTACTTGGTCTCAGAAAGGCAACGATTCAATAATAAACATACCTTCAATTTACACCCAAGAACACATACGGCATATCCAGGGTGTCTACTAACATTCCAAAATGAAATTTCGTGACTTCTTTTTTACCAAAAAATAAAATTTTGTAACATTCAAAAACTAATAACAGTACCTATATAATTCAACACTTATCTTTACCTTATCTCTACTTTCAAAGGTTATTCCTTGGAGTGATAAAAGGTTGGTATCTTCTGACAGTTGAATAAACTGGTTAGATGTGTTGATGGTTTCGGCGATGCGAATCGATTTGCATCCCCACTGCTCAATGATGCCAGCTTAAGATCAGTCTGAAGAGCGAACTTGAATGTGAATTAGGCCGAATTCTCATACATGCGATAGAACGTGCTTTGCTTGGGATTTGGTAGCGTCTAAAGCCGACAATAGACAGTTTTGACAGTGAATTTTGACGTTTTATAGAACAAACTTTTTCCAGTCTCTACTTATATTCGCACAGTTAAAAAAAAAATCGTGACCCAAAGGCTAAATTTCTTGACTTTCATCACCATTTTCTGATTTCGTGACTTTTACATGACTTTCGTGACCGATAGACACCCTGCATATCTTAAGTCACCTTTTCATTGTAAGTATACATCCATTTATCAATTCATTGTTAATAATACCTTTCTTACCTAAGAGATACGTATTTTTTCTCGTACGGACGCACGCCCACGAAATTCTGATTGCGTACACCCTACAACTTGTACGTATACTTGTTTCACTCAATTTTCTTGCATTTATATAACTTGCCGATCTAACCACATGAACAGTTTAATTTGGTCTTTCCAACGTACAACAAAAGAGAAAGTGACGGAAGATAGGTATTACTAATTTCTGTGAAAAAGTTAACTGAACGCTTCTTAGAAAACTGTGTGTATTAATTAGTGAGTAATACTAATAATAATAACTTACTTTACAAACATATTGCGAATCATGTCTTCTGACACTTGTTCCGTAACATTTCCTATCCACAGAGATGTATAACCCATAGGATTGGAAGGACTGAAAAAAAGGAAGGAAAAAAAATGCATATAACAACAAAAGAATAAAGTACACAAATTAGCAGATCTTAACAGAATTAACATTTTCCCATTATACCTAATAAATTATTTTTGAAGACTTTTTAAGACCAAAAACACTTTGTATTAATTCCCACCTACCAACCCCCCCCCCAAAAAAAAAAAAAAAGGCGTAATATCGAACGATACAGCAAAAAAATTTGTTCTTCAGTTCTGGATCGTAATCTTTTTAATTATGTTGGTGTATATGTTATGAGACATATTGAAGATGGTTGAACTGTTTCCAATGTATCTTCAAGAACTCTTGTGAATTTACGTCCTTGTTGGAGATCACTTTTGTTCCAAGTATCTAGAACAAAAATGACTGCAGCTCTTTTCAGATGAAAAGCGACATGAGCAGTAGCCACTAGTACGCGATATTTAGTGCAGCGCTGCCGGAATGCGGACTCCCTTTTCCCTCCTCACTGTTTCTCTATCTAACGTTATTGCATGCCAATTGACAGCATTATCCATAATGTTCAAAAAAGGATATCCCCATAAACTTTAGACAACAACTTTTAAATTTATTTTACTAGAACTGATGAAAGCCTGTCACCTGTTTATGATGCTGTGTGATCATCATCTAGTTTGTATTTTGTCGCTGTCTGAGCATGAATCTTAAACTATAACATGTCTCAAATTTTGTTATTCGCTATTTTTGAAATCTTCCTCTTGTAAGATTCTTATAATTGATTCGTTGCTCCTGAAGTGATTGGCCAAGCATCTACACAATTTAAGCTTAAAAGCAATCCCGAAAAAAAAGTAATCGATAATTTTGCCTGAAATACTGATAACCATCTAAAGAAAATATTGTTCAACACAGGAACACATTCAGGATAGGACTGACTATCCGTTCAATTAGTTTTGTTTCATATATACAAAGCACACACCCTTATATGTTCTGTAGTGATGATCAGTTTGTCTTAGGTCGGCCACACAACTCACTTATTGGACAAACTGTATATTTTCGTCAACTTTTAATCATTATTTAAAATTAATATTTTATTCAAATGAAAAAGTTATTTTCTTCCTTCGTTCTGGACCCTTTATAGCAGCAGAGAAACTACGTTTGCACGCAGGTATGCTCCAGACATGTCGCCGAGAATAATACAAAGAAACCATTCTTTATTGAACTGAATGTTTATCTCATTAGCAGAGTACTTCAGAAAAATGATTATCAGCGTTTAGAAACCTTTTTAAATACGAAATTGTTAAACTGAAAGACCAGGATCAAAGCTCTTCACACTGACGCTTTGTTATCTAAACTCCGATGGGAATAACACTTACTGTCCGTGCGAAATGCAGGTGAAAAGCTTGCTCTTCAGAATTGCCAAACTGTATTCTTTTCAATTAAACTGTTTTCCATTGGACTCACATGTAAGATATCCATTAGTTACAGACTGAATTTCTCAAGTTCGTCTGCAACATTTTCCACCTTGACAACAAATTTTACTTTCCCGCGAGACTAAAAGACGTATTGCCAGGACTACTTATTATACCATAATTGTATCTGCATTGATTATGAATATATATATATATTTTTTTTTTTAATTTTTTTTTTCGGAGCAAATTCTAAAAGACACTGCCAACTAAAGGCGTTCTTTTGGGATATTCCCGGATGTCAGTAGAAGCGAGAAGTTCGCGTCAGTTACTCGAAAAGGAAGGCACGCAACAGCCACACTTATTCATGTCAAACCAGAGGCATGATATAGTGCACATAGACTAACGTTACTACATGACCGCAATCAGATGTTAACAGATTTGAAAAGTTACGACCCTAGTATACAATTAATAAGTGAACTCGAAACGCATTTTAATATTCAAATTACGAAGTGCGTTATTGTTAAAGCAACAAGACTTTGTTGGAAATTAGTGTGTTCTACCCAATCCCAGTATTTACTACCCCGTTCAATAGTGAAAGCCAAACATCCAAGTGAATAGTGTTCTAGTGTATGTGACATGAGGAATAATTGTGTGTTAACGGTTATACTCTAAGTTTATTTATTTTCCATACGTATATCTCGATATTCTTTTATTTTTTGTTGTTTGTTGTATCAAGTGTTTCATATTTTAAAAGTGCGTGTGCAGTGTTGTTCACTCAAGCATTCGTGCTTTATCAAGTTGGAATTTGTATGTATTTCGAGATATCATATAAATAAATAAATAAATAAAATAAATAGAATTTATTTACGGTAATTTTTTTTCTCATTTGTGTGTATACGAATACTTATGGAACTATCAGCTTGCCAGTCATATATATACTTACATATACGCAGAGATAAGATACAGACAAACCTTAATTTCCGAACCACTGAGGCTACCGATGTCGTATCACTTATCTGCCCTGTCGCAACAAAACGCTGTAACTTTGGCGGAGCAGTTTTGAGAAAAAGAGCCGTAAAGTCGCTACAGACCGGCTAATTTCCTACTTACATCAAAATTTCCTTTGGTATATTTTCAAAAGTATTTGACTCAGCTCAATGCTGGGTCTGGTGAACATAAATATCGGTGGCAGGAAATTCAAAAATGCTTATAGCGACAAAACAATGTAACTTAAGTTACAGCGTTTTGTCGCGACACGGCAATTATTTTCTATTATTATGAATATACACTTGAACGGGACGTGAGCTCTGAACCAGGTTATCATCAACTGTTTCTTGAGGGCCTATTCCAAAAGCCAGTACCCGAGGGAGACGGTAGGAAGCATCTTAACCTCTTCACGTCAGGGAACATATTGGTCCCGTTTCTTTAAACTGTCCTAAATTTGTACTTGATTTAAAATGTTTCAATTTTCACGTACTGTATGTTAAAGCTTCATGGATTACGAAGATGACAATGTAACTGAATATAAATACAAATTGTTCTGTAATAGTTTGAAAATCAACCTCTGGTTTTGTATAATTTTTACCAGCTACTCTGCTAACACTATAAATCAGAGGAATGAAGAGGTTAAAAGAAACTTGTCATAGATATAATTGCTTATGTTCATTTGTTTAAAAAAAAAAATCTTTATTGACCACAGGAACATATTTGTCCCACGCCATAGTTAAATACCATTGAAGTGATAAACTTATTATGAGGACGATTTTTGGAATCTATGTCAAATTTAGCCTAAATAACACAAAAAATATGTACTACATGCCTGGACCTGAAGAGGTAAATTCTCAGCTATATTTGCGGCATAATGTATGAATGCCCTTCATCATGATGTATTCTAAACTGAATTGTGAAAATGAGTTATTCACATTCTAGGGTCTAGCACTTCAGTAACAATAACCGATATTTATAAGTCAATGAACTCGGGTTTTTCACCAAACGACGGAAACACTCTACCAAAATATTTTATTTTCAGATTATCTTTACAAGTTTTATTTATTTGTATTCAAGTTCAGGTCTGGTCTCTACTGCGATCACGAGAAAGCGAAGAAAAAGCCTTACTAATCCATATGACCGGTACAGAGATCGAATAAAAGACCTCAACAAATAACATGCCTCTATGCTATTATAATGGACATCGTTGTAACACAAATTTAATTTCAGTATGGATCTGACACGACATAACCTGAAAACAAGACACGGGAACAGATAGTAAGAAAATTCTGCTATGAAGGTATTGAATACTTACTCCATCTGGGGATCGTCAATTCCATTTCCATTTGCAGTACTGTTCCTCTCTTCATCGTCTGAATAATAAATTTCATCCCCATCATCAACCGAGCCACTTCTCAACATCTGCATTGCTGACTAACGGAATAAATAAATAAACAAACTTTTAATCATCACCCAGAGAAAACTGAAGTTCACTTTATATTAACTAAAATCGCTACTAGCTTATAATGCTGATAAACAAAAATAATTTACTTGGGCTTCCTCACTTTTCAAGACAGTGTGATAAATAAAAGAGAGATCGCCAACAATTCATCCGTTTGATTACCTACCTACTGCTTTAACAAACCATATACGAGCAATTAATAATATCGACTGGAAATTAGGTACAGAAGCAGCTCAAAAAAGAAACTGGAAATACATATCACAAAAACGAAGAGCTTAAGTGCATTTGAGCTTATGATTTTAACATGGTGATTTTGTTTTCCTCAAAATTTTCTTTCTTAAAATATATCCACACTTAATAAATAAAACACAGTTCTGACCAGAGCAGAATGAAATATATTAAAAACTATACTTACAATGTGTTACAGTTTCAAGGACCTAACGTCCTCTTCATCAGACACAAAACATCTTGTGTTTGTGTCTGATGAAGAGGACGTTAGGTCCTTGAAACTGTAACACATTGCAAGTATAGTTTTTAATATATTTCATTCTGCTCTGGTCAGAACTGTGTTTTATTTGTTACTCTACTTATCCAGAGCCATGGAGTTTGTTCAATATCTACACTTGTTCAAAATTTAATTTCCTCCTTGAATTTTTTTAAGTTTCTTAAAATTGCCAGTTTGGCAACAACACATTTGAATAGGAGGGAAATCATAAGAAAATAAATAAATAAATAACGAAATTTCCAAACACAGCTCACAGTTTCCTGTTTGAGATGTTCAGCTTCTCTTTTGTTACTTAATCTAAGGATATTTTTAGAAAATAGTACCTTGACAAATGCAGAAATTTTGTTTTGTAGTAAAACACACAAGCTTTTTGGCCACAAAAATCGTAAAAGTTGTTGAGATGTTCGTTATCTATCCATACAATTGGAGGAAAGCTTTGTAGTTGTTTCGATAACTATGGGTGTTATTTCACTTTATGGTGATTCAATACTTTTGAACTTGGTTCGAATCTCACTGGGTGATTTTATTTATTTATATTTTGTAACTTTCAGTTATTCTTGTCGTACAGTTTTATAGTATATGTATTACATGGGAGTGATTGACAACTTTCTAACCTATCCAAAAATAAGAAGTCGCACAGGCGGAAAACCTTTTCTATATATATATATCCCAATGCGATTTCTCCTTAATGCAAATCATTTCTTACATCGATCCTTAAGATTTTCGTAAATCTGAAAATAAATCCGGAGTTCTAGGTTCAGGAAATCACTATTAGCCGTAATAACTCCACCATTACTAGAACGTAGTTCATTATTATTCTTAAGATAGAGAATAGAAAAGGTTTGATGATACTAAATTTGGTAAGATACTTTATTTCTTCTCAGTTTGTTGTTCTGTTGTTTTGCTGCATTATCAGTACAATTTCAGACAGTCTTCCACAGCGATCTCATTTTTTTCTTTCACTTAAATGTCTTAAAGTTTTCAATAGTTTAATCCAGTGACGTCTCACTGCTTGCTAGAGTGTCCATCATAAGAACGCTCTGAGTTCTATAAAACACCGGCCATGTCTCACATGAGATATGTTTTCTACTGCTTTCAAACCTGTTTTGCCTGATTAAAAGTGGTGGCTGTAAAGTCATATCCTGAATTTTATTAAAATCTGATTTTAATCTATTCATAAAGATAAATGCTGTGCTCATAAGCGAGCACTCGTTCACGTTTTCTTATAGAAAAGTTTGCTCGGGAGGAAATCGAAATGAGTTGGAGTCAGACACTATTTAATATATCTTAGCTCCGATGCGGGGCAATATTTCAACTCCGAGAGGAGAGGGGAAGAAGTATACCTGTAAAAAACACGAACACGCTGCCGAATATGTTCAGCACTCAGACATCTGGGAACCTGCCTCGCCAATATTTTCCTCATGCTCTGCTACAGATTTGTGTGTTCAGCACTTCATCAGAGGGTGTTGTAACCTCTTATATGAAATGTCAATTGTTTCTATAACTCACCAAATGTCTTCGATTCTGCAATACCATGCCATGAATGACATCAATGTTTTCTGGATCAGTATTGTTGAAGGTGCACTGGAGCGAAGCTTATCGTCAATGAACGTATGTCACTTTTGGAAATCTACAACCGAATTTCTCACAGTACCATTAGGAGCTGCACGATTCTTCAACGACTGACACATATCAAAAGCATTTCTTCAGATCGGTCAAAGATATTCAATAACAGCTCGGTTTTTCGCCCATTGTTCCTTGATCATGCCTATTCACAAGGACATTCTTTCGATTTGTGGGGCTTAAGGCAAAAGTAAATTGTATGGGACAATGATGTAGGTGAGAAATCTGTATCCATCATGAATACATTTTTGTGCTAGCTTGAACTATCGATTTCAACTACAGTGATATTTTGTTAAATATTTAGCACAAAGAAATAATAATAATAATACATAGTGTGTCTACTAAATTTCAAGACTGGCAACACTGTAAGATAACCACCAAACAGTTATTGTGTGTAACTTTTAGTACCGAATGTGTTGGGCACTGTGTGAAGAATTCACGAATTTATGTTCCGAATTTTGTGAGTTACAGTAATTTCAGTGAACTGTGTTTTCTTTGTTCATCATTGATAGTAAAATGGAGCAGACAGTAGCCATCAAGTTTTGTGTTTTGTTTAAGAAACGAATCACAGACCTCACCGCACAGTCGGACAGTCTTTAACCATTTTCATACCCTCTCAACAAGAACTAATACATTGTCAATGTTCCCACAGATGCACCTGGCCTGCCAATAGATGAAGGAAGCGGTACTTACTTTAAAACGCGTCATTCAAAAATATTTTCGGATCCTACGTTAAACAGTGGTACAGCTGCAGCTACAGCCTTGGTAACGAAAAGGGAAATTAACTCCACATCAATTGACCAATCGAATTTAACCGTGTAACCGCTAAGATACGACAAAGCTTTTTGATAGCTAGAAGTGTAGAGATTTAAACAGTGAAAGCATTAACACTATTGAAAGAATAAGAACCCAAATTAAGTACAAAATATTACATTAGGATAGATAACGGATTTGAAGTTCTCCCAAATTAAGTAGAGAATGAGAACTTTTTTTTTTCAGTGTCACGTCCCATGGTTATTCTTTATATAGGCTAAAGGAGACGGTGATGATGAGAATGAATGAAATCGTCGAATGAAGAAAGTAGGAGGAAACGGGAGAACACTGAGAAAGGTATTTATCCTTTGTATCTAAGCACACTAATACTATACTAATCCACACTTGTATTTCAATTACCTTAAGTGCGCCTGATCTCCCTAAAGCCTTCTCAGCCTTATTCCGATCATAGCCTTCCTTCATCAGCATCTGTACTTCAACTTCGAAAAGAAGATTTCGAGCTTCTTCGCAAGTTTCATCTTTTTCGAGAAGAGACCTCAACGAGGACGCAGCTTCATCGTACTTCTGAAAACAGAAAAGTAAAGTCGTGCTCTTTAATTCAAAAAAAGAAAACTTGGATTTTTTTTTAAAATGAAAAATAAAATAGAACTCAATATCATAGGCAAGTAAAAACAAAATGGAAAAACAAAGGTTTATTTTGAAATTTCCAAGACGGAAACAAATTAAATGTAGAAATGAACCATGTATATTTACAAACACATTTCACTACAAGAGAAAATAGCTGTCTTTATATTATTAGCCATGTGTTTGGAGATATCGAGGAATTAGCTATATAATCTCAAACTTGGAAAAATGTAGTAATACAGAAATCAGGATTCAGTCGGCTTTCAGCTCTGTTTCTTCAGATTAATAATAATAATAATAATAATAATAATAATAATAATAATAATAATAATAATAATAATAATAATAATAATAATAATAAAAGTGTGATTCTTTCTTAGAGCAGAGAATGTTAAGAAGCGGCAGTTCTCTCTACCACGTTTTAATTAAAATTGCATTTTGTACCATACTAACTTCACTTTGTTAAGCCACGCATTAATGAGATTGATTACTCATTAAATTAACTATTTTGATAAGCACAAAAATGTTGGTTTTCGAATAGCATTTAGTTTGGTTGTGGAATTCTCTATTTTGTAAAAATAAAAGAATAAATACAACAAAATAAAATAAAAAATAAAAAGTTTTTAAACTTAATTTTAATAATAAATTCATATTAATATTTGAATTACGGGAAATTCATATACTTTTGTTTACCTCTGCATGTATATTCGACCATCTTTTATTTTAAATATTTGCATCTATTCATTCACAAAATTATTTACAATTATACTTATTTTATTTAGCTCGTCCATGTTATTCATGTTTATAATATACTAAATCATAACATATTACTAAGTTTCAACAGAACACGACAGTAGTACACAATGACAGCAGAATGCGAAGGTAAATTCATGTGCTAATATTTATTACATTAGTTAATAGTTACATTAATTCATCTTGCAGACGTTGAAACATGTTATATTACATTAATTAAAAAATACTGTATAATTTGTTGTGTTACGCCTCACGCTATAATCTTTTATGCTAAAGGAGATGGATAATTATGGAAAGTGAAAGATTTAGGGATTTAGGGTTTAGATTTCTGGGCTTTCGGCATCTAAGGCCATTTAGCCCTTCACGATTTGAGGGATGACGACCCTCGGCGAGCACACAATCCGGGGAAAGGGAAGGAAGGAAGCGGCTTGGGACCTATAAGTTAGGTATCACCCCGGCATTTGCCTGGTGTGAATGAGGAAAACCCAGGAAAACCTCATTCAAGGTGGCTGGCCTGAAAAAGCGTGTTACACTTTTTCGACCGAGTGACCCAACCGAGAATCGAACCCGGGACCGCTCGCACCGAAGGCAGGAAAGTAAATGATTATGAAGTAACTGGTGGAATGAGAACGGAGTAGACGGAAAACAGTTGAGTTGATTTTTTAGTTTAGCGTCCCTTTCCGCAGCGGGGCTATATGAGACGCGGACCTACTGATTAACGTGGAATCCGAACCACATGAGCTCCCGCCGGGAATCGAACCCGGGTCTCCCACGCCAAAGGCGCGTACGCTAACCGCTTAGCCACGGAGGAGCTCTCTAGACGGAAAACACGAGAGTAGACTGAAAACAGAGAATATCACTGAGTCACCGTAATAGAATTTATGTAGAAAATTTAGAAGAATTTGATATAATGTTAAAAATCACATTCATAATTAATTTTGATCCAAGCGTAGTATTACTTGTAATTATAGTGTGCAGATATCTAGAGGTTTGCATTATATTATCCTTAACATTTCAATAAATAAACATTAATAACCAACATTCAAAAACAAAATCAAATCGAACACGTATTAGAACGAATGGCACGATTCTACTAAACGGGGACCATTCCAACAAACAAAGGAAATAATAACAATAATGTGAGGTACCATAAAAGGGTACGTTACAACCCTTTGCATTAATTCAAGGATTTTAAAAAGTTATTACGATTTATTTCTTAAAAGAGAAAAAGAAAAGGAAAACAATTTATGGAATTGTAATCTCCATGTTTCCAAGTACTACAAGAAGCTTGCTCTAACAATTTTTCAAAATTCACTCAATACTGTGGATAAGAAGACATTTCGCGTTTCTTTTGCATGTTGTCATTTAATTACATGTACCATTTGAAGAAAGAAAACATTCAGTTTAGCTGATTTTGAGAAATTAAAAATAACCACGTGTTGGCCACAATATTTTTCTTCTTTCAATTTGTATTATGCCATTTAATATTTCAGAAAACCGTATGATTGAAAAGTTTATTTATTCCTCAATGCAATAGATGCGTCTTTTAAATTAATAGATAGTGGTTATAAAATCTCATTTTCGCAAACACTGAAATATTTCCTTTCTTCAAATAACATGTTCAATTTAAGGTTTACTTTTTCATTATAATCAATAAAAGCATACAAAATGCAGGAGTATGGAATAACGATAAACAGGTAAGCTGGATGCCATCAGAGAAGGTTTTTTTTTTTTATATTAATTTCCTTTATACTTCCTGCATATATAATTCGCATTTCCTCTTCTTTCCTTTTATTATTGAATAAGAGAGAGCCTGACAACCAGTATTCGCTAACATATCGCGTGTAAGTTCGCCAAATATATACTTTGTCCTGACGGGTCTAAATTTTAGTCGGTGTAAAAATTAATGAAAAAAAAAAAAAAAAAAAAAAAAAGGCCTTATTGCGTTTCGATACAAGGATAGACATATTTATTGATACATTCAAAACGATGGTAAAACTGCTGAATCACACTTGATTCACATAGACTGTTTCAGCTCTAAACAGTAAAGCCATGTGATACAGCTAATGCCCAATTACTTTAAACAATTTATTCAAATAATTTGCATACATCGAACACCAAATGCGCATCTTCGTGTTGCATTAGAACATTTGATTCACAATTATAAGCTCCACTTCACTTGAGTGGGATTTTTAGTGTACTACAAGCTCACTAAACCAACCCGCTAGGATTATTATTATTATTAAAAAAAAGCCCCTCAGGATAATTATATTATTCTTCCTCCACCACCTGAAAAAGATGCCAGTGATAACCAAAAGACAGCCATCTACTTAGGGTAAAAAGACACCGTATCTTCACCATCACGACTAGAAACGATGACTGCTGTAGACGTAGAATCGCCCTAGACAGGTCTCCAACTCTGTTTTCAGTGTATGTTATAGTAAATATATACAGCTAACTTCGCTAAACATTAAATCGTGACTGTGCAATTCTCCATTCAATATTTCAACACGAAATTACAACCAAAATCAACACACACACATATCTTGCTAAACTAATAAATTTCCTTTGTTGAAATTTACATTAACTGGATTCTCTCAATGAACAGTCTTTCACTGTGTGAGAATAAAGCTTAAGTAAATTAATTAATGCTCATTTACTCGTTCTCATAAATCTAATTAGATTAAGGAAAAAATTAAATGAAATTTTTAAGTTTTACGTCCCACAATTATGCCAGTTAGGATAAAGGAGACGGTGATGATGAGAGATGAGTGAAATGGTGGAATGAAGAAAGTGGGAGGAAACGGGAGAACCACGAAAAAACCCACGAGCACGGTGTTTGTCCACCACAAAGTCCACACGGCGCGAGCTGGGATCGAATCGGGGACCCCCACGCACTAATTAGATTAAGGGTTAACTTGTCCCATGCTACATAGACCAGGGAATGAGGTCTGTCATACTTATTCAAAATTGAAGTTTCTGCATTTTCAGTCATTTTAGAGTAATTTCAATCGTTTACATTTAATTTAATTATAGACAAGAGTCTGATTACACAGTGAAGGCGAAAGTTTACTATTATGTCACAAACTTTCCTTGTAGCCTAACAAGCACGATACGTGGTACTAATTAAACAACTTAAGACGAAATAAAATAACTGGTAGAAAGATACGATAAACTTACCCTTAAAGCAATTAAAGCTTGAGCTTTCCTATAATAGGATTTGGTGTATGTTGGAAAGTGAAGTACCATATGTTCTGCGTCATCCAAGGCACTGAAATGATATTTACATTAACATATAATACTCCACATATAGACACTAACAATAGCTGCTCTGACAGACACTTACAGAAGTAATATCCTGGAGTATCGATACACCTGAATTGCGCCATCAAATAGCAAGAATTTATTATTATTATTATTACAGAAAATTAATCCATTATAAACGAAGCAAGTGTTTGAGTAATGACAACATGAATGTTTAGTTTGTTTGGTGGATATTCGAAGCGTTCCCCACATTCTTCTGGGTGAATGATACAATTTGCCACAATTTTCAGTCAAAATATCTATAATAGTTTCTCTGTGTACTTTGCAAATTTATATTTATGGTGATTTACACCTAATTCCTTCAGGACATACAGATTCTTTGTGAAAATCCACTATATAATGAGATACGGATACTGAAGAAAATAGCAGCGTATATTGTAACAAGTATATACGAAATTACCTTAACTGGATCGAAAGGTACGAGATTTTTTAATCAAACAAGTGCTAATGCGTACGACCAGATAGTTTTATTTGCTATTCTCAAATAATGATAATCATTACGTTTCCTATGCAGTGAATTATATTTAATGTTGTGTGTGTTCTACCTAAGTATTTTTTCTCTTTTGGCTTATTTTTCTACGATCTGACCTGAAGTATGCTAAAAGAAACAATGTATAACTTGCGACTAACTATAGCCTTAGAATTAAAATATATGAGCAGTTACGGTACAAATCAAGAATAAAAGTTACAGCAGAAATAGTTTTTGTATTGCACGAAAAGGTCTACCTCACCTTTTATATTGTTTTAGCTGATGAAAACAGTAACTACGGTTATTCCAGAACCGTCTTTCTTTAGGAAACTTTCTGATCGCTCCATTCAAAATTTTAATAGCTGTATCATAGTCCCCTAGCATAGCCTTCTGGTACGCTTTTTCTCCCAGCTCCTCCACTGCCTCCATCGAGCTGTAAACTGAAAGATTACGAAATTATTTCACATACAAATAAATTTTAATACCAATATTATATTTTATTCGATTAATATTACTGCTCATTCTCTCCTTTTCATTTATTATTTCAATATATACGTCAAGTTTAAAGTTCCTCTTCTTAAGCTGAAGACAAGAGGATATGGTGTAAGTTTCAACTAAAATTGCCATTAAAAACCTCGGGACCCACAAGACTATAATTTTGACTTCATTTATCAAATTAACTGTAATCCTGACAATACATCCATCCACTGTTTAAAAATGTTTGATGTGTAAATGCACAAACGAAACTAAAGGAACGAAGTTGAAAACAGGACGAAATTTCATCACCGAAACAAACATGGTGGATCAGATAAACAACTACGAGAATTATATTTTGTCCTATCGTTCTTAGCACTCTCTGACCCGTGTATACTCATTAGCCACGGATGGCATTTAGTATCTCCCCCTAAATCCATCGACGGCTCTGGAGCCGGTGGTGACTTACAGTGAGTCATTGTAAACGACCTCGTTTATGCATATACCCACCATCGCTGACGCGCCTGCTCACTACGGACACACTACCACGCTAAGGCTCGGGTCTCCTGCTGCGCTCCTGCCTTAACTCGATTAGATAGCATTTGTGTTTTCTAGTGGTCACCTAGCATAAGTTGGTTCGTGTTCTATGCACTGTAGTTTTATGCCGTTAGTTGCAAATAACGAACCATAATCACTACTAAGTGATTTGGTGGAGAAACTACTTTTTGGTGGAGAAAAATAATCAAGGATTTCTGATGTAATTCTTAGCTATGGACAACTTCGGTATGTATCTTCTATGATGAATCTCAATTTGTATAAAATTTCCATACTTATTATTTAATTTATGAATATTAGCAGAAAAAAATAAAAAGGTAGATTATGTGAGGTTAGATTTCATAACATGATACATAACAACATCAGCAGCAGTAGTTGAAGTAGGATGGTAGATATTATTCTTAGTAACAGAAGTGCGATGATGAGTGATTATAAGTTTATCATTGTTGATCCAAGTGGGCTATTAAAGTCGATAGCGAACAAAAATGCGATGGTAGAACACTAATATACACATCGTTAGTAAATCAGCTCCTATTCTCCCTAAGTTAATAGGCATGACTATCTCCACGAAACACAAAATACAATAAATATCTACTATTCATACAAGATGCGATATGCCTCTGCGGTCATATCAAAGTAATTCATTCTCCAGAAGACAAAAACACGTATTTTCGAAAAGATTTTTTTAAAAAAATCAGAAATAAGCAACTTATAACTAGAAAAAGGAAATCTCCAAAACTTTCATAATCAAATTCTACGTTCCTTTTTCGTAAATACGGCAAACGCGCAGCGAAATTTACACAGAGAGGTAATTTTACGCTTTATTACAAATACAACGTAAATCTCTCATAATGTTTATTACTATACATATGGAACAGCCCTAATTATCATAGATATTAAAACATTTTACACATAAACAAACGACTAAACGGAGGTAAGTCACAAAATATGCGAATCAATCAGGCATTTTGTGTTAGTGATTTCCTTATATACATTTACTATGTTGACAAATTTCAACTTACCTTCGCAGAGTAGTTGGTTACTGTGTTAACCTCATGCACCCGCCAGGTCCAAGTACTTCATTCTCCTGGCGTTCAACTCGAGAGGACGTGCGCTGGATTCCTTTCTCTCATATTCTTACAATTTTGGAGACGTCATCAACAACTAATTCTGGCCGCACATACCGTTTTTTGATAGCAGATTTAAAAGTATGTGACACACGGTGGAAACTTAATCGGAAAAACACCTCTAACTATAACTGATTCTACAGTCTAGGATTTGAAACTGTTTCTGAAGGTACTGTTCTTTACATGAACTTATTAACTCAATATTAAATATATATAAGCCGAGAGTAGCGATCCATTGCATATTAATAGAAATCTGTTTCTGTTTATAATAACTTGGATTGAAGACCTTTATTTTTAGGTGAAATTATTACTTGGAATAAAGAGTTCTATTGTTTATTCTATACAATGTCCCAAGTACCAATTTCCCATACGTCTAAAATAATAGGAACTCTAGGATGTCTGAATTAATATAGACAATACCCTTAAGGTGGCCACATTGTCAACTACACTGCATATATAGGCTACATATTATTGAGCACCTCATATATCTAATTTAGCAGCGATATTAATTTCCGTCGAACATGTAACACTTCTTTTTCAAATTACGTAAGTGGATGAGTTGAGAAAGTCCTTGCATTTACTTATTTAAGGATAGTGGAAAAGGACACTTACAATACTTTCACTATGACTCAAAATTCATTTCAATTTGCGTACACTGACATTAATTATTATATCCACACCCTCATTCAGGGTTGGCAAAAACCATGGATTTTATCGAAAAAAAAAAAAGAAGATAAACAACTGCACAAGTGAAACCATTATACAGAATTACATATGGATAATTTCAAAATACTGCAGAGTATAGAAGAACTAATTTAGTTCAAGCTAGTTCACTACGACTTTTATTAGGCCAAGTTAAAGAAATACAACGACTTAATTAGCATGTTAGTACGAAAAGCAAATAAAGATACGAATTATTTGAGTTCACATTGGCTCTGACCCATTTATACATAAATAGATACCAAAGATATTTCTGATCTCAATAAATGTCTCTAGTGGATTTTGTATGACCCCTCCCCCCCCCAAAAAAAAGTACGACATTTCGACGTATTTTATCAATAGGAAACATTATCAAGAAGAAACAGCATCTAGAACTTTTGTTTGATTGCAATTGCATAACAATAATAATAAATTATAGAAAAATCACAAAAGAAACATCTACAAATTTATATAAAAAGAAGTTGCTTTTGAAGTATAATCTCTGAGTAAGGAATGGGGAATTTAGGTCTGAATACAATATGAATAACATACGAGAATGAACCGTGATAACGCACAAATGTGTGTTCATAAAGATGTTATGAATACAAACGAACATTTGTCATTTCTTGAAGAAAGAAAAAAAAAAAAAGCTATTTTAAAGCAAGGTTTAAAAATACCTTGGTTTAAACCAGCCAACCCTGCTCTCATTCTTTCACAAAAAATGTTTCACATCGTATTTTACTTATAAATTTTCTATTTGGTACAACCCAGCTCGAGTGAACTCGAAGCAAGTGACCGGTTATGTTGCATTTGTGTACTTGGGACCCTCCTGTCCTGGTTTGGGAGCCATCTTTGGGACACATCATCCCTCACACCACAGCTCAATCATATATATTGTAAGTTGTATTTTAATAATTCATAAATTTGTAATATTTATTAACAATATTAACATGTACCCAAAGTTTTACTCCTTTTCTCCCATAACTCTTTAGAGAAGCTTTACGTTTAAGTCAAACATTACCACCGAAAACACCTATTCTTTCTTTAATAATTCCTGTTTAGTGATGCAATGTTTTCGCTCCATAAAAAGTAAAATGTAACATTCGTTATTTTTTAAAAACAAAGACAGGAGTTGGTATCTTGACAAAATATTTCTTTTTTGAAATCTACAAACCTTGAGTACAGTCTCAAAGCAGTCTCGGAAGTTGTGTACATGTGCCATTTTCCCGAACTTTGATCGCCACTAACTCTAAATCTATTTGGTCTAAGAAGGAAAAACTTCAAACAAGTTAATACCCTTATACTAGAAACAAGTGACGGAAATTTCATGAAAATCTGAAATGGCGGATTATAAAAAGACATTTTGCCGGATGATTTGATCTGGAATGATCCATTAAAAATTGAGTGAATATGAAAAATGAGTGTATTAGACACTATTTTCAACCAGCGGTATATTTCGGTTCTGCACAGTATATAGATGTTGTCTTATTTTATATTTACACAAGTGGAACGTTACTAGTGTAAAGAAATGACAAGTGCTACTGAAACTCGTATGATTGCCAAAATTTACTTGGTTTCACTACCTTCAAATACGCATATACACCCCATCGCTGACGCGCCTGCTCCCTTCGGACGCATCCCCACGGTATCCTACGAGCTCATGAGCTTCGCCCTGTTCTAATTCAGTTAGGGGTTATGGTTAGCAGAAGGGGTCCAGAAGCACGTAAAAACATAAAATTTACAGGAGAAATAAATAATGCAAGTACTTAGACCTAACATAACGTAACCAAATATAACCTAATTTAATCTAAACTAACCTAAGCTAACCGTAACTAACCTACTATTAGTAGAAATTAGCGAAATTCTATTTTTTTTTTTTAATTATGCATGAAAAAATATAAACTAACCTAACCTAATGTGAACAGAAATTCCCGAAATTGGAATTCTTTTTAGAAACAATTGCTAGATCCTTTCTGCTAAACAGTAGCCTCGGTTAGATAGTATTCGCGCTTTCTTGAGGCCACCTAGTACAGGTTGTGAAAAAAATATAATTAATTTTTCAACGATTACTTCGAATCTTGAGTCAAAACTTTATCTGCACGATTTTTATATTGCTTTAGTTCTTACTTAACGTTTTTTAATCCTTCCTATTTCAGTTACTGAATGTAAAAGAATATAAAATGATATTTACTCTAAACCAACAGTGATACCTATCACGTGTTTCAGACTGGCAGTGGTGTTTATATTTACCCTTGTTTTAACTTTTTTTTTTCGGTTCTTTCTATTTCAATTATTCCACATGAAATAATATACACATATTAATATTACTTGAAATACTATAGAACACAATTTTGGAAACTTTCGAACTTGAGCAAATATACTGTCACATCAAAAATAAATGAATTTACCTTTCTAACCAGAACTAGAACTTTGACGAGCGGAAATTTGAGCTCTTTGGTGCCTATTTCTTGCCAGCGATTATTCACCACAAACAATGTCATGAAGCTACAAACTACAGTTTGAACAGTCTCTGAATATAGATTACGAATTATTAAGTTTGTACTGATGTTTTTAGTTCATACACTTCAAATAAGGCCTTTTTAAATAATAGCACACACCTCAAATTTATAACCTTAAACTGACGTGTTGCTTGAATATGGTACAGTGTTGCCAACAATCCCAACTCAAAATTGTCTATTGGATAAATAATAGTTCCTCTGAATGACCTTTTAGAACACAAATTGTTTGAACTGAACAGGACCAATTTATATTTACACAAAATTATATACAGTTTATTTAGCATTTCATATATATATACGGAAGAATTTCACTTCTGCAAACTTCATTACAGATGTTTTACATTGTACCTGCGGTTTCGTCAAATAGGGAATGTAGTTTTAATTGGAACAAAATCAATGAGGTCCAGCATTTTCGTTTATTTATTGGCAAGTTCATATTGTTGTAATAAATGGACAACTATTAAGATAATAGGCAATATTCTAATCATCATCCTAACGAAATGATTTCTTGAACAACTTAGTTTTGGTATGTTTTATCGGGATTCTTTCGTTTTATTCTCCAACAATTATATTATCATTCATTTGCACTTCTATCAATCTTTCTAGATCTACAGGGCATAAATGTACATTTGTATACCAAATAATATAATGTACATGATGGAATATGAGATCTCAGCACTGCAGAAGAGAATAATAAACATTGCACATTTTATTATTTAAATTATAAATTGGATTTATCAACTTCCGAGTATGAAAAGATTAAATGCTGAACATTACTTAAATATCAGATTTTTAAGCGTGATTTTCTAAAGCAGAAACACATCGGATGGAATAATCTTAACATGATTAGTTGAGTGAATGTCAGAAATTAGTTTAATATTGTTGCTTTAGGCTGAGATCTAAAATTATCGCAGAATCTCGAAAAACACTTGAATAACTTACACGGTTGGGCAGCAGTCCCAGACATCTTGTATTCGAAGTTTCTTCTTTAGTACAAAGAATTCACAGTACAATATTGTCTGATACTTTGACAAGAAAACAAAGGAACTCGCACAATTGTTTTGTTTGGTCGACTCTTCTGTGATAAGGTGTAAATAAGTTTAAGCACTAGTTTAAGCAAATTGACTCATTTTTGGTTAAAAAGAAGACATTTGGCAAAACAGTAAATCGTCTACTACGGCTTTTATTCTAGTTCTTTCCATATAGAAATACGTGTACTGAATTCATTTGCATTTCAGTAATTTCCCTTATGGAGCGTAGTTGCCAATTTTCACTTATATAAATGATAAACAAACATTTCCTTCAGAAGTTTATTCGTGATGCAAACAGTCATATTAGTCTAAATGTTATAAAAATCTAACTATATAACGGTTAAAAGCATTTTTTCGACCACTGGAAGGGATATAGAAGATGACAAGAAACTGTATGTGTTTATACTGTTAGCTTAATTAACTCGGAAAGTGTGATGAAGGTTATCAAGAATAGAAAATAAAGACTAATTAGAAATACATAGGCGTCTCTGGCATATGAAAGTTGAGGAGGACGTTTACAACAAAAAATACTTATAAATCTCGATTAGATTTACATAAAAAATTGTGAATTAAATGGGGTTACTTGAGTTAGTGGAGTTGACTTTCTACTTCTACCAGTACGATTAAACATAATAATCATCATAATAATTATTCCATCATTAGTAGTTCACTTATATATATATATATATATATATATATATATATATATATATATATATATATATATATATATATATATATATATATATATATATATATATATATATATATATATATATATATATATGATATAAATTGTGGTTATGCTTAAGGTTTATCCTAATTGAGGTACATTGCGAGAGGTTTCGTATCTTAAACATAACCAACTCCCTCCTATACTCCTGATAGAAGAGATATACATATTAATTAAACTAAGATATTCTAGGCGTGAATAAAAGATACAAGCCCCAAATGTGTGATTGATTTTTAATGTTTCAGATTAGTTATGTGGTTTGTGAATCGATTTACGCGCAGAGACATTCTTGGAGTTGGCAGAGTTCTTAAGCACATACCTGAGTTTCTTGTTGAAGATATCATTCCACGACTGCAGTGTTGCCACAATCCTAGCTCTGAAGTGGGCTGAAAAATAGTACCAAATTGAAACAAAAAGGGCTGAATTCACTATTTTATACCAGTGTAATACATGGCTCTATAGCATGAAACTAAAAGAGGTAAAGTTCTAGAACACTTCCTCACCCCCTCTTCCAAGAGACGACCCGCTCGGTAGAGTAATACTCCCGGAAGTACGTTTTTCCGCGCGCTACTCTAGCCAGCTTTTTTACGCGCTATCCTAGCCAGTTGTTTTTAAGTTGGTTACAAAATTGATATCATGAAGTACAAGGGGAACAAAACGAGCCCTATATCATGGAGTACAAGGGCATAAGTACTACAACTACTTATCTGCACAAAAGTAAATAAATCACTTTTTTAAGTACTATTTTCATATTATTTTAATTTAATAAGTGTTATAAAATGTAAAAAAAATATAAAATAAAACTTTCCTCGGGCCGGGTTTGAACTCACGCCAAAAAGAATTTTGTTACTAGCATATAACGCTAGCGCACTCGGCCACAGAGGCCGACAGCAGTAAGTGTTTGATTTCTGCTATTTTAATGCAACGTGACAAGAAGTGGATAACGCCAACCAATCAGAACTGTGTTTCTCGTTTCTACTTCCGGGAGCATTACTCTGCCGAGCTAGTCCTTTCCAAGAGCCCAAATCAAGAAAATGTTCTTTTTAAAAACATACAAATAGGAGGATCCCGAAACCGTGGAAGTAGATGACACTTTTCTCGCACGTAGGAAGTATAACAGAGGCCGCAAATTAAAAGGATAAACAGTTATTATCTTCGGTACGTATTGTAAGGATACCAAAAGCAACTCTATTTCAAAATGATCAATAAACCAAAACGGTATTATGGCCATACAGGAGTACCCACAGAGGGGGGGCTATGACGCAAACTGCGTCATTGAAATATTTGGGGGGGTCAAAAATCTATATAAATATGTTTGAGGCGGTGTAAAAAATAATCGAATAGAAGATTTTATTCATGGAAGAACACCTACGGATAAACAATTGGAGGGGTGCGTCATGGACATAAGGGGGGTGGGCACCACTGTGGCCATATATGAAAAATATATAAAATGAGGAACAAACCATTCATCTCATGTGTAAACAATACGTTATAATAAAGTATTAAAATATAAATTATTGTATCCTCGTCGCCAAAAGTGCCTTTACATCGCCGTGACGAGTATGTGACCGCGCAGTACTCCAAGGAAGGGATGGTTGCATAAGAAATTGTGAATAATTTTGAAGAGTTTTTATTTTGACTAGGGAAATAACGTAGGTATAAGGAGTAAAGGAACAGATTTAAAGCATCAGTACACTGTCATCTCTGAAAAGATTCGTATTTTCAGTTTTTCAGTTTATTATCTTCTATGTTCAGTTAATAACTGCTAACAATTGCTACTAGCGCATGTCACTCTTCAGGAATTTACTACGACACGTTTGCAGGACACTTTTCTAAGTCCTAAATGTATGCGTCAATAATTTCTTTCGTCTCACTGTCCTTATTTCAGAATGGAAACTGATTACGCTGAACGTGAATATGTTTCGCTGTCGTAAAGCAAGGTCCGTAATAAATGTAAATAAGGTTGAGACGGTCCCTTTCCGCTCATGTATAATTGTTTATATTAGTATGAGATCGTTGGGATCTGAGGACCCAAAATGGCGCCCTTCGAGTTCGATCCAAAGCCACATCAAGTGTTCGTTTATAGTCCTCGCTGTGCGCGAATGTGCTGCCACCAAGTGAGAAAAGCTAGAATAAAAACAAACAAATATCAAGTATTTTTTTTTAGAAGAGAAAAATTTAAAATTTCAAACTAGATTTATTCAAGTAAGTAGTTGTAATTTAAATATTTTTACTTTAATCGTAATTATTTTACCACATTTAATAGGTTAATAAGTATGTTAAATTTCCAACATCCTCCGGTATTTAAACCTACCAATTGAAAAATAAGGGGGGCGAAGTGAAGCTATCCTCGCCGGTAGGGGATAGCGTCCTTTTTTTTCCGCGTCATCATGAAGTGGTGAGAGCGTCTTAGCCAACTCAGGGAGAAATTTCTGACAAAATCCACTTAACCGCAGTGTAATATGTAAGTCAAACTTATTAGTGAAACCAAAACCGGTTGGTGGGAGAAAACCTGAAGGACAGCTATGGATTGAGTGTAATAATTCGATCAACTACGACAAAATTGACAACTCCCTCTTGCATGGTGAGGATGCACGTGCTTCACCCATAATGGATTAGTTCGCAGTGGATAAGGTTTGAACGTTAGTTTCCAGGATTACAAGGTAACATCAATGCTTTTTTTATTTATAATGCGGCTGGAGTAAATCTAGAAGATAAATTGTAAATCCGGAAGGGTCATGTGACTCGGAAGATTCCAGGCGTAGGGGAAGTGACTGCTGCCGTCTAAATTTAGTTTCGGACGAATTGGCTGATGTTTTATAAACCGTGACAAACCTTAAAAATTTGAACTAGGAACTAAATTCTTGGTTTTCGAAAATTTATATTTTTTTTATATATATATCAGATATAAAGGGGGAGCAAAGATAAATTAATATATACGCCTGCTTATTGTAAATTGTTTCTACAATGATAAAAATAACATTATATGAGTTTCGTTAGAGTAATGGAATTTAGAAACATGATTGTTTAAAGTAAATCTTTCCGGTCAAGCATGGGTCCCCAGTCGCCTGGGTGATAGAATTCGTCCTTCCTCTCCCTTCACTTCCACTTCCACTTGTCTCTGTTGGAACTTCAAATATCGAAAATCTACGCTTAGCTCAGCACCTCTCCATATCAAATCTTCGTTCAAATCTCTTTCGTTTTGTGTGAATTTATTTTCTTTGTTTGTTAGTTATAGTAGTTAGGTTAGTTTAGTATTGTTAACTATTGTGTACCAAAATCTGAAATTGGCTCTGTTGTTTGTGTTTAATAGGACCCTTCTAGTAAACTTTAAATATGGAATTATAAACCGGGGGTGATGTTTAGAACGTTCACTGCTTTCTCTCTCTATCCTGCTGGCATATTGTTAACATAAATGCTTGTGATAATGGAATTACCTGAAGCTTGTCCGCTCACCCTGTAACTTAAAGAAATATTTGGCAGATACGATTAGTAGTTAAAAATTTGTGCTACACAAAAGTGACACTAGAGAAGTTGCGACTTAATGAGCCATGGGCAAAGAAATAGTTAAATATATGAAGAAAGTGTGTATTTAGAGACGTGTTGCGCCTGAGATAGACAGGTTGCCCGCTCGAAGGCAGATAATAATTTATTTCTTCAGTGCGTTTATGTAGGCCCGGCCATTCTCTATCTCCACCGCTGCCACTTTCATAGGGTGTTCAGCCATTAGGAAAGCTGTTGGGTGAAAATTGTATTCAGTTTGTGAACCGATTTAATAAATATGCCGTAAACCTTTGTAATAGTTATTTTGTATTCCTGATGTATGTCAGCAGGCGAAAGAAATGTTACCACCCCCCTTCCTTTCGAATGATGTAATAGTGTTTAAAAAAAAGCAATTGTAAAATTTAATACTAAATTGTGACGAAATTGAGTTCCGGCAACATAACAAATTTTTTTTTTTTTTTTGGTCAACCCGATATAAACAGAACTTGTAATTTTGTACTATGTAATTCTAAATCTCCAAAATGCAAAAATGTACTTGCACTAAGAATCGGATTGACGAAACAGAGTTTATATTGTATGAAACTAAATATAACCTGAACTAAATTTTTTTTTGGAAACTTAAGAGGTGCATTAAAGTAAATGTTCTGTTCGCGTAGATATTGTCGTAAAGGTAGGTTTGGTGAAGACAAAATTTGGAATTAAGAACATAATTTGGGACTAAATTTTCAACCCTAATTATACTTTTTTTTTCCACTTGCAATGTGTTTCAGTCTTTTCCTCCCCGTGCGGGAAGGGGAGCTCTGTCATTGTAGTTTCATTTTTTTTTTCTTTCTGTTCTAACAATAAATTTAGTTTGTATTGTATGAAGTAGTCGTCATTGTGTTATGAGATCTGAATATCCCTTAGTTATAAGCTCGATTAACAATATTGGCAAGTGGTCTTCAAAACGAAAGAATTAAACTTTATGGATATTATCAACAGTTGCAGTGCTTCTCGCAGTGGTCTCAACAGGAGAAAAGATCCTGATTCAAAGTATAGTTTAATTTTATTTTATTTATTTATTTTTTTTAAAATCTTCCTTTCTTCATGATTGCAGATGTTATTTTATTTCTCTTTTAGATTTTAACTTAAGTTTTTTTTTCTCGTTGTGCAAATACAATTTAAGTTACGGTTGGATAGCCTGGAGTACCTTCAGTACCCAGGAGAATATTCAACCTAAGTCAAATTCTGAGGAAAGGAAGAAAGCGAATTAAATCGTTACATTAAAAAGTGGCGACCCAGCCTTAGGATGTTTCTCTTGTCTGAGTACTGCTCGAGAAGTAACGTGTAATAATATTAATGGATAATTCAAATATTAAGTAGGTGAAGTGGAAGTGAAGTGGAGAGATGGTGGGCGAGTTTTGTTTTCCGGTGCTGGGACTGGAGGCTTGACTGGAAATATCTTATGAGTGTTTATATAAGTATATAGTGTTCTTGAAGTGAAAGTTTCAATGTCTTTTTGTTTTATTTTATGCTAACTGTGTTTATGAAGCGATTGTAAAATGGCGTCTCGTGGAAGTGGCTCCGATGGGGATAGCGTTTGTTCGGGTTCTCAGCAAAAAGAATATGCATGTTGTGATAATGCGCATCAAGTAGTCAGTAATGAAGGAGTAGAGAAAGTGAAAGCCGTGATGTGCGAGAGTTGCCTTCGCTGGTTTCATTTTGATTGTGTAGGTATGAAGAATACCTCTAGTATGTTTGCTTTAGTAAGCGCTGATTCCTACCGCTGGGTATGTGCAGGGTGCGAAGCGGCTAAGCTACCTCAGCCTAACAATGGCAATGACGAGGATCCCGAAAAGGGAAACAAGGAGTTTACGCTTGATAACGGTATTTCTGACAATGCACCCATCGCGACCTCGTCACCTGTCTTACGAGACAATTGTACTGTGTCGTCTGTCTCGCGAGAAGACGGTCTTATGTTAATGATGGAAAAGCTGTTCAAGAAGATAGACGAAATTAGTTACGAGGTAGTTAGTAGTAAAAAGGAGGTGAGTAAAGTTAACCAGAAAATCGACGAAGGGTTCGAGAAATTTGGGACTCAAATTACTGAGGTGCAGTCTAAAATTGAACGAACTGCTATAACCGTGCAGCAATTATCCTCTAAGTTGGAGCAAGTAAAAATACAAGCTCATGAGGAATTGCAAGTAGCAAGCCAGAAATTAATGGATAATGTTGGGATAGTTAGCACGAAGGTCGAGAGTAATGAATTACGAATTCAAACACTTGAGCATAATATGAAGGGAACCTTGAGTAGGCTCGAATCTCAGGATACGCGTTTGCAACAATTACCTGAGAGGATAGAAGCGCAGAATATTGTTTTACAAGAAGTTAAAAGTAAGCAGGACGGAGTTGAGGGCGCAGTGGGCGAGCTGAAATCACAGAATTCCAAAACAAATGAAAGATTAGAGAAGTATCAAGGCGAAATAGGAAATGAAGTAACAGCATTGAAACAGCAATTAGAAAAGTTAGAATTAGCTTTGCATGAGGATAGTAAAAGTGACAAGTCTGTAGATCACGAAATTCCTAGAAAAAGAGCGCACGTGAACTTTGAAACCGGGCTTGCTCAAACAAGTAACCGGAATAGGAATATCCCAACTAACAATCCTTTTGTATACAACCTGTCGACTCCTCCTTTGTCGAGTGGCAATGATAATTATCATTATATGGCAGGTAATTGACAAAACAAGATCTTTGAGGGTACTAACTTAGGAAATTGTTTCGGATCTTCTTTTATGACAACCACCCCGAATTTGGAATCTCAATGGCAATGGCAAGGCCAAAAACCTGATGTTCATCCAGTAACTTCTAACCCATTTTTCTTTTCACCTAATAGTGGTTTCCAAAATTCTCCTAGTTTCTCATCGTCTATTATCAAACCTAAAGACCTTAAAGATTTTCCGGTTTTTAGTGGAGAGGTGACAGCAGGTGCAGGCCGATCTTTCTTGCGAAATTTACAACGATGTTTGGATATGTATAGATTGTCTGATGCCGAAAAACTTTTAATAGTGTCGAAATGTTTGATGCGGGGGGCCGAAGCGTGGCTGCAATCAGTGGCACGCGATATTAAAAGTTATGAAGATTTTGTAAAACTTTTTAAGAAACAGTATTGTTCTGCTAGTATGGAAAGGATCCATAAGAAAGCTTTGCAAGCTTTAAGATTCGACAGGTCGAAATTTTCTACACTGCTTGAGTTTGCTTGGTATATAGTCGAGGTCTATTTCAATATAACTGAAGTGCCAGACCAGTCCGAATTGATAGATATTTTATTGGGTTGCTTGCCGGCTGAGGATTCGCGGTTGTTCATGGTAAGCCCGTGTTCAGACATCGATGAATTGATGGCTAAGATTGCAGCTCTGTCGGGTCACGCAAACGCGCACGCGAGTGATTTAAGACCTCCTGCGAGACGGTTTTCTGCCAAACAGGCTAAAGTCGTCAAAAATAAAATTCAACAAGTAGAAAATGGGAGTCAAACTGATTTTCTTAGCTACTTCGACAGCCAACGTACTAACCGAGATAATTTAGGATACGGTAATGATAATAGAAATAATCGGAATGGTCAAAACGCGCAAAACAATCAAGGCTTTGGATCGTACCGAGGAAGGAATCGTAACTTCCGACGAAGGTGGCGTGGTAGTCGAAATGGAAATTCGAACTATAGGCATGAGTTATCAGAAAACATTTCCGGTCAAAATAATGAGAGAAATAGTGATAACGCAATTTTTACCAATAACTCGGGAAACAAACGGAAATAATACTACCCCAGACAGACGGGCTCCGGCCCCGGAAAACTAGAAAGGCAGTCACTTTTGGAAATGGGGGAAGCTGGCTGCGGTAAGGATGAAGACCCCATTATAATTGATCAGACGTTAGAAACTATTCCCAAAACTTTAATACCGTTAGAACCTAATGAAATTTCTCAGACTTTCGATACTAACCAACAATCAGTTTATTTCAATGTAAATTTTGTAGTAGAAGACGAAATATCAGAACCAATTAGTGAACATTATTTTTCATCGTCTCCGGTAGTAAGTGGTGATATTGGGGGTGTAACGTTAAATTGTACAATAGATAGTGGCTCAGATCTGAACCTGATGGACTGGGAGATATGGAGAAAACTTAAGCAGAAATTCCCATCTGCTAAGTTAAGACCATATTCAGGATTGACTTTGGGCGCCTTTGCCGGCAAGGAGAAATTTTCTGTGCAGGGTGTTCAAACTTTTAATTTAAACATTCAGAACCGGATTTTTGATGTGCCAATCTTTGTCATAAAATATTTAAGGACTGATTTAATTTTGGGTTGTCCCTTCTTGGACAAGTTCCAAGGAGTGATTGATAGATGTAGAAGAGAAGTTAGATTGAAGGATAATTCCGGGAAGGAAATTATTATTGAAACCACAAACCCGAACATACTTTCGGTTTCTATTTCGATGGTTGAAATCGAAACTAGTCCTTTTCAAAAGTCACTGGAAAAGATAGTTGCGGTCGTAAGCGAAACTTCTAATAGTAAAGATCAGTCTAAAGTGGGTTCAAGGACAGATTCGGTTAGGTTGGAGAATACAGCTGGGTCAGTAACGGAATTTGAATCTAATCTTAGTGAAGACGAAATTCGAACTTATATTTCCTCTCGAGACGATCTCGACTCCTCTTCGAAACAACGCTTACAAGATTTACTTATTAAAAATAGAGATCTCTTTTCTGAGTATCCGCGAAGAGTTAGAACACCCCTGTGCAGGATCGAATTGACGGATGAGGTGCCTATTGTCGGTCCATATTATCCTATCCCGCAGTCTATGCAGGCAGCTTTCGAAGAAGAACTTCAAAAATGGATTAAGTTAGGGATCGCCAAAGAACAACCTTCTCCTTACCGCAACCCGATCCATTGTGTGAAAAAAGCTTCTGGTGGTGTACGCCCAGTCCTTGATACGCGATATCTCAATAAAAAGGTAATTTCATCTAAAATACAAGTGGAGCCGATTGGGGACATCCTCAATCGTGTTGCCAAGGCATGCTATTTCAGTAATTTTGATTGCTCGTCAGGCTATTACGGAATAGGACTTCATCCTTCTTCGTATAACTGTACCAGCTTTGTTTACTTAGGCAGACAATATGTAATGACTGTTCTTCCGATGGGAATTAAAAGTGCTCCATCTATTTTTCAAAATGTAATGTATAGTTTTTTTCAAAATTCTACGAAATCGTACGTAACGGTCTATCTAGATGACGTTCTCGTCTCTAGCATCACTTTAGACCAACATTTTGAACATTTGGAACGTGTTTTTGAAATTTTTAGGTCGGCTAATTTTTCTTTGAATTTCAAGAAGTGTAGTTTCCTGCAGAAAGAAATCCACTTCTTAGGACATGTAATAAGTGGCCAGGAAGTTAAGACAGACCCGCGTCACAACGAACCGATAAGATGTTTTCCTATTCCAAAATCCAAGAAACAGGTCAGGCAATTTTTAGGTTTAATTGGTTGGAGACGCAAGTTCATAGCTAACTTCGCAGGACTAACAGCTCCATTTTTCGACCTTCTTAAAAAGGATAAGAAATTTCAGATGACACCCGAATTGCTAGAACTTTTCTTTAAATTAAGAGAAATCATTAGTCAACCTCCAGCTTTAGGCCAACCCGATTTTTCTCTTCCTTATCATATTTATTCGGATGCTTGTGCAGAGAATTTAGCGGGCTATTTGTGCCAATACCCTTCTCCGGAAGCAGACCCTGTGGTGATAGCTTATGCTAGTCGTCGTGTTCGACCACATGAATTATCTTTATCAATCTTTCAACTTGAACTCTTAGCCGTACTGTTCCTCTGCGAACATTTTTCTCAATATGTTTTGGGTCGAACTACATATATTCATTGTGATAACGCTGCCGTTACGCACGCGTTTACAATGAAGAACTTGGATCCTCGTACCACCCGTATTTTATTGAAATTGCAACGTTTTGATTTAATTTTCGAACATTTATCCGGCCGGTCCAATCAAATTGCTGATATACTTAGCCGAAATCCTCCTGAGGTAACTAAGGAACAAGAGCTCCGGTATGTAAATTTTCTTACGGTACAGGATTCTTCAGCTCTAGACTTTAACGAAATTAAGGAAAAACAAAGTACCGACCCCCTTTGTGTTAAACTTCGGTCCTCTTTGGATAACGTTTCTAAATCTAATCATATTTTGGTTCATCAGGATCTCCTTTATATCAAAAATCGTAAAACTAATCAGTGGCTGTTAGTTATCCCTCAGGAACTTACAACAAAAATCGTTGAGTTAGTTCATTCCAAGGGACATTTCGGAGTGAGGAAATGTTGGTCGTTTTGTCGGTCATTGTTTTACTGGAAAGGGGTAAAGCTTAGTATAAAACAATACATACGAAATTGTATAAAATGTGCAGAAACAAAATTCGCGAACCGCATTATTGCAAAGGATGATTGTAGCATAGAGGCAAGAATGCCACATGAGCGATTAGGATTGGACATCGTAGGGAAATTGCCAGGAAGTCATGGTTTCTGTTATATTCTTTCAATAATAGACATTTATTCTCGGTACGTGTGTTTCTTTCCACTTAAAACGGCCCACGCTAAGGAGATAATAGCAGTGTTGGAAAGGAGATATTTCTATCTGTTCCCCTATCCCAGGGCTATTATCTCTGATCGTGGCCCACAGTTCCTTTCTAAGCTTTTTAAAGGATATTGTAATCGTAACAGTATTAAGCATGTTCTTACTTCCAGCTACACCCCGAATGCGAATGGCCTAGCGGAACGCAGCCATAAAGAACTTAATCGTATTATTAGACTGGAGTGTCAGGAGAGACAAACGCAATGGAGTCAGGTATTAAAGCTCGCGCAGGAACTTTTAAACTATTCCTTATGTAGTAGTATAAACTGTACGCCTGCTGAACTGTTCTTATCGTATTCAGCGGCGGAAGTCTTTAAGAAATCATTTCCGTGGCCCTCAAATTTAAATAATTTAAATATTAGAGATAAATATCTTGAAATTCACCCGGACGTGACCTCAAAAGTTGAAAGAAAAAAGGTAAAGAAAACTGGGCGAGAGGTAATCCTGAAAGAGGGACATCTTGTTATGGTAAAAACCCATTACCTCTCATCTGCAGTTAAGCATGAAACGTATAAATTTATGAAATGCTATGTCGGCCCTTATGTGGTCCAGAAAATTCTGAAAAACAGCGCCATTCTTTATACGTTGAAAGGCGAAAGTATAGGAACCCAAAACTTTCGAAACCTAAAATTATTTGACTGTACCAAGGAGAAGAGATTAGAACTCCTCCGTGATTATCCTCACATCATACAAGACGAGGTTACGTAACGATTGGAAGGTAAAGGAAATAGAAACCAAGGACAGGCTATAGGATATGTAGAAAAAAAAACAATGGTATGTGATTGTTTTATACTGTAATTTTGTTAGTGGTAGAAGATATTCCTTATGTTAAGATAGGTGTAAAGTCGTTGTCATGTCTCATTGTGTATTTTTTTTCCTTTCATTGTTAGTGTATTTTCATGTCATGTTGTCATATTGATTTTTTTTTCCTTTTTTTTCCTTTTCTTTCTTCCATTAGTAGTGTATTTCCATTCCCGTGTACTTTTATTTTATTTTTTTTTTTGGTTAGGTATAGTCTTATGTCATATTACTCGTGTATGTGATGTTGATGTCTTGCAGATGATTTCATTGACTGAATCTTAGGTGTAATTTTATGTCGTGCGGGTTAATGTGAATTGTCGGTGGAACCTGAAGATTTTTTTTATATAGTTTAAGAAGTTTTTTTTTCTTTTTCTCTTAGCTAATATCCTTGTAGGTATAGGTTAGGGTCAGGATGTCATTTTTTTTTCTTTTCATTGGTACGGCTTGTTAAATGTTATGTCGTGTTTGTTTTGTACCTGACCTTCATTGACGATTTAGGTAAGAGTTAGCTTTGGTGTCGTGTGAACTCGAATTAAATAATTGGGAATCAAGATGGAAAAATAAATTATCTCGATCGAGATAACTTATTTTTCTTCGGTGGGCCCCGAAGATGAGACGGTCCCTTTCCGCTCATGTATAATTGTTTATATTAGTATGAGATCGTTGGGATCTGAGGACCCAAAATGGCGCCCTTCGAGTTCGATCCAAAGCCACATCAAGTGTTCGTTTATAGTCCTCGCTGTGCGCGAATGTGCTGCCACCAAGTGAGAAAAGCTAGAATAAAAACAAACAAATATCAAGTATTTTTTTTTAGAAGAGAAAAATTTAAAATTTCAAACTAGATTTATTCAAGTAAGTAGTTGTAATTTAAATATTTTTACTTTAATCGTAATTATTTTACCACATTTAATAGGTTAATAAGTATGTTAAATTTCCAACATCCTCCGGTATTTAAACCTACCAATTGAAAAATAAGGGGGGCGAAGTGAAGCTATCCTCGCCGGTAGGGGATAGCGTCCTTTTTTTTCCGCGTCATCATGAAGTGGTGAGAGCGTCTTAGCCAACTCAGGGAGAAATTTCTGACAAAATCCACTTAACCGCAGTGTAATATGTAAGTCAAACTTATTAGTGAAACCAAAACCGGTTGGTGGGAGAAAACCTGAAGGACAGCTATGGATTGAGTGTAATAATTCGATCAACTACGACAAAATTGACAACTCCCTCTTGCATGGTGAGGATGCACGTGCTTCACCCATAATGGATTAGTTCGCAGTGGATAAGGTTTGAACGTTAGTTTCCAGGATTACAAGGTAACATCAATGCTTTTTTTATTTATAATGCGGCTGGAGTAAATCTAGAAGATAAATTGTAAATCCGGAAGGGTCATGTGACTCGGAAGATTCCAGGCGTAGGGGAAGTGACTGCTGCCGTCTAAATTTAGTTTCGGACGAATTGGCTGATGTTTTATAAACCGTGACAAACCTTAAAAATTTGAACTAGGAACTAAATTCTTGGTTTTCGAAAATTTATATTTTTTTTATATATATATCAGATATAAAGGGGGAGCAAAGATAAATTAATATATACGCCTGCTTATTGTAAATTGTTTCTACAATGATAAAAATAACATTATATGAGTTTCGTTAGAGTAATGGAATTTAGAAACATGATTGTTTAAAGTAAATCTTTCCGGTCAAGCATGGGTCCCCAGTCGCCTGGGTGATAGAATTCGTCCTTCCTCTCCCTTCACTTCCACTTCCACTTGTCTCTGTTGGAACTTCAAATATCGAAAATCTACGCTTAGCTCAGCACCTCTCCATATCAAATCTTCGTTCAAATCTCTTTCGTTTTGTGTGAATTTATTTTCTTTGTTTGTTAGTTATAGTAGTTAGGTTAGTTTAGTATTGTTAACTATTGTGTACCAAAATCTGAAATTGGCTCTGTTGTTTGTGTTTAATAGGACCCTTCTAGTAAACTTTAAATATGGAATTATAAACCGGGGGTGATGTTTAGAACGTTCACTGCTTTCTCTCTCTATCCTGCTGGCATATTGTTAACATAAATGCTTGTGATAATGGAATTACCTGAAGCTTGTCCGCTCACCCTGTAACTTAAAGAAATATTTGGCAGATACGATTAGTAGTTAAAAATTTGTGCTACACAAAAGTGACACTAGAGAAGTTGCGACTTAATGAGCCATGGGCAAAGAAATAGTTAAATATATGAAGAAAGTGTGTATTTAGAGACGTGTTGCGCCTGAGATAGACAGGTTGCCCGCTCGAAGGCAGATAATAATTTATTTCTTCAGTGCGTTTATGTAGGCCCGGCCATTCTCTATCTCCACCGCTGCCACTTTCATAGGGTGTTCAGCCATTAGGAAAGCTGTTGGGTGAAAATTGTATTCAGTTTGTGAACCGATTTAATAAATATGCCGTAAACCTTTGTAATAGTTATTTTGTATTCCTGATGTATGTCAGCAGGCGAAAGAAATGTTACCACCCCCCTTCCTTTCGAATGATGTAATAGTGTTTAAAAAAAAGCAATTGTAAAATTTAATACTAAATTGTGACGAAATTGAGTTCCGGCAACATAACAAATTTTTTTTTTTTTTTGGTCAACCCGATATAAACAGAACTTGTAATTTTGTACTATGTAATTCTAAATCTCCAAAATGCAAAAATGTACTTGCACTAAGAATCGGATTGACGAAACAGAGTTTATATTGTATGAAACTAAATATAACCTGAACTAAATTTTTTTTTTGGAAACTTAAGAGGTGCATTAAAGTAAATGTTCTGTTCGCGTAGATATTGTCGTAAAGGTAGGTTTGGTGAAGACAAAATTTGGAATTAAGAACATAATTTGGGACTAAATTTTCAACCCTAATTATACTTTTTTTTTCCACTTGCAATGTGTTTCAGTCTTTTCCTCCCCGTGCGGGAAGGGGAGCTCTGTCATTGTAGTTTCATTTTTTTTTTCTTTCTGTTCTAACAATAAATTTAGTTTGTATTGTATGAAGTAGTCGTCATTGTGTTATGAGATCTGAATATCCCTTAGTTATAAGCTCGATTAACAATATTGGCAAGTGGTCTTCAAAACGAAAGAATTAAACTTTATGGATATTATCAACAGTTGCAGTGCTTCTCGCAGTGGTCTCAACAGGAGAAAAGATCCTGATTCAAAGTATAGTTTAATTTTATTTTATTTATTTATTTTTTTTAAAATCTTCCTTTCTTCATGATTGCAGATGTTATTTTATTTCTCTTTTAGATTTTAACTTAAGTTTTTTTTTCTCGTTGTGCAAATACAATTTAAGTTACGGTTGGATAGCCTGGAGTACCTTCAGTACCCAGGAGAATATTCAACCTAGGTCAAATTCTGAGGAAAGGAAGAAAGCGAATTAAATCGTTACAAGGTTCTTCTTATTAAAAAAAAACACAGATGTATTTATTGTTTGTATAGCACAATATAATACAGTAACTAAGCAACGTGATAATCCTTAACACCTGCAAGATTTTTCCAACAGGAGGGGGGAGCAAAAGGCCGATATAGAGTTTTTCGATTTATTGCGCTATATATATATTAAGTTAAAATTCATAACATTTGTAATTGATAGCATATATCGTCTTACTTTTTGAAATCGCCACTGTAGCCTATTGGTCAGAACATTCATCTCCTGACATGATGTAGAGAGAAGAGAAAGAGATATAATCAGTAGCGTAACTAATTTTCCTGCGCCAGGGATCTATTAATAATCGATTAACTCATACCCGCCGCCTGCCCCACGCATTTCAGCTGCTGCGTTATATATATGGTTCTATGTCAGAAGGGCAAGACGAAAGGGCGAGAACCGAAAGGCCGGAGTCAAAACAGGAACGATCAAAAGGACCCGCGACATAAGAGCTCAAGGCAAAACGGACCCGCATCAAACGGGTTTTGTTAAAAGGACCCTACGTCAAATGGACCGGTGTCAAAACGGGCCCCGCTACAAAAGGGCCCCAGTCAAAAGAAACCTGCTCAAAAAGTCTCCGAAACAAAAGTGCCCTAGTCAAAACGGCCCAGCGTCAAATGGGACCGGGTCAAAATGGCTCCGAGTTAAAAGAGCCCGGGTTAAAAGGGCCCTGGTAACTGCCTCCGCGACAAAACGCCCGAGTAAAACCGGCCCCGGGTCATAAGCTCTCTGCGCCAAAGGAGCCCTGTGCTAAAAGGGCCCGAGTCAATACAGCCACGCATCAAAGGAGCCGCTTCAAAAAGGCACGGGTCGAAACGCCTAACAAAAGGGCCCGAGTCAAAACGGACACGAGTCTAAAGGGACTGGGTCAAAAGGTCTCCGCGACAAATCTACCCCCGCATCAGAAGTGTCCGGTTCAAAAGTTCCCTGCGTCAAAAGATCCTGGGTCAAAAGGACCCCGACTCAAATGGTCCTGGGTCAAAAGAATTTCGTGACAAAAAGACTCGAGTCGAAAGGTTCCTGCGTCAAACGTGCCAGAGTAAAAACGCCCTCGCATTAAAAGAGCGTAGGTTAAGATGTCTGCGAGTCAACAGGGCTGGGGTAAAAGAGCCCCGAGTAAAAACAGACTGAGCCAAAAGATATCCGTGACAAAACGGCCCTGCGTCAAACGGGCCCGAGTCAAAACGGCCTGGGTCAAAACTCTCCGCGAAAAAAGGGCCAGAGTCAAAACGACCCGCGTCAAAAGGTTCTTAGTTCAAAGGGCTCGAGAAAAAAGGGCCCTATGTCAAAAGAGTACGGGTCAAAACGACCCCGCCTCAAAAGGGCCCAGGTCCAAACAGTCCGGCGTGAAAAAGGTCCGAGACAAAATTATCCCGCGTCAAGAGAGCCAGGAATAAAACGACCCATCGTGAAAAAGGTCTGCGTCAAACGGGTCCAAGAAAAGGCAGCCCCACGTCAAGAGAGCCCAGGTCATAATGTCTCAGTGTCAAAAGGGCCAGGGTAAATGACCACCGCGACAAAAGGCCCCAAGTTAAAACGGCCCCGGGTCATGAGATCTCAGTGACAAAAGGGAACTGAGCCAAAAGGGCCCGAGTCAATACGGGCCCTGGTCTAAAGGGCCCGGGAAAATTGGCCCTGGGTCAGAAAAGGCCGGGTCATAGGAGCGGCCTCTAAAGAGCACAAGTGAAAAGGACCCCGCAACAAAAGGGCCCGAGTCAAAAAACCGGTTTCTAAAGGGCAAGGGTCAAAAGAGCGAAGCAACGAAAAGGCCTGAGTCAAAATGGCCCAGCGTCAAAATTGTACGGGTCAAAAGGAATAAAGTTAAAAGGCCCTGTGTCAAAAGAGCCTGGGTCCAAAGGAACCCTCCTCAAAAGGACCCGAATCAAAACGGCCCAGTGTGAAAAAGGTCTGGGTATAAGGGTATCCCCGACAAAAGGGAACGACTCAAAACGACCCCGCGTCAAAAGGGCTTGAGTTAAAAGGGGCCTGCGTAAAAAGAGCCCCGGTCAAAAGTATCCCGCCTCAAAAGGGCCCGGGTCAAATCGGAACAGCGTGAAAATGTTCAGGTCAAAATCGTCCTGCGACAAAGAGACCGGAGTAAAAAAGAACCTTGTGTTAAGAGAGCTCGAGTCAAAAGGGCTCTATGCCAAACGGACTGTGCCAAAAGGGGCCCCGCTACAAAAATGCCCGAGTCGAAAAGGCCCGGGTCTAAAGCTCTTTGCAACAAACGATCCCGGATCAAAACGGCCCCGCGTCAAAAGAGCTCGTGTCAAAAGTGTTCTGCAACAAAAAGACCCGAGTCAAAATGGACCTGCGTCAAACAGTCCCAAGTAAAAAGAGTTCCGGGTGAAAAGAGCCCAGTTCAATAGGGCTCGGATAAAAGAACCCCCCGACAAAAGGCCCGGTTTCAAAATATCTCTGCAACAAAAGGGCCAGAGTCAAAAGGACCTGTGTGAAAGGGTCTCCGCGACAGAAGGACCCGAGTCAAAATGGCCCCACGTCTAAAGGGCCCAGGTTAAATGGGCTTGAGTTAAAAGGGCCCTGCGTCAAAAGAGCCCGGCTCAAAAGGATCCCGCGAGAAAAAACCCGAGTCGAAAGGTTACTACGTCAAACGGACCCGAGAAGAAACGGCCCCGCGTTAAAAGAGCGCAAGTCAAAAAGTCTGCAGGTCAAAAGGGCCTAGCGACAAAAGGCCCCGAGTAGAAACGGCCCCGCGTGAAAAGGAGCCGAGTCAAAAGACCCCGCGACAAATGGTCCCTACTTCGAAAGAGGCCGGGTCAAAAGGATGCAACTCAAAAGGGCACGGTTCAAACCAGCCCCGCTAGAAAACAGCCCGCGTCAAAAAGGCCGCGTCAAAAGGTCTCCGCGACAAAATATCCGAGTCAAAACGATCCCGCGTGAAACGGGCCCGGGTCAAAACAGCCCAGAGTGAAATGTCCAGGTCAAAAGTCTCCGCGAAAAAAGAGTCCAAGTCAAAATGACCACGCGTCAAAATGGCCCGGGTCGAAAAGACTTGAGTTAAAAGTTTCCGGGATAAAACGATCGAGCGTGAAAAAGACCTGGGTCAAAATGGTCCCGCGACAAAAAGAACCGAGTCAAAAGGGTCCTACGTCAAACGAGCCCGAGTATAAACAGCCCCGCGTCAAGAGAGCCTAGGAAAAAAGAAACATTCGCAATAATGTTACCTCGCCGGTTTTGAATGCTTAAGGCACCGGCTGAGAGTTACGCGGCTGAGCGAATGTAAAAAGCGAGCACAGGTCAAAAGGTCTCCGGGTCAACAGGCCCCGCGAGAAAAGTCTCCGAGTCAAAAGATCTCCGCAACAAAAAGGCCAGAGTCACAACGGCCCCGCTACAAATGGATACGAGTCAAAACAGCCCGCGCCAAAAGGGCTTGGTGAAAGGGCCCCGCGACAAACGGGCTCTACATTAAAAGAGCCCGGGTCAAAAGGACCCGCTTCTAAAGGACACGGGTGAAAATAGCCCCGCTACTAAAAGGCCAGAGTCAAAACGGCCCCCACGTCAAAATTGCCCGGGTCAAAAGGAATCGAGTTAAAAGAGTCCTGCGTCAAAGCAGACTGGGTCGAAAGAACCCTGCCTCGAAAGGGCCCAAGTCTTACGGCCCAGCATGAAAAAGATCTGGGCGTAAGTGCTCCGCGACAAAAATGCACGAGTCAAAATGGCCCTGCGTCCAAATTGCCCGGGTCAAATGGAATCGAGTTAAAAGAGTCCTGCGTCAAAGCAGACTGGGTCGAAAGAACCCTGCCTCAAAAGGGCCCGAGTCTTACGGCCCAGCATGGAAAAGGTGTGGGCGTAAGTGCTCCGCGACAAAAATGCACGAGTCAAAATGGCCCCGCGTCAAAGTTACCCGGTAAATACGGTTTCACGTGCAAAAAGCCTGAGATCAAAGCAAGAGTGAAAATCAGGTATGCACGAGGGGATAATATCCCCTTCGTAAGTTGAAGTGATTGTGCAAAACAAGGAGAAACATCTGTAGTTATTATTAACAAATAGTAAATTTGAATGGTGATATTAATTTTGTTTTTTTGTTAATTGTTCTGCAACAATCTCTATCGCTTCTCCATCAAAGTTCGCTTGCTCTTCCGACTTTCTGAATCAAACCTTATCTATTATTGACTTTCCCATTAGGTCTAAAATTCCATTTCCACCCCTGGATCAAAGTATAGAATGAAAAATATTCTGTGGAAAAGATTAGTTTAATGTTGCTCTGAGAAGACATATGTGGATCTCTATACAGGGCATTGGGACAGAACAATAATATAGAGTTTTTCGATTTATTGCCCTATATATATTAAAAGTCATAGTTTATCATTGATAGCGTATATCCTCCTACTTTTTAAAATTGCCACAGTAGCCTATTAGTCAGAACATACATCTCCAGATATAATGTAAAGAGAAGAGAAAGAAGGAGATATGCCCAGTGGCCTAACTACTTTTACTGGCCTGAATCGATTCATTCCATTGGTGATCGATTTGCTCATACCCTCCTGCCCCACGCATTTCAGCTGCTGCGTTATATATATACAAGGTTTGTCCGGAAAGTAATAGGACTGAGTCGATTTAAAAAAATTATTGAGCCAATCGTTACAATTCTTTGAAAACTTTCAAAATAGGCTCCTTCTGTGTCGATGCAGAACTGCCAGCGCGATTTCCAAGCATTGAAGGCGTCACGGAAGTCATTCTCCGGAATAGCTTTAAGAGCCGCGGTGCAAGCTGCTTGGATCCCCTCTGTCGTCTCAAAATGCTTGGCTTTCATCGGGCGTTTCAGGCGAGGAATCAAAAAGAAGTCCGGGAGGCCACATCTGGGCTGTAGGGCGGCTGCGGAAGCGTTGGGTTGCCGGCCTTGGTCAGGTAGCTGTTCACAAGAATGGCGGTGTGAGCCGGAGCGTTGTCGTGGTGCAGCTTCCAGTCAGCTCCGATGTCTGGTCGGACCCGATTGACCCTTTGTTTGAGTCTCTTGAGCACTTCCACGTAAAACTTGGCGTTGACGGTTTGTCCAGGAGGAACAAATTCATATGGGACGAAGCCTTTGATGTCAAAAAAGACAATGAGCATCGTTTTCACTTTGGATTTGCTCATTCTTCTCCTTTTGGGCGAGGAGACGCCGGCGTGTGCAACTCGGAAGATTGCCTCTTTGTCTCGGGATCATACTTAAAGATCCATGATTTGTCACCTGTGATTACTTTTTTCAAAAATTGGGGGTCACTTTCATATATGTTCAAATTCTCTTGGCACAATTCCACTCGTCGCAATTTCTGGTCGTCAGTGAGCACTTTTGGGACAAACTTCGCGAACACCTTGCGCATGTTCAAATGCTCCGTCACAATTTCATGAACCACAGTTTTTGGTAAATTTAACATCTGGGCAATTAAACGAATACTTAGTCGACGGTCTGAGTTCAAAACTTCGCGCACACGAGTCACATTGTCGGTGTTTGTCGAAGTCGAAGGTTTTCCAGCACGGTCTTCATCGGCGACCTCTTCCCGGCCCTCCGAAAAGGCCTTGTGCCACCGAAACACACCACTTCTTGCTAAAGCATCATCTGGGTAAGCCTGCTTGATCATATCAAACGTCTCTGTCACAGATTTACCGAGTTTAACACAGAATTTAATCGCGTACCTCTGCTCTAACGAACGCTGCATTTTCGGCTTGCACCACTCACAGAAACACGAAAAAGCCTGTCCTGACTCTCCGTGCGCTCGGAGACAACTGACCAGCCGATCGTTTGTTAGCTAGGAACGCCCTCTACTGGATTCAGTCAGTGTGCGCACGCTCCGAAGTACAGTCATGGCGGAATAAAATCAGTCCTATTACTACCCGGACAAACCCTGTATATATATATATATACTAACAGTATACAAAGTTATTTTTATTAAGAAATCTAAGTTTTTACTTATCTTTTTCCTAATTTGTCACTACATACTTAACTCGTAACTACTATCGTGGGGGATCAAATTTGACCTCCGCAAACACATTTCTAGCTGTGGACAATATATATATATATATTGTTTCACTGAGGCTTCAGTCGTCTATTCTCAGTTGACCTTGCTAAGGGGCCGCGGTGGCTCAGTGATAGAGTATTCACCTCTGGTGCATGGGGTCCTGGGTTTGATCCTAGCCCGCGCAAAGTGAACCTTGTGCTGGATAAACACTGTGTGCGTGGGTTTTCTCGGGGTTCTCCAGTTTCGTCCCACTTTCTTCATTCCACCATTTCATTCATTTCTCATTATCGCCGCCTCCTTTAGCCTAGCCGGCATAATCGTGGGTCGTAAAACTTAACGGTTGCATTTTTTCAGTTGATCTTGATATTTCGTAGCGACTTGTAGTTCGTGTCCATGCACTTTGTTGTTTCGATAGTTTCGGACCTCTGGGGTCGAAATTTTCCCCAGGATAGTACTTGCGCTATACGTTTCCTGCATTACATTTTTTCTGTGGTTTTCTTGGGGAGTGTTACGGAGATGTGTGCAGAACTCGGAACTGGCAGATTTTGCAGAAGGTGGTTTCTTGCAATTTTCTATAGAATACTGGACGTTGCATGCTTAAATAGCCTTGTTTTTTTTTACCATCTTTCCAACGAACCAAGAAGACTTCAGAGACGAGACTTCATGAGGAGTATTACGATGACTCTCGCTCAAGGTCACCTAAAAGTAAGGGGCGAATGCGGGACACTTTCTCGTAGGCTTCGGCAGTCATTGTTACGACTAACTGATAGGAACATCAATGAAATCTGTCCGCAAACAGATTCTCCAGCTAAAAGAAGGAGATGTGCTATTTGTCCTCAAATTGATGACAAAAAACGTTCTTGGATTTGTTCTATGTGCAACCGAAATGTGCATAAGGGTCAATAAAGAAAAATCACTATATGTACTGACTGTCAGTAGAAGAACTAAAGTGTCTATATTTGTTCTGTGTCTAATGGATGTGTGATTAAGACACATTTAGGGGTCGTCCACATATTACATAACGCGGGAAGGAGGGAAGGGGGTTCGGCCTTGCATTATGAAGAGTGATAAGGGGGAGGAGGGGCTTTAGGTCTTCGCTACGTAACAGTTTTTTCTGCTGTATTTTTTATTTTTATTCTCAGATTTATATGCAATCTTTTAAACAAATAATTTTATTGTTTTTTTCTTTTTTATAAATTAGCTAGAATACCCGTTTTTCATACGGGGAGAATACGTTTCATTTTGGATATATAGGACACCAAAACTGTCACCATCAACTTACGGACTCCAAAAACTATGGATTCGACACAAATATCGGTCATATTCGATCACATTTATATATCTCCCCTTCCCCATGTTGCATGGCCAAATTTTAATTTAAATGGCATCGAAAGTGTTACTGTTCATCTCAGCGACCCCTAACACCATGGTCTCGACTCTAATATCAGTCATTTTCGAACATTTTGTATATGTCATCCTCCACTTTACCCAAGTTGCGGGGTGAATTTGGATTTAAACTGCATCGAAAGAGTCACTGTTTATCTCAGCGACGCCGAAATCTATGCATTTGACACTAACATCGTTCATTTTCAATCATTTTATATATCCCCCTCCCCCAAGTTGCACCTTCAAAGTAAAATGATAAAAAACATCCCAGGTCAGAACTTCATCTATGTTGAAAATTTGAACGAGATCGGTCGGGTGGTTAAGAGTTATTAAGTTACAAACATAGTCACTTTTATTTATATATACGAGGGTTGGAACTTAAATAGTGGCAACACTGCTGTGGAGACAGTATGCAATGAAATGTACTAGTGGCGCTGATAGCGGACGTTGTTGACATATCTACCTAACCTCCGAGCAAATAGACTCGCCCGTCCCACGTCACTGGCAGGCGCACAAGCGAGGGAAGCACAAATCACTTGTGAGCAGGCGGACTAACGTAAAGGTGTCAAATTCGCTAGTGGACAGTGATCCACGCCTGACGATTAGTGAGCTCATCCACGAAACCGGATTAGCGCGTAAGACTGTGCTTCGCATTCTGAAGGAACGCCTGGGCATGCGCAAAACTGCATCACAATGGGTTCCGTATGAGTTGATGGAAATGCAAAAATGGATGCGTTACGACGCTGCTCAGACGCACTTGGAGCGGTATGAGCGCGAAGGCGAGGCTTTCTTACGCCGTATCATAACACTGGATGAGACATGGGCCAGATCTTACGAGCCAACACTGAAACGCCAATCCAACGAATGGCGTCATTATGGGTCGCCGCGAAAGTCGAAAGTGCGTCAGAGCCCCAGTGTGGTGAAAGTTATGGTGTGTTATCCTAACGCATTACGTTCCTCCAGGGCAGACCGTCAATGCCCTAATCCGGTTTCGTGGGCGAGCTCACGAATCGTCAGGCGTCGATCACTGTTCACTAACGCGGCAACAGCTTGCACTTCTTCTTCAGAGACGCTAGGACGACCTGCCCGATGCATGTCCGCCACAGTTTCCCGACCTTCTTTAAAGGTTTTTACCCACCGTGCCACTGTTCTGTACGGCAATGCCGATTCCCCACACGCCTCTTGAAGCCCTTGATGACACTGTCGTGCTGTACGACCTCTGGCACATTCAATCTTGATCCAACTCCGTTGTTCCTGTTTCGAAAACATAGTGGCACCTTTACGTTAGACCGCTCGCTCACAAGTGACTGTGCTTCCCTCGCTTGTGAGCCTGCCGGTGACGTGGGACGGGCGAGTCTACTTGCTCAGAGGTTAGGTAGGTATGTTAGCAACGTGCGCTATCAGCGCCACTAGTACATTTCATTGCATAGTGTCTCCAAAGCAGTGTGGCCACTATTTAAGTTCCAACCCTCGTGTATATATATCGATATAGATAAATAAATATTCCTATTGTTTTGGAAAATTGCGAACTATAGCCTATATAAATTGAATCATACAGAAGAGATTCGAAGACGCACTAGACACCAGCATAAATGGTGGCGAATCCTGCATGTATTACAATACAATAAAACTCCGTTTTGTGGCTATCGCAGCATTGGATTTAGGGAACACGCTTTTCCGGAGTTAGTTGTTAGTGATCGTAACCACCGCCTGAAAATGCCCTCATGTTCCCACTAGTATTGCTATTTCTGAGAATGTTATCTGAAATCTTTGATTTGAATCATTACTCACTCTATTCTTCTAAGGGGTTTTGCATGGGAAACAGAAGAAATTCTTTTTCGTGAAATTATATTTTCCGCGATGGAACGATCCAGGATTTGTAGATCAAAATAAGATATTAAAAAACCTAATTCGTCGGATATTATCTCGTACTAAATTTTTGATTTTTGAATTTGAATATTTCTGAAGAAATTGAGTTTATTCGCATTCTTGCACTGATTTAGGACAAGAAGAATATGAAAAGGGGTAAACTGAAGTCCTAAATCCAAAAAAGATGCTCGAGAGCTTCTTCACAAACGAGATGTCCCTGCTTCTTCACATGCGCAGCCACTTTGAATCTGTGGTCGACGAGGAAGGCAACTTTGCATCGTCGAAACTGGCGAATTTCAAATGCACGAAGCATCCTGGATCCCTGAAAAAGAGATCGATGTTAGTTCTTCAGATCCTGTTCCACCTTCATCTTCCTTGTCAGTACGAGGGCCACTACGAAAGTTTTCAGATGTGAAATAACTTACTTAAAATCAATTTAACACTTACATTTTCTCAAAGTATTCACCATTACACTGTACACACTTTTGCATCTTCGAAAGCTACTTTTGGAAGCAGTGTTGCAAGCCTTTTTCTTCAAGTGTTGAAAGTTCGTTCTCGTAAGCCATTACAGCTTCTGTAGGGCTGCAAAATCTCTTCCCACGCAAGCGATCTTTGATCCTGGGGAACAGAAAAAAATCACACGGGGCCAGGTCAGGGCTATACGGCGAATGAGACATAAGTTTGACCTCCCTAGATTCTAAAAACTGAATTGTGATATTGACCGTGTGTGCGGACGCGTTGTCATGATGAAACAGGATCCCACGCAATCCAGTTCTTGGACGCCGTTCCCGAAGCTTCTGGAACACTTTTGTTAGGCAAACAGTAGTGTACCATTGAGCAGTAACAGTCCTTTGTTCTTCAAGTGGAACAGTTGCAACATGGCCAGATTTGGAGAAGAAAGTTGCGACCATATTCTTCCCCACACTTCGCGGTCGTTTCAATTTCGTGGGTGGATTTTCGTCTGGAAAAATCCAAACTGTAGACTGGCGTTTATTTTCAGAGTCAAATTGATAGATCCAAGTTAGTCTAAAAACATAACCTTTTATATTTAATAATATTGTGTGATATGCAATATGGCGGAATTCAAGATCGGTTCGAAGGTGACCCCACTCCAAGTCAATGCAATTGTAACATTTTTTGCCTCCATCCACGCACGTCGTTATTATTGTTCTGTCCCAATACTTTTCACTAACCCTGTATATAGCTCCACATGTGTCTTCTGACTGCAAAATGAAACTAATCGCTTTCACAGAATATTTTTCATACTATATTTTGATCCAGGGCTAGAAATCGAATTTTAGAACTAAGGGGAAAATGAATAATATATAAAGTAACGAGAATACAGACTCCGAAAGACGGGAGTGCAACCTTACTTTAATGGAGAATGACTTAAGTAATAGCATTTGTTGCACAACAATCAACAACCAAACAAAACTTATATCACCATTCAAATTTCCTATTTGCTACTAATAACTACAGATATTTTTCCTTCTTTTGCACAAAACCATCAACTTACCAAAGGGACAATATACACTTCTGCATGCTCGATTTCCTCTCGTGCTTTGATCTCAGGCTTTTTAGCCGTGGAACCGGGCCCTTTTGACGCGGGGCCTTTTTCAGTCGGGACTATTTTACGCGTGGCACTTTCGACTCGAACGGTATTGGTGCGCGGCCGTTTTGACTCCGGACCTTTTGACCAGGGCACTTTCGAAACAGCGCCCTTTTGACGCGGGCTCGTTTGTCGCCGACTCCTTACCCGGGCTCTTTCTACTCGGGGCCGTTTTGACTTGGACCCTTTTGACTCGGCCCCTTTGGTCGCCGAGCCCTTTAGACGCGGGACCGTTTTTGACTAGGGCAGTTTTGTCATGGGGCCCTTTCGCCCGGGGCTCTTTTGACTCGGGCATTTCGGTCCTCTCCCTTCTGGCATAGAATATATATTCACCAGCTGAAATGCGTTGGGCAGGGGGAAGTTATGAGTAAATAGATGATCAACGATCCAGGGCACAGTAAAAATACTTACGTAAGTGGTCATATATCTTTCTTTCTCCTGATTTCCACTCTTGATCTCAATCTCTTTAGCCGTGGAATTGTATTTACCGGGCCTTTTATCCCGGGGTCTTTTTGACGCGGGGCTTCTTTGACACGGCCTCTTTTAACGCGGGGCTTCTTTTGACTCGGGACATTTTTTAAATTGGCCCTTTCGACTCGGGAACTTTTGACACGGGACAGTCTTCACCCGTGCCGTTTTGATGCGGTGCCCTTTTTCACCGGGCATTTTTAGATAGGACCCTTTTGTCGCGACGACCTTTTGACTTGGGCATTTTTGACAGCGGGGCCCTTTTGACTTGGACCCTTTTGTCGCCGGTCCCTTTTGACCGGGGTCCAGTTTACTTGGGCATTTCTGTCTTCGCCTTTTTGTCCGTGTCCTTCTGACAGAACTATATATATATATATATATATATATATACATCAACTCTGTGTGGGGCAGGGCAGGGGCAGGTATGATTAAATACATGATCAATGACCAGGGCGCAGTAAAATTTGTTACACCACTGATCATATCTCTTTCTTTCTCCTGATTTCCAGTCCTGATCTCAGGCTTTTTCGCCGTGAAATTATATTGGCGGGCCCTTTTGACGCGGAGCCTTTTGAGTCGGTCCTTTTTGACGCAGAGGTCTTTTGACTCGTCCCGTTTTAACGGAGGCCTTTTTGACTCTGGCTTCCTTTCGCGGTGCCCTTTCGCCTGTAACCCTTTTGACCCGGGACCGTTTTGACCCGTGTCATTTTTGAGGTGAGGTCCCTTTTGACTCGGACATTTTTGATAGGGGCTTTTTGTCGCGACGTCCTTTTGATTCCGGCCCTTTTGACAGCGGGGCTGTTTTGATTCGGATCCTTTTGTCGCAGGGCCCTTTCGACCCTTTTTATTCGGGCATTTCTATTCTTGTCTTTTGTCCTTGCCCTTCTGACATAGAAATATATATATATATATATATATATATATATATATATATATATATATATATATATATATATATATATATATACCAGCTGAAATGCGGGCGGCAGGGGGAAGGTATGAGTTGGATGAACGATCAGGGCACAATAAAATTAGTTACGCCAATGGTCATATGTATCTTTCTCCTGGTTTTCACTCCTGATCTCAGGTTTTTTAGCCGTGGAATTGTATTTGCCGACCCCTTTGACGCGGGGCTCTTTTGACTTGGCTCCTTTTGACTTGGCTCCTTTTGACGCGGGGCCTTTTGCCGCGGGGTCATTTTGATGCGGGACCGTCTTGACCTGTCCCCTTTTGAAACGGAGTCCTTTTTGACCCGGCTTTTTTGAAATAAGGCCCTTTTGACTCGGCCTCTTTACTCGCAAGGATCTTTTGACCCGTGTCTTTTTGAGGCGGTGTCCACTTTGTCCGTTTTTTTACATAGGGCACTTTTGTCTCGGGCTCTCTTCTCGCGATGATCTTTGACCCGGGCCCATTGACGAGAGGTACATTTTCACGCTGTGCATTTTCGACTCGGACATTTTTGTCGCTGGGTCACTTTTGAACTTGCTCTTTTGACGCGGGGCCTTTTAAAACCGAGCCCCGTTTTGACTCGGGCCTTTCTATCCTAGTCCTTTTTCGGGCCCTTCTAACATGGAACCATATATATATAACGCAGCAGTTGAAATGCGTGGGACAGGGGGGATATGAGTAATGGATTATCCAGGGTGCAGTAAAGTTACTTACGCCACTTTTCATATCTCTTGTCTTCTTTTCCCTCTACATTATATCTGGAGATGTATGTTCTGACTAATAGGTTAAACTGGCGATTTTAAAAAGTAAGAGGATATACGCTATCAATGATAAACTATGACTTTTAATATATATAGGGCAATAAATCAAAAAACTCTATACCGGTCTTTTGCCCCCCCCCCTTTCGAAAAAAATCCTGCGGGCGTTAGTGATTATCGTGTTGGTTAATTACTGTATTATATTTTGCTATACATGGAATAGATACTTCTGTGTTTTATTTAATAAGAAGAACCTTATTTACATTTATTACAACCCTTGCTTGACGACAGCGAAACATACGTTCAGCATATTCAGTTTCCAGTCTGAAATAAGGACAGTGAGACGAATGAAATAATTCACGCATACATTTAGGACTTAGAAAAGTGTCCTGCGAACATGTCGTATTAAATTCCTGAAGAGTGAAAAGCGCTAGTAGCAGTTGTCAGCAGTTATTAACTTAACATATAAGAGAATAAAATGAAAAACTGAGAATACGAATCTTTTCAGAGATGATAGTGTACTGATGCTTCAAATCTTTTCCTTTGCTCCCTATATCTACGTTATTTCCCTAGTCAAAATAAAAACTGTTGAAAATTAATCACAATTTCTTATGCAACCATCCCTTCCTTGGAGTACTGCGCGGTCACATACCCGTCACGGCGATGTAAAGGCACTTTTGGCGACGAGGATACCTTATTCTCGCCTATTTCACGACCGATGGAGGATAATAGACTGTAAGAAGAATATAAGGTTAGTAAACTGACATTTATTAAAAAATGTAAAACCGGTCCAGCGTCCTAGAACATTTCGTGAAAGACATCACAACACATTATTAATAATTTTAAGTCACAATAGCATCTATGGTGCTGAATTGGGTAGAATTGTACCAATTTTTCACAAAAAGAGCTGAATTTGGTACAATTGTACCAAGTGTGACAACACTGCACGACTGTCACTCGAGGTCCAATCTCAGCACAAGTCCTTAATTTGGTTGGGATTGACAAAACAGTAAATCTTCCAAACCTTATCTGATGAAGACTATGATGTTTGGAGTCTGAAGACAAAATGTGTTTCCAATATCCAAGTTACATCGAGACTGTCAACGATATAGTGTCGGGTCACACTTCTCTATCCCGGAAATATCGTAAGATTATATACTATTTCTTTTGCTGAGGTTGTTACCCAAAGTCACGTAGAACCACACCATGACCCAGAAAATCGGGTTCATGTACAAGTCGGAATTTGGTTCAGACGAAGAAATCTGTCAACGCAAGATTTATATAATGAGAAAGTTCATTATGTAAGTCAAACTGTCTTCAGCACATAAAACGATTTCGCAGACAAATTACATAATAATTCTTAACATTTTATTATAGATTTTTGATCTGAATTTATGTAAAGGAATCTTTTCTTTGTTTTGTTCATCTTTAAGAATTAAATTTGAAACCAAAGTACAACACATATAAAAAAGATTATAACTGGCCGGTTACAACTATGGTTATTAGAATACTTCGCCTTGATGTAGGGATTGTATCATTAATGCTATCCTTAATTCTATATTTCTCTACCACCGTTGTTCGACACTCAAAGTACTGGTACCATTTCTTCTCCAACTATGTCAACTCTCAAATTACCAATTCAGATTATGTTCTTTCACCCTTATTCCAATCATTCCAATCAGCTAAATTTTATCAATGTCCTCAACATACGAATTTCGAAGGACTCAAATACATTTTTTTGGTCATCTTTTCGTAATGTCTGCGTTTCTGCTATATACAATTCAATACTCATCAATTAACTCCTTTTATTCAGCATTAATTCTTCATTCATTGTCTCACATGCTTCTCATTCTCATCGCATCAATTATTTTAAAGATATTTCACCATTTCTCTGGTTGTTTTCTATTGATAGTTTTAATTTCATATCTTTGTTACTAATACTACAAAAGTATTGGAAACTATAAGCATCTATTCTACTTTCTATTGTCCAAACTCACGCAACTGTCACGGTCTTAATCATCAGCTATCATTGCTTAAATCTTTTTAATATTGATTTTAATCTCAAATTATTTCCACAGTTCTTTATCTTTTCTAGTATTATGCTAATTTTCGACTCACATTCCACAACAGTAACTATACTTTTTTTTTTGGAAAGCGTAGTTAAAAGAAATAGCTTTCTAGTTCCTATCAAATTAATCTGTTCTCTAATCAAATTATTCTTCATTACCCTTCTAGAATATCGTTAGTAAATAATGCCACCGAAAGGCAACATTTTTGTCAGACACCTCTTTCAACTTCATTATTCTATATCATTTGTATTCCAACTTTTAATGATTGGTTCATATGCAAGTTTCTTCCGAGTTTGATTTTTCATTTCATTACAAATATCTTTCAAATTACCTGGATCATTCAGTTAAAAGTCTTATCTAAATCAACGAATACTACAAACATTTTGTTGCTCTTGTTTGAAAAGCTTCCATCTGCTTTTGCCGATGGAAACTAATTGCATCTTTGTGCCATAGCCTATCTCCTTCCAAATCATTGCTCATGAACTTCCTGCTTCTTCATTCATATAATCTCTTTCATATTCAAAGCTGAATTTTGTCTGCTCCCGATATGAAACTAAGACACCGGTGCTATACCATTATAAAGAATATGTAGGCTAGGCTATACCTATTGAAGGCATGTCGATCTTAAGTTTGAAGATGCCAGAACATCGGCCATCATAAATATCAAGCTGATTGTAGTGTCTGTGGAAAGTATGCTTCTAAAGATATACCACATTGGCTTGATCCTTAGTCTTCCGTTGCAAGCGCTGCTATCAGCTGAAAGAATTCCATTCGCTTTCTCTCGCTAAGCAACAGCTGAACCCTTATTGGCTCAACGCGTGGGTCTGTGAGACTGTGAGCTTTAGTTCGCATTTTTGCCACGGCTCCTTGAGGCACATTTTGGGAGCACAATAGTGTGAAGCCTGTCACATAAAGTAAAATCGCTCAAACCGTCCTCAGGCGGCTTCAAAGGAAGCGGAACACCATTGAAGAAAACCACATGTTTCTTTGTTACATGGGAGGGATAATTCAACAAGTCCTTCCAGTTCACCTGCTGAAAAAGAAAGTGATGTTGCAATTTTCACCCTCTTGCTTACTGATTCTTCAGTAATCTTCGCAGAAAGACAGATTTATCTAGTTTTTTCGTTACTTTTGTCTTCGTTGCATCCTCGGGCCGTTAAACTGAAATATTTCATTTAATTTGAATTCGATTTGGATATGTTGTAATGAAGAGAAAAAATAAATCAATAATTAGTTTCATGATGTATGCTTATTTTACTTTTAAGTATAGCATATTGCTAATATTGTGAAACTTCCATAACGATAATATTTGTACGAACCGAACATATTAAGTGGTTCGCCCCTTCCCTTCCCTCCCACGTAAGGCATTAGTGCCGCAAAAGCCCGATGAGAAAAACATACAATTTTTCTTTGCCACCTCCAGAAATCCGTCCTTGACCGCCCATGTCCACACTATTATATTGAATTCCTTTAATGATTGTTGTGGTAGCGGCATTATTATTATTATTATTATTATTATTATTATTATTATTATTATTATTATTATTATTATTATTATTATTATTAATTATTGTTATTATTGAAGCAGTGAGGGGTCAGATTGTACGTATGTATTTCGTTGAGTTTCCGTTTGCTTGTGATGCATCAGTGGTCCATCGACACGATAGAGAACAAAGTTCCCACAGTCGACATGCCTTCTTAATGCTTCCCTGATGTACTGAAGGGCCTGAAAAGAGAGAGCATTCAGGCCACTCTGGCAGCAGGACGGGACTCGACAATACAATCGATTGTTGAAGATTGATCCACCATCCTGTATTAGCTTCGGTTGATTATTCCTGACACATGATTATTGCGAGAAATGTTTTCCTTGTATACTTGTATATTACTAAACAGCTAAGTGTATATATTACTCAAATTTTCATTCTATACTAAAATATGGCTTGATGTTCTGGGGAAATACACCTAAGAGTCTTATCATCTTTAGGATACAGAAGAAAGTGGTAAGGATGCTTGCAGGAGTAGAATGGAACTCTCCTTGCAGAAATGTTTTAAGGAACTTTAAATAATGACTCTTCCCTCAATGTATTTTTTCGAAATATTAATATATTTAAAAAAAAAACATAGTAGTGAATTTATTGTTAACAAAGATATTCATATATACAACACAAGATGTAAAGATGACATTCACTTGCGTAGACAATAGAACAAATATATACAATACATCAGTTACTCACAAAGGTACTCTGTTATATAATGTACTTCCATCATGTATAAAAACATCAGGTCCCTGTAAACAGCTTTAGAATCAAAAGGTACTTCATAGAATAATGTTTTTACTCTGTTGAAGAATATGTGCAAAATAATTCGTATACGTAAAATTAAATGTATTTTAAGTAAATTACTGAATCTATAAGAATCCATATGTAATAATAATATGTATGTTTATGTATACCAGTATTTATATTACTGACATGTCCAATTTCGTTGTATAACGATGAACGGATGCAATAAATTTTGATTCTGGTCAAAGAGTCTCTTCTAATCTTCAGATACACGAAGCAACCATCATGGTTATCATCAATCCAGGATCCATATGTAATATCAGACCTTCCTAATATAATATTTTATGATTTTAGAATGTTAGAATCTTCAAACAACTTACTGTCATTAATATTCATCTAAGTACATACTAATTAAAGATGCATCTAAATTTGCGTTGTTTCCGTTTTCTACCGAGAATTCAATAATTATACCAGTAGTAATGCAATATCATGTTTTCAAGAAAAATCTAAGTTATTAACCTATTCAAATTTAAGTATCCATTGAAGTAATAAAACTAATAATTTTCAAGTAATTAAACATGACTTCCTAATACTAATGATAATTGCTATACTTCTTGTTTTGTGCTTTTTTTTTACCTAAATTAATGATACATTTAGTTATCATTATTGGTACATTATTTACTTTTACTTTCATTCTGTAACTTCTGTCTCCTTCTACAACGGTGTTTGTTGCGTTTACACGCTTTCTTCTTAGATATCTTGTTTTGTTTGCTTATGCCACGAAGTAAAAATAGAAGTATGACCACCCAATCTATAACGGTTCCTCCAGTACCTATCTCGTCAGAATTTTTTTCAGGCTTACCAGGAGAATCTGCTGAAAAACTTATTCAACCATTTGAACGGTTAAGTGTTCTTTCCTCTTGGTCGCACCAGAAAAAAATCCCCTTTGTTTATCTAACACCTCGCTCTTCTGATATAAGACTAAAGACTCATACAACACTTGATTGAGCAGACTTAAAGAAAGTAGTCTTTTTAGAACAATTTTCCAGTTCGAATCCACAATTGACGACGAATGACAAATACAAAGCACGCATACAGTTACTGGATGAATCTTGCTTTCTTATATATACGCGAAACAGTACTTGAGTAAGCAGCTTTCAAGGAAATTATCCTTTACGGAGCTTCTGTCTGAGATCATATGTGGGTTATTGCCCAAATATATAGTCGATTTGGCTCAGCGTCCAATCGCGTCATTTGACGTATTACGTGGCCAATGATTTGGATCTATCAACATGTGGAATACTTAATACTACTACTACTACTACTACTACTACTACTACTACTACTACTACTACTACTACTACTACTACTACTAATAATAATAATAATAATAATAATAATAATAATAATAATAATCTTGAATTTGGACCCCTGAAATTAATTCGTGCCTACGTGCCTGCCCTCAGATGTCCTTCGTAAAGTGCGAGAGACGAGACTGGCAAAATTTTGTGTATGAGGGTTGACGATAGTAGTGTTGAGAGGGCGAACTTTTGTGCCCCTGGGTACAGGTTCAGAGGCTATGGTCTAGGGCTATCTAGCACCATCTCTAATTTTCGGCAATGAGTACGTAGGCTCACCGCTCAAATTTTTGGCAATGGTTACGTTGGCCCATCTCTCAAATTTCGGGGAGTACAAAGGATCACTTCTTAAGGTCCAAAAATAGTGAAATTTAAAAATTTCGTACACTGGTAAGGGATCATGTATCTCTGTAAGTTTGGGTGGTCCACCTCGTTCTCCTTTATGGATAAAAAATCTCCAAAAATATAAATTTGAAAGTTTTTAGCCTAATTTATTCTCTTCAATGAGGTTTTATCACATTATATAATTACACAGTTGATTACAGGATCCCTATCTTTCATAGGGCATGAGCACATTAATGCATCTCGCTAAAATTTCGGAAGAGGTACATTGGATCACTTAAATTTAGGAATTGTCGAAACACAAAATTTGATAAATGTTCTCTAGGAGTAGAATATATATATTGTTTTATAAGTTTGGTTGGTCCATTTCATTCTCTCTTATTGATAAAAAATTGCAAAAAAAATTAAATTTGGAAGGTTTTTGATGTAATTTAGCCTGTTTAGTGAGAGTTTATCACGTTATTAGTAGAACAAGGGTCCATTGTCTTCCATAGAACATAGGTAGGGCTACATATATAAGCACTGTGCAAAATTGAAATATTTTTACGATAACTCCACTGACTATTCAGTATAGGCCGGTCTTCCATCTGTATCATAACTTATAAAAATATTATATAAACCAAGGATGTTATAAATAGAGGATCTTCCGATTGTATCTTCATTGTATTAACTCAATGAAGAAAAAAAAAGAGCATATTCACGTCTGATTGACTACTCTCGTTTCCATCATGAATGTTGGCTCAAAACACTGTGATCTTATTGGGCGGAGCGGGAAGAGTGGGGGTGGCGAAACTGTGACGCATGACTTCACGATTTTGTTATAAAGCCAGGTTCTCTATTTTGTAACATCCTTGATATTAACAAACATTATTGTGTTAACAAAGAAATGTTGTATTTTAATGTTCAAGTGTAAATGTCTCTGAATACCTTTTAAAAAGGAAATGAAATGAGAAAGAAATGAAATGAAATGTTTTGGATAAGCTATGTGTATTTCAATTTTTAATTTCAGTATCAACACATGATGTTTCCACAGAAGTCAAGCTTCAAGTATGGAAAGAATTAATAATTAAATTTCTATTTTACATACAGAATATTTATAAACATTGAAAAACAAAATAAAATAAAAATCTTGAGAATATATATATATATATATATATATATATATATATATATATATATATAAAAGATGGATGGTGCTTTAATCGAAATGAGATTTTTGTCCTGAAATTTACGTAGTTTCTTTCTTGTAAGTCTATTAGTATTTTTCAAATGTACATTTGTATTTCATCTTCGGAAAGTAAGCTGAAAGACAGCATCTTCTCTCTTTATGAGTTGTTTTGATCAATTTCTGGAAGAAAAATATATGTTTATAGTATTTTATATCTTTACGACAATTATTAATTAGAATACTTCTACAATACTGTTAGCGTTTTACAGAAAGAAATGTTTAAAGAAAAAAAAATTATACCAATTGACTGACCTCATTGAGCTGAACAAAATTATAAGAGTGAGTGCAAGTTTTTATGCGTAATTTTCGAGAAAATTAATTTTTATGCCGTTAACCCCTTGCATTCCAGGTGTCATTTTCCTATGTACGTGCTGTATACAATGTTTTCATTTACTGTTAAAAGATTGTCTCGACCTTATATAGGGCACAGTTATTGTGGAACCACGAGGATAGGTTTGACATTACTGATTAAAAAAAAAAATGCATTGTGGAACATTTGGACTAAAAAAGGAAAATTTTGATGTTCTGAGGGGATTTTATGCTGCTTCTGGTTGGCAACACTGACCGGAGATCAAATACAAAGTGTTTTTTCGATTTCGAAATACGATATTGAAGTTGCCAATTGTTTATCGTCAAAACAAACACTGCAATTGTTTATCATCAAAATGACTTCCTTAGGCCTGCCATCTACCGAGAGAAAACATTTTTGGTCAGTAAGGTGCTGTCACCTAAGGAGAAACAGTAGAACTAACTCGTGTCTTGCATCCACTAAAAAATTTTATCATCTCCATGATTATTACGACCCTTAAAGGAAACGTTTTCATGACATCCTCAATGGAGTAATGGAGTAATTACAATGGAGTAATCTATGACATCGACGTGGATGTCACTGGAACGCAAAGGGTTAAAAAAAATGTTCGTTTCCAATCTGATACAGTTAATAGCTTTTATTTTGTTTGAATTCATTTTGTTTCTATTAATTTGTCCCACGTATGTAAAATATTCTGTTAAGCAGTAGATGGTCTATTTCTGACGTAAACAAGGGGTGATTTTCTGAGTTTAAATATTCTCTTCCCCCATTTAACAAGATTTTATGCCAAAATAAATATTTATCTTTTTAAGATATATGTAAAAAAAAATCGTGCGTCCTGAAACATTTGACCTTAGTTGTTTGTATTCCTTCCTTGATGAAATCCTGTGTATTCCACTTGTATCCATCTGATTTCTCCTGGGAGTGGTACCGAGATCGTAAAGAGACCCGACAACTACATATTGAGACTTCCTCGAGACGACACCGAGATCAAGAGGTAATTTGAGACGAGAACAAGCCCAGTCTCGAAAGTCTCAGTCAAGACTCAGATATTGACAAAAAAATTACCTTTATTCAAAATTTGTTGTATTGCTAACATATATATAAGTTAATGGTACGATTACCCTTGGATATCCGCAATCTTATTCGTACAAACAGGAGAAATCGGGTCTATTTCCACTTTTGATCACTTATTGATAGAGGAAGCTAGGGTATTATGGAATAGTCGTGTAATATGGAATACCTCATTATCTCGCCTGTGATGTGTTGCTTTCAAGAGGAGAGGAAAGAAACTACTACCTCACCTTCCCATGATGCTCTACAGTCAGTCTCCTTGTGATTGCGACATTCGTTGTGTTGGTAGACGTGAAAATCTGATTTCTTATTCGTGAAAACTTTTACAGGTAAGGATTTTACAACCTGTATTTTCCTATTGAAATGTAATTGAACAACAATTCTTTGTTCACTATGACGTTGGATATACAGAGTGGTACTTTGATAAGCGCCATTATCATATACGTTTTCGAATGTGTTTAACAGGTCTTTTGTTTTCAATTTGGCGTGGAGGGCAATATGGAATACCCCAAGAAAAGCATGGTATTCCGTATTCCGTATGGTATTCCGATTACAAAAATATCAATCGGTATTGGGCAATTGAACATACATTTATGATGACAATGCTAAGTGTACTTTTTAATTTTTCTCAGCAAATTTTCTAATGGTACAAGGGGTGAGCTTGGGTTCAGCGTTTATCATGTTTAATATGAGCACACAATGACTCTGCCGATCCTGAAGGAGAGTATTATATTTATGACTTTTGCAAGTAATCACATTCAGTTATGGCTTGGCATTCAGAATTTTCATATATTGTCACTTCTGTTAAGAAAATTGAGAGATACAGTTCCTTATGAGTATCTGAGGAATTCATATTTTGCATTTTTTCACAGCATAATTGGATATGGGATTTTGCTTTGGGGTAACAGTAGCCAAGCACATGATGTTCTAGTTTTGCAAAAGAAAGCCATTAGGATTATTGTTGGAACACATGATAAAGAACACTGCAAACCACTATTTATCAGGCTTAAGATAATGACAGTAGTTAATGTATATATTTATCAAGTGCTACTCTACACTAAGCAAAACCTGGCAAATATGACACTCAGAGATGAAGTACATACATATAATACTAGATTGTGTAAGAAAATTGATATACCCTTCACTAGATTATCGAAGATCAAAAATAGTTATTTAGTTATAGGACCAAAGCTATTTAATAAACTAACATCCTCCATACAACAGCTGCCATTTAAGATTTTTAAGAAAAAGTTATATGACTGGTTAATAACGAATCCATTTTACTCGATTCAAGAATTTACTGAATGTCAAGACATTGTGTCCTAGTTTGCAGTATCACTTTATTTCAAATATTATTAGGTTGACTCATAATAATATTAACCAATAACTGATTGTCTGTATGTAAGGATTATTTTATATATCTGTATATATATACATATGTATCTATATGTATATTTCATTCGGACGTTGTCTATTGCTTGTAAAGCTTAATGACAATAAAATATTCTATTCTATTCTATTCTACTATATTTTTTGTGTGTTCAACAGAAAACTCATTTCTTTTCTATATAGCATTTGTATTTCATATTACCCGACTATTTCATATTACCCTCCAAAGTGGTTTCTTTACAAGTTATAAATTTTGCCCAGCCCTGTAACGAAACTTCTTTATCAACATACGTATAAATAAAGCCAAACATATAAGGCGTATACTAGTTTTCCTTTTTGTTTCAATGTGCAATTATTAACTGAGTTACAAGCAAAACAAAAATGGTATTCCATAATTCCCGAACTTCCTCTACTATTTCTTTAATATATATAGGGTGTTTCAAAACAACACCGACAACGTTTGGGAGGTGATTCCTGACACCAAGATAAGACAAAAAGTATAGACCAACCTGGTGCACAAATGCTTCCTTTGGGAGTTATAGGCTGCCAAAAACATGAAAAAATTAACTTTAAAAGTCAATAGTTCCAAAAGTATGGGATTTATGTGTGCGGTATCCAAAAATGCATGTTTCAGAATCCTAAAATATTCACGTAACAATTTTTATAGAGGGAATTTGGCTACAAGCATATAATTCGAAGTACTCACGAACTACCTTCATAAAAATTGTTGCGGAAGTAACGCAGGATTGTGAAACTTGGATATTTGGTTAGGGTACATACTAGTTCCTAAGTGAAGTATTGAACCGACTACGTAAACAACGAGAAATATTACTCATTGGCGTTATCGACTACGCCACACGGGGCCACGTAGTGCATATAGAGCCATTCAATTTTGTGTGTGATAATCTTACCCACTCAATATTTGTTTTTCTTTTCAAAGTATAATAGGTGTTTGTTTGATTAGAGTTTTAACATTTCTTTGAGCACAGAGAAATGCAATGTTGAATATGAGGTGAGATTTGGGCTGTCTCGTCTCGAAAAGAGTATCTGTTTTTACTGGCCTTCATCTCGTAATTCATCACGAAAATTCTGTCTTGCCTTGTATAGTGGGCAATACTAGAGACATGGATTTAATCGGGACCCAAACCATACGAAATCTCATCGGAAATCAGACTGAGATTTTAAACACCAAAGACAGTACTAGAGATCTCTTTAAACATTGCATATGTCACCTAGCGAGCTTAGGTGAGTGGCAAGCATGGGCATCGCAATCAGGAGGTCCGGGATTCAAATCTCGAAGCCGACCATCCCGACTGCGGTTTCTGCATAGTTTCGTCATTCTCACCAGATGAATACTGGAATATTACCTAAAAATTATAGATCCTGGCCGACTTTCTTCCCAGTCCTAGTTGTTAATAGTGTTTCAGTATAAAATGGCCCTTAAGTTGCTGCATCTCAAATTTTGTGGTAAATAAATAAATAGCAAATAAAAGAACAATGTTAAATGAGAAGAAATGAGAGAGTTGTGTTCAAAATCATTATCTGTTATTCCGTGCATGAAACAATAACTTGACACATTGAAATACATCACAAATAAAGTTGTATGTGTTTTAATTTTTACGTCAAGTTACGTTTCAATCAAGCCACAAAAACAGTGAGCATTTTAGTGTCTTCCCTTTGTCTTCGTCATAATGCAGCATGATAAAACTGAGTTAAATTTATTTTAACGTTTCTTTCAGCAGCGAGGCTATATGAGACGAGACCTACTCATTTACGTGGAATCTGAACTACATGAGCTCCCGCTGGGAATCGAACCCGGGCCTCCCACGCCAAAGACGTGTACGCTAACCGCTAAGCCACGAATGAGCTCATGATAAAACTGATAGAGTGTTGTATATTATGAGTCTGGTACTTCTTCCTTACAGGACGGTGTAACACTCTAAATAAGCATATTAGCTAATTAAAAAGGAATTTTCTTCCTTGAATTTGAACCCCGAATAAAGTGATTTGAACTACATTCAAGTATTTTAGTTATTCTTATTATAATATAATTTGCTGCATAATGTAGAATAATGCACAATGTGCATCATAAGAATAACGTCATTTATTTTGTTCACATATTATTATACTAATACTTAAAAAAACAAAAACGTAGTCCTATTGTCACAAAAAAACTAATAGACCTCGAAAAGAGTAGCTATTTAATTGACAAACAGAGGGGGGGGGGTATAATTACTGTATATCACACTTAATTTTTGAAGCGTACCATAATATCCTACAAAATACCATAACTGATCATGGTGCCCAATAATTGTCAGCTACTTAGTTGGTAACCCTTATATGTACATTATTCCTTCAAATTACGTTACACAAGATCATATAATTTTAAGAAAGTAAGTTCCAAATAATTTCGTTATGAGTACTCTAAAATACTTGAGCAAAAAGTGAAAATTGCTACAATATGATCATAATTGAATCTTTTTTTTTTGGGGGGGGGGGGTAAAACGACATATATATATCAATTTTTGTCAGACACGACATAATTGTGTTTGCTACGCGTAGATACATACCTTGTGAGATATCTACACCTGTCAAGCTGTTGCCTACACTTGGTATACAGGGGTAAAAGTGGATCTGCAAAGGTTGGAGGACGCATGACCTTACGCCGTCCTCCGTGCCTATTTCTACCCATTGTAATATTTCTAGAAAGTCGGGGTACGCCACAGATATTTTCTGGAAGTGGGGGACGACGCCCCCTCGTTCCCCTTTACTTTTACCCCTGTTGATTTATTATAAATAAATAGGCGTTTTTGGAGACAAAGCGATGCGCAGGAGACAAGATTTGAATTTGTCTCGTCCCAAAAAAATGATGTCTCGACTCGAAAAATGGAAGAGCTGTGTCTCGACTCGAATTTTGTCAGGAAAATTCTGTCTCGACTCGTTTCGTGCGCATCCCTAGAGACACTATACTGTGTAGTATAGTTTTTCTAATTTTTCTCAAAACTTCGTTTTCTGACGTACTGTTTAACAATAAATAAATAAATAAATAAATAAATAAATAATGCCCTTCGAGCCCAAATATGACCAGCTTTTTGTTTTTTTAAAAAAAGTTCAACTATTCATTTATATGACTAATAAAAACTATGTTTCCGTGTTCGCGAGAGTCAGAAATGTGTTAACATTTAATTAGACATGTAGAACGATGCCAAGATAAAAAAAAAAAAAAAAATGACATCATAGAAACCTGAGTCTTAGTCGTAACGTAGAAACCTGTCTTTCACCCATAATAAATGTAATTCAACACTAAAGAATTGGGGCTAGATTATGATATTTCCTTACTCGCTCAATAATTTCAAGGGAGATAGTGGTTCATTTGGTATATGATTATTTTAATTTTGATTTATTGATTTCACACATTTTGTTAACATTAAGTAAGTTATATTGTTTTCATTTCTAATTAATTATGATGCCATTAACCACAAGTGAATGGTCTATTATATTAGCCTATCATAATTATCGGTATGAATCAGTGGCGGTTTTAGCGAGTAGACCGGGTAGGCACGGGACTACCCAAAAATTTTGAAAAATATATAAGCACTAAAAGATACAATAAAGAGTAAATATATTTTCCAATATTTGTATTAATGGTAGATAATTATCTAACAAATAGCATCAACCACTACTGTAAAAGTGACTTCCTACTGTCATTAATCAATCAAATTTATATATATATATATCCATAACCAAGGGAGCGAGCCTACCCAAAATTAAAAATCTAAAGCTGACCCTGTTATGAACGTTCTTTGGGTTTTAGGTGAGTATCCACTGGATGCCCGAATGCTGTACAGGAAGAGTTATGACAATAATAAATATAATTTTAATTGATCTTTACCCGAGCGAAGCCAATATAAATGAGGACATCTTCCAATCGTTTCAAATCCCACCAGTCTCTAGTTGTCATCGCCAGAAGGATTTGTCTTGCGTCTTCAATGTTCGTGATTTCTTCCAGAGGAACAACGTCGTCAGGATATGCTTCCTAAATATGGAAATAATAGTATGTAAGCTTTAGCATAGGCTCAATAAACTCTTCAAAACGAAGAGCTCTGGTTTTTCTTTGTTCCCAAACTCCACAAAATCTTTATGTTATGCAAATGTCCAAAACAAGACAAGAACTAAACTAGACTTTAACTTCAACTTAATAGAAATGTACCGTACGTGTATATTTAACAATAAGAACGGTTGGCGTTATATTGTACCGAATTATTGTGCTCAAAGGTCGGTCAGAGTTTTGTTGAGTATCGTGTGATAGATACAGGTGTGTGTTGCAATGATAACAATGGAATAACAAGTGTTTTTTTTTTTTTGAACATGTGTTTCGTGTGGGTGACAACATGGCCAACGAAAAGACAGTTCTTCTCGTTGGGCACTGGGTGACAAGTAGGTCTATAAGAATTAGCTCGGGAGAGTAATGCTCCCGGAAGTAGAAACGAGAAACACAGTTCTGATTGGTTGGCGTTATCCACTTCTTGCCACGTTGCATTAAAATAGCAGAAATCAAACGCTTGCTGCAGTCGGCCTTTGTGGCCGAGTTAGTGGCTAGCACGTGCGCCTTTGGTGTACGGGGTCCCGAGTTCGATTCCCGGTGGGAGAGCCTTTGTGATTTTAACTGTCCTCGATGTTTCTGTGTTCGTGTCTCTGTCGTTCTAGATCATTGGAAAAGCAAGGTAAAATGAGTAAAGCAAGTAAAATTAGTAATAAGTAGTTCAAGTTTCTGAGGCACGTTCGGTGAGTCAGTTAACTTAAAAAAAAATTGGGCTAGCGCTACATGCAAGTAATAAAAGTCTCTTTTGGCGCGAGTTCGAACCCGGCCCGAGGAAAGTTTTTTTAAACATTTTTATAACGCTTATTAAATTAAAATAAGATGAAAATAATACTTAAAAAAGTGATTTATTTATTTTTGTGCAGATAAGTAGTTGTAGTACTCATGCCCTTGTACTCCATGATATAGGGCTCGTTTTGTTCCCCTTTATGATATAAATTTTGTGCAACTTAAAACAACTGGCTAGGATAGCGCGTAAAACAGCTGGCTAGGATTGCGCGTAAAACAGCTGGCTAGAGTAGCGCGCGGAAAAACGTACTTCAGGGAGTATTACTCTCCCGAGCGGGTCGTGGTCTATAGACATGTGAAACACTATTCATTGAAAAACAATTGAACACTATTAAAATAATAAGGAGCAGTATTACACATAAGATAAAGTCATGTCCAAAATGATTGTCGCATATCTATAACTGATTTCTTGTAAGAATACAATTTGATAATAATTTTGCAGGGTACTTTTAATACTCATACTATGCGTATAATCGGGAAATGTATATATGTGGTAAATTTCATAGGAACAGATTATAAATACGAAAATTAGAATGAGTAAAACAAAATGTTGCTAAATGGACAAGAAAATTTTATTTTCGTTTTACTGTTCTTATTTACTGCTCTTTTGACATGAAATTTGCCACATACATGTCTTTGCCGATTATACACATACTAACATAATAAGAAATACCGACCGAATTAGTTATCAAATTATATTTCTACAACAACATATTTATAGACATGCGACCATAATTTTGGACATTAATGTACATACAATTTATCGATCACCAATCCCTACTTCAAATATTCGTAAAAATATGTAGGAGGATTGACCTGTGACTTCTTGCTAAGATAAAGCATTTCCACCATTTACTGTAGTGGAGTCTGTGTATGTAATTCTGCCAAAATCTACTGTGGTTCGGCCTTTTGAACACACTGTATTATATAATACTGAATTATAAAACAACTGACAATCTAGCAGGGCAAATACCCTTATCAGAATATGAAAATATACAAAGTTTCCAAATTCAAAATTATTTTCAAGTGAGGAATCAAACAAATAATAGTGAATTTCCTGAAATACCGTTTTCGAAACAATATAATTAAAGCATCATTTAAAAGAATTATAGTCAATCTTTTTTAAGGTTCCACGCCCTCCAAGCTAAAATCACTTTGTTATCTTATTTATTAAATAATAATAATTATTACTACCTCTCGTGATCAACTCAGTTTTCAATTCAACTTTGCTTTTCTTATCACATTTAAGTTCAAATATTACAATGCATTCAAGGGCTATCCAGAAGGCCACTTACATGTATGTACGTTTCGGCGGAGAGCCGCTAGCGGCAGGTTATTTTGTGCAGGGACTATCGTTTGTGTTACTTCTGCTCTCTTCATAATACTTTGTTTACATGAGTGTTCTTATTAAAAATCCCGCCGGTTGTGAAGTGAGGTTGGTCATAACTATTTTTGTTGGCGAAAAACACGAAACCGGTTAGTATTCATCAACAACTGTGCGAAGTTTACGGTAAAGACGTGATGAGTGAAAGTAGAGTGAAGCGTTGCTGCTTTATGTTTAAGGATGGTCAAACTAACTTTAACGATGAGGACCGAAGTGGGCGACAGAGCAATGTTGTAAATGAACTGGTGACAAAACTCAATGACAAGATTCGTGAAATATCCGTTTTACGATAACAGAGTTCTCGTTAGAGTTCCCGCAAATTTCACAGAACTTATTGCATGAAGTTGTGACTCAAAAGTTAGGCTACCATAAATTTTGTACAAGGTAGGTTCCGATTTGACAGAGCAACACAAAACTAAGCAGATGGCAGCCGCCTTGAAATTCCTTGAGTTCTATAAATCTAAGAAAGTTTTCTTTATTGATCATATCGTTACTGGAGACAAGAATTGGGTAAAGTACTTTACTTGTTTAAAAAATGTCTATGAACCGGGGACACGTCAGTTCATCAGAAAAACCAAGAAAATGCTTGTAAACTATATCAGCAAGAAAACTTACGGTTATTATATTTTGGAATAGTGCAGATGTACTGCTAGTATACTTTTTGGTACGTAGTGCAACACTTACAGCTGAAAAATGTTGTGAAACATTACAAAGATTGCGAAAAATAATGCAAAACAAACGCGGAGGAAAACGTAAAGTCCTGTTGTTCCATGACAAAGCCTGTCCGCACTCAGCCAAGTGAACTCTGGAACTCTTACAGGCCTCTCACTGGGAAGTTTTCGACCATCCACCATATAGCGCGGATCTCGCATCAAGTGACTACCACTTGTTTCCCCACTTGAAGATCTGGCTAGCTACGCAGCGCTTTGATGACGACACAGACTTTCAAGTTATTAAAGAAGTGTTGACGTGCAGGAATTGTTGACGTCACACCCGGCAAGATCTTATGACAATATACTTTGTAAGCTTGTTCATCGCTACTTGTACGGCGACTATGTTGAAAGGTAGTTGAAGAGTGTCGCTTCAAAATATATAATAAAAAATCCCTACTTTCATTCACATCTTCCTTTTCTATCAAAGCTGTGAGTGACTTTCTGGATAGTCACCGTACAAATTAAAACAGAAGTAACATACTTACATGCAGCAAATAGTACATAGCACCTATTTCATGCTGATCAAGAACTTCAACACTATATCGAATAACCTGGCGATCATAGGTGTATTGTGGATCAGCTTCCTCTCGTCATTTTTCTAAAACATACCCAAATAATATTACAGGAAGGTATTATATATTATTAAAAAAAATATATTCTACTGTAATTCGAAATGAATATATAGAAAAAAAAAAATAATAATTTGCCTAACATCATACTTGGGGCGTCATTCCATAACGGTATTAGCAAAATTTGCAAATCGCAATTCAACACCAATAATACAAGAAGTAATTCCAAGGCTGTTAACCCGACTATGTTAAACTAAAACGCAAAGTTTGCATTGCTTTGACGCACACCATTACAGAGTGAGATCCTATGTTTGCTAATGGCCTTCATGGTTGGGAATTGCAAAATTAAATTTGAAATTACATTGGCCCAACATACTTGAAGTGTATGTTGGCAAACCAACAATTTGCCAGCATTTATTCAATTGATAAGACTTCGCACCTCCAATCGCAATTTCGCTTATTTCGTAGAGGTTAAGTTCGCTGACTGAATTGATAGGCTAAGCGACGAATTTCAATGTAGGGCAAACAATGACAATTTACCGTTTCCCCACTGTTTTGCCTACTGTCTATACTGTTATGGTTTTAAAAAAATAAGAAACTATTCGTAATATCGCCATGAAATTATATTTTCTTCTAAAATAGCAATCGTTTCTGCTTTAAAATACGAGAAGCAGTGGAAAAGTTCCGGAATGCTAGTCTAGTTTTGGCATCTGTGATGCAATCACAGTGAATCCCACGTAGCATTTTGGGTTGGCAAATGGTTGGGACAACAGACCATAGTTGGTTGGCCAACGATGATTTTGGAGGTACTGCAAATCGTTATGCCAATAATTATTTGCAATGTTGGGACAACAGAAGATTGTGTACAGTTGGCCAACCAACCAATGGACGACAATGTGCCAACCATTGAGCCAACGAAATTCCAACAAAATGCCAACGAGGAAAATCACAGTAGGCCAACGATCGTTATCCTACAATCTACCAACTATGATGTGGTTGGGCCAATGGAATGCCAACAAAGCACCAACGTGAAAAAAGACAATTGGCCAACGATCATTATCTTACGAAACGCCAACATTGTGACAATAAAATAGAACATCGTCTTACGATGAGTTGCCGAAACAACGATGCACCTACGTTGAACCACTGTTTTGTTTTCGCTTGTTGGCATCGATGGTTGATTGATTATCGAATTTGCCGTTGGTATTTTGATAGTGGCTTTGCCAATTATGCTTACAAATAGATAACGGTTGGCACACCGTTTGACAACGAAAATGTTACTTGGGTCTTGTACTGTGCAGGCCTTAAGTTGCCTAGTTATGAATATGACAAGGTGAACAGGTCATAACAGTCAGTTTACGAGAGTATAGCTAAATGGAGGAGTATGTAGTAATCAGTTGGTGTAATGTTGCGGTTTAAACAATGCACAAACATCAAGTTCATGTGTAAAATGGGGAAACCTGCTTCAGGTACTTATTTTAATTGCCTTAAAATCAGTTTATGGTGTCGGAGCTTTAAGGAAAACAGCACCGATTCCTCTTTCGCCATCATAGAAGATATCAAAACTAACGCGATGGCAGAACTTAGGACAATACCAAAGAGAACTTTTGTCGGTCTTAGGGATGCGCACGAGACAAGATTTATGGCTGTCTCGTCTCGAAAACGTGCTGTAAGTGCGATGTCTCGACTCGAAAAATGTATATTTCTCTATTGGAAGAGCCGTGTCTCGACTCGAATTTTGTCAGGAAAATCATGTCTCGACTCGTCTCGTGCGCATCCCTAGTCGGTGTTTTCAGCAATGGCAGGAGCGGATTTATGATTTAGATTTCTGGGCTTTCGGCATCTAAGGCCATTTACCCCTTCACGATTTGAAGGATGACGTCCCTCGGCGAGCACATTATCCGGGGAAAGGGAAGGAAGGAAGCGGCGTGTGACCTATAAGTTAGGTACCACTCCGGCATTTGCCTGGTGTGAATGAGGAATACCCAGGAAAACCTCATTCCGGGTAGCTGGCCTAAAAGAGCTCGTTACACCGAGTGACCCCACCGGGAATCGAACCCGGGACCGCTCGCACCGAAGGCGAGAGCGTTAGCAACTACGCTACGCGGGGTCACTAATAGCAGGAGAGGTGAAGTAAGTGTGTATGTTCCGTAGGTGACTACTTTGAAGGCCACAAAGAAAATGTGTACTTAATATTGTAGTAATAAAGAGCTACAACAGAATTCGTGGAACTTTTTGGCTGCCCCTAGTCCGTTTCTTATTAAGTTTTTATTAATGTTACCCACGAAGCAAGACAAAACGAGAAATTAGATTTTGTCACCTCGTCTCAATTCTCGAAGAATAATTTTTCTTGTTGCTTTGATTTGTAAAAGATTTGCTCGTCTCATTCCTTGATGTTTTTTTCTTAATTTCATTTAGATGTTACAATCGTTCCGCGTAAGGAAGTAACGAAAGGTATGATCTAAGAACATTTAAACCCTATTTATTATTGGTGTATATTGTGTAAGACTTTGAATATATTTAAACGCTGACAAATCGTCTTCATTGTGTTCGTGCATTTACTTAATTATAGCATTCCCTATTGATGTTACATTTTGGAATTTACTGAGCTACCTGTGGAATCATGCTCTGTAGAACATTAATTAACATCTACTCAGAGGTTCCTGTCTCCATTACCCTATATATGGGACTAGTAAACTGGCAAACTGTGCGGAGCATTGCTGTATTCTTCGCTTGTCTCGGTTTCACTGAAATGTACTTGGGATGGCCACAAAGATCCGGTTCCGTCAGAACCGGTTCCCCGAGGAACCGCTGGATCCGAAGAACCGGTTCCAGACCTGGATCCGAAAATTCTCTTCCGGAACCGGATCTTCTAGAACCGGATCCGTTCATACCCGAAAACCGGTTCCACCAGGAACTGGTTCTTGCCATCCCTAAAATGTACCACTCAACGTTGTTCGGTGATGATTCAATTTATAGTTTTTATAAATGAATCATGAAATTCTAAAACAATGCTTGAGATATAAGATTCAGGTGAACAAATAGGTTTTGCCAACGATACCGGTACTAATAATCATTGTAATAAGTGTTAATAGGATTTTCTTTCATATTAACTAATCTCCGTATCGGTTTATCCCCGGATCACTCGTTTGCAATTGATAGATCTATCACATAGAAGCAGAGAAAAATCCCTTATCCGGTCAAATATACGAAGTGCATATTTTACTAAGTAAATCAGTACGTAGCATATGTTACATACTGCTTTCCCCGCTTTGATGTTACATCATGCCGCTGCAGGAATTTGACATCTAAGAGTATTCCTTATATTACATACGTCAGCTATATGTTACATACGTCCATCTGTATGAAGATTCTGATCCCCTATATACAGTTCTTTCTTTTATACGGAAAATATTATAAAACATACTTTGCTACAGGACGTTACATATAGTCATTCCTTTAGTCCAAAAAATATAGGATTTACGCATCAAACATACGTTTTTACGGACACCGTACGTCTTTTTTTCTTTTTGAGCTCTTTTTTACAATGAGAGAAATAACAGGAAGAAACACCAAAGGAAATGTTTGGTGGGGAGGATACAACAATGGAATAAGTAAATATTGGAGCTGACACGGGAGGGTCCCATAAGTTGTCGCTAAAATCTGGTTGCCACATAGCACATCTGATAGAGCATCATGATAAATGAAAATGAGCAAAATTTAAGGTGCTATGGATCAGAAGGATAGGAGCTACGGGGCTTCAACATTTGAATATCCAAAAAATTATGTCATGGAATTATGTACGGTTAAAGTAAATATCTTGAAAACCGTTAAAGCAATCAAAACAAAAGTTGCACAATATAATGAGAAGAAAATGCCCTATCGAAAACCACAAACAGTGTTGCCAACTCTGCATAAATATTTTGTTTGAAATAGCACATATACAAGTGTGCACAGATTTAAAATGCACTATTATCACTAAACATAACAGTGAAGTGTCGTGGTACAGTGTTGCACACAATTGGAGCTACGTGTGCTGAAAATGTACAATGGAGAAGTCTGATATGTGGCAACAGATGATAATAAAGGAATCTGGGTCTCATACTATGAATTTAGTTCAAATGCATAACACAGATAGAATAAAATAGCAAAATGTCAGCAGTGTCTCAAAATATTGATGCATTTGAAAAACGAAATTGAGTGATGCCAATTTTACGTCCTGTGTCAGCTCCGGATCTGTATGGGAGTGTAAGGTTGGATCCGAATCACTATGAAAGAGAAATATTACAATGAAATGTAAGGTAAAAAGTACAAGAAAAACATGTTCGAGGCGGGATTGGAACCCGCCTCGTAGACCACACGACTATCCTGGCCGACTAAAAATGAAATGGTAGTAATAAAATAATGTAAATATGGTAGTCCGAATGTAAATATGGTAATATTGCGGTGTACAAACATAATCATATGGTATGTAGGAGAAGAAGTAAAAAAAAAAAAAAATATGTAACTTAGCACGAAAGAACAGAAACCAAGAAAGTACTCTTCCAAATGTTGATAAGATAACCGAGAGCCAGTTTACATAATTAGAAAACATGTGTTTCTTTCCTCGCGAGTATCATTTTGTTTTCGCGAGTTATCTGCTTATTCAGCGGGACTACAGAAGTATAGTGCAAAATCCGCACTTGTTTCTAGTGCATTACTTTATTACCCTTTGTTGCCACATATAAGACTTCTCTATTGTACATTTTCAGCACATGTAGCTCCAAAAGTGTGCAACACTGTACTACTACACTTCACTGTTATGTTTAGTGATAATAGTGCATTTTAAATCTGTGCACGCTTGAATATGGTGCTATTTCAAATAAAATATTTTTATGCTGAGTTGGCAACACTGCTTCACCTATGGCAACACTGTTTGTGGTTTTCGATTGGGCATTTTCTTCTCATTATATTGTGCAACTTTTGTTTTGATTGTTTTAACGGTTTTCAAGATATTTACTTTAAACGTACATAATTCCATGATATATTTTTTTGGATATTCAAATTTTGAAGCCCCGTAGCTCCTAAATTTTAAGCCCCCTAGCTCCTATCCTTCTGGTCCATATCATCTTAAATTTTGCTCATTTTCAGTTCTCATGATGCTCTATCAGATGTGCTACGCGGCAGTCAGATTTTAGCGACAACTAGTGGGACCCTCCCGTGTGAGTGGCGGATTTTGAGGTAAATCACATAGGAATTATAATTTTTGTATACTTAATGGATATACGAACTAGTATACCAGGGAACTTTTGTTCCTTAGTTTGAAACTCCTTATCGCCGTTGCTCTCTTCCAACGCCAGGTTAACCACCTGATATTTGTTCTCTTCGTGTGACTTAGTGAGAAGGAAATCGAAAAACTGTGACGTCATAATGTATCCAATTGGAAGTGATTGTCCTAGAGGAACAAATTTGGATCTGGTAATGTCGAAGATCACCTGATGAATGTTGTTATTTGTTATTTTATTTTTCATCCTTTTTCATTTATTGAATACAAGGTAATTATATTGAAAAGGACAGAGCAACCATTGAAGATTAACATTATTGGTTTGACCAGTGTCTCTGACAGACAAGAAAAATCAAGAGCAACTAGACGAATTAATTGTAAACAACGATGAATTTCACTAGGATTTTTTTCCACTGTTAAAAATGTAAACAGTGGGTTTTTATCAGCAATGTTGTTATAGCGATCGAGGACACCTGACTCATTTTCAGCATTCAGAACTATTGTACGGAATTTCACGAAACTTTCCACATTTGTGATTGGGAAATGGTAGTCCCCATATAACAAAGAGTGCCGCTCTATGAATTGTTTTAATCTCGCGTTATGTAAGACCAGGCCCGTAGCCAGGCCAAAAATGTAGGGGGACCCCACCCAACCATATTATAGTTCATTTGCAAGCTTACCGTGAAAATTTTAGGGGGCAGTGAAAATTTAGGGGGCCGGCCCACCCTAGCCCTCGTGGATATGGGCCTGTGTGAGACTGTATACTTTTTAATTATTTCTTTTAGATGACATGTGTGAGAGGATGAGAAACAGGTAAAATCTTCACGTTTATAACAAAAAAGGGTAGTATTTCCTACGAGATATATCGTAACATTTGTCCTAAGATAAATCCTAAGATATTTCCTAGAATTTATCTCATAGTGTACAGCAGGCCTTATTGTTACTTGTTAGACATCCACTATTAGGTCGGCTGTGTATTGATCAGAGGACAGGACAGTCGAACGAGGTTTAATACTGTGAGGAAATGCAATAAAATCTTGTACCGCATAACCACTCGACACATGCTAGGCAATGGTCTCTCTAACGCTGTGAATGAGACACACTGAATGCACTCAGACCATCCTCTTGCCATATTCTTTTGTCTTCCTCTGCCTCGGCTTGGCTGGCCTTCATCTGCTCAATATACGACCGGCCTTAGACTTGTAAACTTTGCAATCTATCTAACAATTCGGCAGAGTTTTTTTTTAATCTCACGAAACCAGTCATTCCCAACTGAATAGTCTGTGATGTCAAATTTTGATGCTTCCATTTTTGGTAAACCACACGGAGAGGAGAAGGAGGTTGGACTAATTGATTTTGATTTACGAAGGACCACGACAATAGGCAAGATAGTTGTGGTTTTGCAGGCTTATTACTTGTGGATCCGTGACTACATGAACACTGCTAACTAGTGCTCTCAAACGGGTCGGGTCAGTCGGGTCAGCTCGGATCGGGTTGTCGGGTCGGGTTAATCTGATCAACTCGGGTCGGGTTGTCGGGTCGGGTTAATCGGGTCAGCTCGGGTTGTCGGGTCGGGTCAATCGGGTCCGCTCGGGTCGGGTTGTCGGGTCGGGTCAGTCGGGTTATCGGGTCGGGTTCGTATATTAATCGTATATTAAGGTTAAGGTGATTGAATGTTATGTATGAGATATAATGCAAGCTGCACAATGTTATTAATCCAGAGTCAGCATAATGTTGTAAATAAAATGTTAATAGAATGTCTTCGCCGAGAGTCTGGCAATGCAGGAAGGCAATGCAGACAATGTGTCTATTCTCGCATTAGCCAGATTCTGTGCATTGTACAAAGAGAATCTGTAAGATTTCACGAATTTCACGAAATCACGGATATGCGGAAATTGCTTAGAATCGAGAAATCGGAGTGTGTCGAGGGTTGCAGTTTTTGACAAGCAGACGACAAGCGGATGACAAGCAGACGACAGAAGTGGATGAGGCTCAACAAAACCAGAGGATGAGAGAGGTTCAGGATCAGTCCTTGGAGATCAGTGGTGATTAGTCAGGAGCAGTCAAATTGAGTCCATGATTAAGTCTTGGAGACCTTAGTTAAAAATCGCCAGACAGTCAGATGACAGCGAAAGGAAAGTCATCGTGAACTACATTATTTAAACCACGTAGAACGTCACGTCCAGATAAGCATTTGAGAGGAGTCCATACCTCAATGCTCGTCCTCGCCGTCCAGTAATCAGGAGTATCATCATAGAGGAGTTACGTTCGACACCAGGTCATCGTTGGAGCGACACCAGAATCTTCAGGTATGTGTTACACCTACTCAGGGCTCAAAGGTTCAATACTCGATCGTTGCGATACTCGTCTGGCAAACGTTCCTAATATCCGTTATTAAAAGCATCACGAAATCTTACAGTCAAATCTAACTTATGAGAAATATAGTGATATCAATTAAATGAAGTTAACGTTTTCTTATTTGTATTTATCCCCGTTTGGTAAACCTCTCGCATATGAATATTAGATTTATCCCACTCATTCTAGATGGTGAGTGGAAGGCATCCAGTTTCACTCAAACAGGCATCCCCAAACTAGGCACTGAGTGGCTGGGTTGTCTATATATATATATATATATCTATCTATCTATCTATCTATCTATATATATATATATATATATATATATATATATATATATATATATATATATATATATATATATATATGTGTGTGTGTGTGTGTGTGTGTGTGTATTCAAGGTGAATGTTTCCATCTTTATTGTTCATGATTTTACTCTTTGGAAAACAGTGAAAATATAAGAATTTAGTACCTCAAACAACTAGGATTCATTAATGCAATTGATTTCTAATATAAGTAAATAGTTATTTAATCATGGCGTTTAAAATATGTGTAGCTGGTTGACTTAAGTGGAAGCAAATACACTTTTACAGGTAAAGAAAATAACTTATAGGTTCATGCCTCTACTTGAAGAGGATCTTTCTATTCGTGTGGGCAGCAGCAAACATATCCACAACTTGTTAAAGATCTAACGATTTAGCAATTTTCTTCTCAATATAAAGTAACACTAAGTTTTTCAACCTATCATGAGTCATTGACTTGCGTATACAAGTCTTTAATCTTTTCAAAGAAGAGAATGACCTTTCACATGTAGCACTGGAAACTGATATAATCACAGAGATGATACCTAGCTTGTAGGTTTCTAGGAATGCGTTTTTGTAGACACAAAGAAGATCAACGAAATTCGTTAAGGAATCAGCTTTCGTTTTCTTCTCGTCTTCATACAACTTAATTGTTAGAGCAACCCACATTATGCTTTATTTCTTGTTTAATTATGCTATTTTTAAATTATGCTTTATTGTTAATTTCAATGATTATTTTACATTAATCGTGTATAATGTATATTTATTATACATCAAATATTCTAAATATCTTGATCTATTTATTGATATTTTTTTGCAACTAGTTTCTCTCATATTTAATGAACTTTCTACTTAATTCATTGTAAAGAGATGTGCTTTGCTCGAATAATTTTTTTCTATCATTTGTGTGCGCCTTACAGGTACATATACATAGAAAGGGAAAGTAAAAGATGCCACCAAAAAGTACAGAAAGTGCTTAAGTTCAAAAAGTAAACATAACAATACAGTGATGACGCCAGAGGGGGGCAAGGGGGGCGAGCGCCCCCTAGTAGCTACTTCTGCCCCCCTGACTGCTACCTAGACTGCCCCCCAGACTCGTACAATCTTTAAACATTCTTCATGTAGTATTATATATCAGTATCATAACCAATCTCATTGACAAATTGTAGTCTACTTTCCATGAATTTACTATGTGGCAGATTAATCCTCAAGCTTTCTTCTTTGAGCGTCTGGGTATGCACGCATACTTCTGTTTTCTAATTTAGCCCCTTTTGAGGTAAATTTTAGTTATACTTCTTTCTTATGATTTTTAATAATTGTGCCTAGCGAACAATAGTAGATTTGGTCGACTTGTTTTCTTCTCATTGGATCAACTTCGATTGGAAACAAAAGAAAGGTAAAACCAGTTACGTAACTTGTTTGTATTTGTCCAGGTTTGAAGTTTTCAGTTTCATATTTTGTTTTATTTAAAACTTCTTTTTTCTGAAACATTATTCTCGGCTTCCAATATTCAGAGGATGTGTTTATAACAGCTTAGTTTGCAACTACCAGGGCTTAATTTTTTGAAGGAGATAAAAAGAGTTGTGTTTTCCCTTCCTGCAAATGATAATAATAAAATTATGGAATGAAATTGATTCCTAATAAAGTGTATTGTCAGAGTGCTGATCTTTAGTTAGTAATTGGTTTATACTAGTGCTCCTTTACTTATTTTGTTTCAAAGTACTGACGTGACGTCTACCATATTGACTAGGAACTGCTGAAAAATTCGTAGCCCAACCCAGAAGGAGTTCACGTGGATTGGTGAAGTTTTACTTCTTATTCTCTTCCCCCGAGAGTCAATATACTACCTTGTACAGTGCTCCAGCTTTTGCAGAAAAGTTAAAAAAATCTAGATTTCCTCGCACCACTGTTCGTAGTACTACCCCTATCAGATCTAAAATGGCGTCTTTCAAGTGTTATTTAAGTTTGGGAAATAAGTACACGTAATAGTTAGACGGAGCTAAATCTGCGGAATAAGAATGATGATCTAGACATTGAAATCCTAGATTATGCAATGTCAGTTATGTTCGCAGGGGCTTGATGGACAGGTGTATTCTCCTGAAGGAACAGAATTCCTTTCTTTTCATTTTCCGCAGCGTTGAACTTTGAATTTTTCTTTCAGTTTTGTAAGTAATGTAGAGATTCTGGATTAAATATCTGACCATTGAGGAGGTAGTCTACCACTCCATACTTATACCAGAAGAATGTTCCAAACAGTTTCTCAACCTACTTCTGTGTCTTGAACTTCTTGGGGCGATGGAGAAATGAGTGCTACTACTCCATTGACTGTTGTTCCGATTCAGGATCATAGTGGTACAACCATATTTCATCTATGGTTACTATTCGTCAGCGAAATTGATCAGCATTACGGTCAAATTGGAAGAATACTTCTCTTAATGCCGTTACCCTTTTATTCTCCTGACATATATTTTGGGAACCCATTATGCCGAGAACTTGCGCATACCCAAGCCATTCTGAATTATGCTACCGACGAGTTCCAAAGAAATGCCCAGAATCTCTGACACAAGTTTTGCTGAGAAGATAAAAACTGAGAAATCGGGGTGCAGACCTCAGTCTATAATAAATATAAATAGCTTAAATTATTTTTGTCACACAAAACTGGGGTGGCCTAGACCCTCCGACCCCGGGCTATATCCACCACTGACTGAAATGCTGCAATTTTCAAGAATAATGTCACAAATTGCATCCATGATTCCAGGAAGAGTCATTGCTTTTAATCATCCTGGATGTAAAGCATAATTTGTTGAGAAATTGCTACGTTTATACTAAGCCACTTACTTCTTCACCACTATATATAACGGAGGAGAGTCCCGTGGTGTTTCACGGATTTCCTAATTAATTTACTTCGGTGACTTTCCTTGGTGGAACAAAAATGTTATAACAGTAAGGATCTGGATGTTCGTGAAATTATCTGTTTGGGCACACATAATCACTTCAGAGGCCTGAGAAACAATAAGAATTTCATTATTAATATGAAAATTTATATTTGTACATACAGAGATATGTTTTTCTAAACTACGGTTTCATTTTTCTACCTAGTACCTACACTCCTTCTGGATTGGACTACGACATTTTCAGCAGCTCCTCGTAAGTTCTCTCTCTCTCTCTCTCTACACACACACACACATATATATATATATATATATATATATATATATATATATATAGAGAGAGAGAGAGAGAGAGAGAGAGAGAGAGAGGAGAGAGAGCGAGAGATACGTAGCATATAGACGAATGTGTTACTTGTAGCATACGTGAAAGTATAATTTAATTTATGTTTAGGCTTCAAAAGTTTCATTGAAAAATATTTCATGTGCAGACGTTACTTATTTGTTAGTTACAAATTTTATTTGAAATAAGTTTAATTTATAATCATATAGATCTAACATAAAAACAGCAACGAAATACACAATGCAATGTAAAATAAGTCAAACGTAATAAATATGTCATAGTAGTAGTGGCCGACGTATATTGAGCCGAGTCAGCAAAAATTTTTGTGACGTCATAGGTCAAAGGTCAATGACCTGGCCCGGGGGTCAATGACCGAGGGGTACCTAGGACCACCCCCTCTAAATTTTGGCAGGGGTACCTTGGCCCATCCCCTAAATTTTGGCAGGGGTACATAGGACCACCCCCCTTAAATTTTGGAAATTGCCAAATCTAAAAATTTGATATGGTAGCCTAGGACCATAGTATGTACCTCTATCAGTATTGGGTGTCTATGTCGTTCCCTTTCATGGGTAAAAAATTGCCAAAAATTCAAATTTCGGGGGATTTTGACCTAATTTATCCCCTTTGATGAGGTGTTATTACCCTATATGGTTATATGGGCGTATACAGGGGTCCATTACCTTTCATAAGACATGGGTATATTAATGCACCCCTTGAAAAATTTGGGAGGGGTACCTTGGCCCACCCCTTCAATTTTGGAAATTGCCCAATTTAAACATTGGGTATTATAGTACAGGACCCTAATATGTATTATGATAAATTTGGGCGGTCCACCTCGTTCCCTTTTAGGGGCACACAATTGCCAAGTTGTACCACGTGTTTGGTTTTCGACCTAATTTATCTCCTTGGATGAGGTCCTATTACCTTATATAGTTATATGGTCATGTATAGGGGGTCCATTATCTATCATAAGACATGGGTACATTGGTGCACCCCTTGAAAAATTTGGGAGGAGTACCTTGGCCCACCCCTTAAATTTTGGAAATTGCCAAATCTAAAAATTTGGTGTGGTAGCCTAGGACCATAGTATGTACCTCTATCAGTATTGGGTGTCTATGTCGTTCCCTTTCATGGGTAAAAAAATTGCCAAAAATTCAAATTTCGGGGGTTTTTGACGTAATTTATCCCCTTTGATGAGGTGTTATTACCCTATATAGTTATATGAGCGTATACAGGAGTCTATTATCTTTCATAAGATATGGGTACATTGGTGCACCCCTTTAAAAATTTGGGAGGGGTACCTTGGCCCACCCCTTAAATTTTGGAAATTGCCCAATTTAAACATTTGGTATTATAGTACAGGACCCTAATATGTATTATGATAAATTTGGATGGTCCACCTCGTTCCCTTTTAGGGGGTACAAAATTGCCAAAATATAAACGTAAGCAATACGTAGTACCACGTGTTTGGATTTTGGTCGATTTTATCCCCGTTGATGAGGTCCTATTACCTTATATGGTTATATGGGCGTATACAGGTGTCCATTACCTTTCATAAGACATGGGTACATTAATGCACCCCTTGAAAAATTTGGGAGGGGTACCTTGGCCCACCCCTTAAATTTTGGAAATTGACCAATTTAAACATTGGGTATTATAGTATAGGACCCTAATATGTATTATGATAAATTTGGATGGTCCACCTCGTTCCCTTTTAGGGGTATAAAATTGTAAAAATATAAACGTAAGCAATACGTTGTACCACGTGTTTGTTCTTTTGGCCCATTTATCCCCTTGGATGAGGTCCTACTACATTATATAGTTATATGGTTATGTATAGGGGTCTATTTCCTATCATAAGACATGGGTATATTGGTGCACCCCTTGAAAAATTTGGGAGGGGTACCTTGGCCCACCCCTTCAATTTTAGAAATTGCCCATTTTACACATTTGGTATAATAGTATAGGACCCTAATATATATTACTATAAATTTGGGTGGTCCACCTCGTTCCCTTTTAGGGGTACCAAATTGCCAAAATTTTAGTACAACCACGTGTTTGGACTTTTGACCTAATTTATCGCCTTTGATGAGGTGTTATTATCCTATATGGTTATATGGGCGTATACAGGGTTCATTACCTTTCATAAAACATGGGTATATTAATGCACCCCGGGAGAGGTCACTTGGCGCACCCCTTAAATTTTGGAAATTGCCCAATTTAAACATTTGGTATAATAGTATAGGACCCTAATATATATTACTATAAACTCGTTCCCGTTTAGGGGTACAAAATTGCCAAAATATAAACGTAAGCAATACGTTGTACCACGTGTTTCGTTTTTTTTTACCTAATTTATTCCATTGGATGAAGTCCTATTACCTTATATCGTTATATGGTCACGTATGGGGATTCATTTCCTATCATAAGACATAGGTACATTTGTGCACCCTGGAGGGGTACTTTGGCCCACCCCTTTAATTTTGGAAATTGCCCCTTTTACATGTTTGGTATTATAGTATAGGACCCTAATATAGATTAGTATAAATTTGGATGATTCACCTCGTTTCCTTTCATGGGTACGAAATTGCCAAATTTTAGTACAACCACGTGTTTGGTTTTGGCTCAATTTATCCCCTTGGATGAGGTCCTATTACCTTATATGGTTATATGGCCATGTATGTATTGGTCCATTTCCTATTATAAGACATGTGTACATTGATGCACCCGAGGGAGGGGATTCGGTATCATAGTACATGCCTCAACATGTATCATAATAAATATGGATGGTCCATCTTGTTCCCTTTCATGGGTAAAAAATTGCTAAAATATAAACATAAGCAATATGTTGTACCATGTGTTTGGTTTCTGGCCCAATTCTTCCCCTTTGATGATGTTCTATTACGTTATATGGTTATATGGACATGTATATGGGTTCATTTCCTATCATAAGACATGGGTACATTGACGCATACTTTAAAAATTTGGGAGGGGTATCTTGGCTCATCCACTCGGTTTTAGAAATTGTTTAATATAAGCATTTGGTATCATAGTACAGGACCTCAATATGTACCACTATAAATTTGGATGGTCCACATCGTTCCCTTTCATGGGTAAAGAACTACCAAAAATCAAATTTTGGAGGTTATTGACCCCGTCTTATAAGGTTTTAACGCGTTATATGGATATGTACAGAGGTTTATTACCTTCATATGTTTATGTTCCCTTTTAAATTTGGGAATTATCAAATAACAAAATTCGGTAAACGTTTTCTAGGACCCATTGGTGTCCCTCTTATGGCCAAATATTCAAAATTTAAAGGTTATTGACCGGCTTTATTATTGAATAAGTACAGGATTTATTACTTTTTTCATAAGACACAGGTGTGTTTGTGTACCAATCTTAAATTTTGGGAGGTGGTACATTTCTTATTGTCATATCAATAATTGGTAATTGTTCTTAGAATTGGGTGGTCTCTTTTTCTTTGGGTAAATTATTGTGATCACATGATCAGTTATTGACCTATGATGGGATTAGGAGCCCAGGACATTGGTACATTTAAACTTTATAGGATAATTTGAGAATGCGTCATTGGTATTGATTATTACAGCCAAATATAAACGTAAGCAATACGATGTACCACGTAATTGACCTTGATGAGGTAGTGTACAGGGATACATAGCTAACCTTATTGAATCTTATGACTCATAGTCTTAAGGAAATACATGCTACAACACTGGCAAAGTTATTGTTGATGCAATTTGATTGGTGGATCACTATCTTTCGTGCAATCTGATTGGCTGATCACTATCTTTCGTGCAATCTGATTGGTTGCTGATGTTCAAATCTTTGCTGCATTCAGTTTTAAGTTTTGTTTAACATTTAAAAATCTTGGTTTCGTTCAACATTTTGCACTCACTGATAAATATGATCAAAACCGTTTATTTGTTAATCGAATAGTTAAAAACCGGATAAAGTTTGACGGTTAACCGTGAAACGTAAAATTTTTTTGTTTGAAAGTTTTTGTTAAAAACTCTTGTTTCAAATTTGTTTGAATTTTTTTGAAAACCGTTTATTTGTTAATCGAATAGTTAAAAAACCGGATAAAGTTTGACGGTTAACCGTGAAACGTAAAATTTTTAGTTTGAATTTTTTGTTTGAAACTTTGCTTGAAAATTCTTGCTTTCAAATTTTTGTTTGAATTTTTTGTTTCAAAATTTTGTTTGAAAATATTTTGTTTGAAATTTTTTGTTTCAAAATTTTGTTTGAATTTTTTTGTTTAAAATTTTTCGTTTCCAATTTTTTTTTTCTGTTTCAAGATTTTTGTTTGAAAAAATTTTTCGTTTCCAAATTTTGTTTCAAATTTTTTGTTTGAAAGTGTTTGTTTGAAAATTTTTTTGTTTGAAATTTTTTTGTTGCAAAATTTTGTTTGAAAATTTTTTGTTTAAAATTTTTTCGTTTGAAATTTTTCGTTTCCAAATTTTTTGTTTAAAATTTTTTTGTTTCGAATTTTTAAAGAACCGGAACTGTTAGAACTAAAACCTCTGGCAACATTGTGGTGCACGTCAGAACATGGGGTTGTACTTGAAATGAAAAAAAACACTTCATTGAAATGGATCATTTTATTACACTCCACATACATCCATACCAGATAGTGGTTCTGGATATTGTCGATACAATGTATTTTGAACTTCGTGCACTATTTTGTCTTTAGCATATAATTTTAATTCCAATTGAAGTCTTTTAAGGTCTATTGCAATATCAATTGGTGGAAACTCAATGTCCATTTGATCACAAATAAACTGTTTATCAATACAGGTATGCACCCACGAACAACCATCACAATATCTAGATACATGTTGTACAATATGCATAACACATTTTGAAGGAATATACTTGTTTTGTTACACACTTCCACTGCATGTTTCACACACTGAAATACGTTGATAAATTTGTTCCATTCCGTTTGTGTTAGATACACCATGTTGCGAGGGACATGGAATGTACTCTTTTTACGTAACAGCACCATCTTCTCTTCGAGGACCACTTCATGATTTGAGCCTAATGATTTGACTATGGTCATATTTAGCTCATCATGAAAATAATCGTTCATTTGGTCGATTCGTGCCATTCTTCACAGGTCAGTTGTACACCAAATTGTTCTGCTTTGCCCAATCGAATCACTGGTTCAAATGTTCTAGCACTGATACCAATCATCACATGTTTTGTTTATTGGATAATAGCTTGCGAAGATGAACTCTTTATCGTTAGAAGTACACATCTTTCCTCCTGAAAAGCACTTGCTCAAATGATTTCGTGGGATGACACTGTATTTGCTGGTTTATAGTTATTGCTGATGTCGAATGTGCTGATTCATGATTTCATCACAGTTACTGACGTCATGCCGACCAACCAAATTCATACAACTATGTCTAATGTGCTGACGTTTGAATCACAATTGCTGACGAATCCGGCTGTGTACTAAATTCAAATTGATGACTTCGACCCAAGAATCCTTTGTAACATAAAGATACAGATCCAGTATTTAAGAAACGCAGCAGTTCTTCTTGTTTTGATGCCTCCATGGGTAAATATCTTGCTGGTAAAATTATATTCTTATCATTTTCAAGCTTCACTACGATTCTTAATCCAAACTTTGTAGGGATTTTTTGGCTAGCTAAGATTCTATAAGGTACATTCTGTTGTAAATCAGTAATCTTGGTAAATGATTTCATCACATCACGTGTGTTTAGAAACTGCAGACAAGTAGCCATGATGACGTTATCATGAATACTAACTCGAACGATGATGCAAAACCGATGTCGTTGCATTATCATGTTCTGACGTGCACCACAATGTTGCCAGAGGTTTTAGTTCTAACAGTTCCGGTTCTTTAAAAATTCGAAACAAAAAAAATTTTAAACAAAAAATTTGGAAACGAAAAATTTCAAACGAAAAAATTTTAAACAAAAAATTTTCAAACAAAATTTTGCAACAAAAAAATTTCAAACAAAAAAATTTTCAAACAAACACTTTCAAACAAAAAATTTGAAACAAAATTTGGAAACGAAAAATTTTTTCAAACAAAAATCTTGAAACAGAAAAAAAAATTGGAAACGAAAAATTTTAAACAAAAAAATTCAAACAAAATTTTGAAACAAAAAATTTCAAACAAAATATTTTCAAACAAAATTTTGAAACAAAAAATTCAAACAAAAATTTGAAAGCAAGAATTTTCAAGCAAAGTTTCAAACAAAAAATTCAAACTAAAAATTTTACGTTTCACGGTTAACCGTCAAACTTTATCCGGTTTTTTAACTATTCGATTAACAAATAAACGGTTTTCAAAAAAATTCAAACAAATTTGAAACAAGAGTTTTTAACAAAAACTTTCAAACAAAAAAATTTTACGTTTCACGGTTAACCGTCAAACTTTATCCGGTTTTTAACTATTCGATTAACAAATAAACGGTTTTGATCATATTTATCAGTGAGTGCAAAATGTTGAACGAAACCAAGATTTTTAAATGTTAAACAAAACTTAAAACTGAATGCAGCAAAGATTTGAACATCAGCAACCAATCAGATTGCACGAAAGATAGTGATCAGCCAATCAGATTGCACGAAAGATAGTGATCCACCAATCAAATTGCATCAACAATAACTTTGCCAGTGTTGTAGCATGTATTTCCTTAAGACTATGAGTCATAAGATTCAATAAGGTTAGCTATGTATCCCTGTACACTACCTCATCAAGGTCAATTACGTGGTACATCGTATTGCTTACGTTTATATTTGGCTGTAATAATCAATACCAATGACGCATTCTCAAATTATCCTATAAAGTTTAAATGTACCAATGTCCTGGGCTCCTAATCCCATCATAGGTCAATAACTGATCATGTGATCACAATAATTTACCCAAAGAAAAAGAGACCACCCAATTCTAAGAACAATTACCAATTATTGATATGACAATAAGAAATGTACCACCTCCCAAAATTTAAGATTGGTACACAAACACACCTGTGTCTTATGAAAAAAGTAATAAATCCTGTACTTATTCAATAATAAAGCCGGTCAATAACCTTTAAATTTTGAATATTTGGCCATAAGAGGGACACCAATGGGTCCTAGAAAACGTTTACCGAATTTTGTTATTTGATAATTCCCAAATTTAAAAGGGAACATAAACATATGAAGGTAATAAACCTCTGTACATATCCATATAACGCGTTAAAACCTTATAAGACGGGGTCAATAACCTCCAAAATTTGATTTTTGGTAGTTCTTTACCCATGAAAGGGAACGATGTGGACCATCCAAATTTATAGTGGTACATATTGAGGTCCTGTACTATGATACCAAATGCTTATATTAAACAATTTCTAAAACCGAGTGGATGAGCCAAGATACCCCTCCCAAATTTTTAAAGTATGCGTCAATGTACCCATGTCTTATGATAGGAAATGAACCCATATACATGTCCATATAACCATATAACGTAATAGAACATCATCAAAGGGGAAGAATTGGGCCAGAAACCAAACACATGGTACAACATATTGCTTATGTTTATATTTTAGCAATTTTTTACCCATGAAAGGGAACAAGATGGACCATCCATATTTATTATGATACATGTTGAGGCATGTACTATGATACCGAATCCCCTCCCTCGGGTGCATCAATGTACACATGTCTTATAATAGGAAATGGACCAATACATACATGGCCATATAACCATATAAGGTAATAGGACCTCATCCAAGGGGATAAATTGAGCCAAAACCAAACACGTGGTTGTACTAAAATTTGGCAATTTCGTACCCATGAAAGGAAACGAGGTGAATCATCCAAATTTATACTAATCTATATTAGGGTCCTATACTATAATACCAAACATGTAAAAGGGGCAATTTCCAAAATTAAAGGGGTGGGCCAAAGTACCCCTCCAGGGTGCACAAATGTACCTATGTCTTATGATAGGAAATGAATCCCCATACGTGACCATATAACGATATAAGGTAATAGGACTTCATCCAATGGAATAAATTAGGTAAAAAAAACGAAACACGTGGTACAACGTATTGCTTACGTTTATATTTTGGCAATTTTGTACCCCTAAACGGGAACGAGTTTATAGTAATATATATTAGGGTCCTATACTATTATACCAAATGTTTAAATTGGGCAATTTCCAAAATTTAAGGGGTGGGCCAAGGTACCTCTCCCGGGGTGCATTAATATACCCATGTTTTATGAAAGGTAATGAACCCTGTATACGCCCATATAACCATATAGGATAATAACACCTCATCAAAGGCGATAAATTAGGTCAAAAGTCCAAACACGTGGTTGTACTAAAATTTTGGCAATTTGGTACCCCTAAAAGGGAACGAGGTGGACCACCCAAATTTATAGTAATATATATTAGGGTCCTATACTATTATACCAAATGTGTAAAATGGGCAATTTCTAAAATTGAAGGGGTGGGCCAAGGTACCCCTCCCAAATTTTTCAAGGGGTGCACCAATATACCCATGTCTTATGATAGGAAATAGACCCCTATACATAACCATATAACTATATAATGTAGTAGGACCTCATCCAAGGGGATAAATGGGCCAAAAGAACAAACACGTGGTACAACGTATTGCTTACGTTTATATTTTTACAATTTTATACCCCTAAAAGGGAACGAGGTGGACCATCCAAATTTATCATAATACATATTAGGGTCCTATACTATAATACCCAATGTTTAAATTGGTCAATTTCCAAAATTTAAGGGGTGGGCCAAGGTACCCCTCCCAAATTTTTCAAGGGGTGCATTAATGTACCCATGTCTTATGAAAGGTAATGGACACCTGTATACGCCCATATAACCATATAAGGTAATAGGACCTCATCAACGGGGATAAAATCGACCAAAATCCAAACACGTGGTACTACGTATTGCTTACGTTTATATTTTGGCAATTTTGTACCCCCTAAAAGGGAACGAGGTGGACCATCCAAATTTATCATAATACATATTAGGGTCCTGTACTATAATACCAAATGTTTAAATTGGGCAATTTCCAAAATTTAAGGGGTGGGCCAAGGTACCCCTCCCAAATTTTTAAAGGGGTGCACCAATGTACCCATATCTTATGAAAGATAATAGACTCCTGTATACGCTCATATAACTATATAGGGTAATAACACCTCATCAAAGGGGATAAATTACGTCAAAAACCCCCGAAATTTGAATTTTTGGCAATTTTTTTACCCATGAAAGGGAACGACATAGACACCCAATACTGATAGAGGTACATACTATGGTCCTAGGCTACCACACCAAATTTTTAGATTTGGCAATTTCCAAAATTTAAGGGGTGGGCCAAGGTACTCCTCCCAAATTTTTCAAGGGGTGCACCAATGTACCCATGTCTTATGATAGATAATGGACCCCCTATACATGACCATATAACTATATAAGGTAATAGGACCTCATCCAAGGAGATAAATTAGGTCGAAAACCAAACACGTGGTACAACGTATTGCTTACGTTTATATTTTGGCAATTGTGTGCCCCTAAAAGGGAACGAGGTGGACCGCCCAAATTTATCATAATACATATTAGGGTCCTGTACTATAATACCCAATGTTTAAATTGGGCAATTTCCAAAATTGAAGGGGTGGGCCAAGGTACCCCTCCCAAATTTTTCAAGGGGTGCATTAATATACCCATGTCTTATGAAAGGTAATGGACCCCTGTATACGCCCATATAACCATATAGGGTAATAACACCTCATCAAAGGAGATAAATTAGGTCAAAATCCCCCGAAATTTGAATTTTTGGCAATTTTTTACCCATGAAAGGGAACGACATAGACACCCAATACTGATAGAGGTACATACTATGGTCCTAGGCTACCATATCAAATTTTTAGATTTGGCAATTTCCAAAATTTAAGGGGGGTGGTCCTATGTACCCCTGCCAAAATTTAGGGGATGGGCCAAGGTACCCCTGCCAAAATTTAGAGGGGGTGGTCCTAGGTACCCCTCGGTCATTGACCCTCGGGCCAGGTCATTGACCTTTGACCTATGACGTCACAAAAATTTTTGCTGACTCGGCTCAATATACGTCGGCCACTACTACTGTCATTTTTGGTATGGCAAATAGCCGCCCCCCGAAAATGTATTTGCCCCTCCTTTGCCCCCTAAGAACTTAAAGCTGGCGTCGTCACTGTAACAATATAGTATGGAGTTCTTGCATACTATTCATTGTTGGCGGAAAAATTTCTTCTTTTACTTTCTTTTCTCCACATCAAAGGATTACACCGAAAAGTTTACAGAAATGAAAATAAGCTTTTCATTGTTGCATTGTTATGTTCTCAATGATTTTGCATTGTAAATATTGGCTTTAAAAATATTAACACAGTATGTTAAACTTTAAGTTAAAGAGAATTTTCCAAGAATTGTGCTATATATTTTAAATTATGCTTTATGCTTTATTTTCTAAAATTATGCTTTTAAAACTAGTTTCCCAATGTGAGTGCATTTTGGCGTTCACCCAGTGTCGTGACCATAGTGCTCTCAAACGGGTCGGGTTACGGGTCGGGTCGGGTTGTCGGGTCAGGCTACTCGGGTCGGGTTGTCGGGTCGGGTCAATCGGGTCAGCTCGGGTCGGGTTGTCGGGTCGCGTTATTCGGATCGGGTTGTCGGGTTGGGTTATTCGGATCGGGTTGTCGGGTCGGATCAATCGGGTCAGTTCGGGTTGGGTTGTCGGGTCGGGTCAACCGGGTCAGCTCGGGTCGGGTTATCGGGTCAGGTCAATCAGATCGGATCACGGTTTGGGTCAGTCGGGTCGGGTCGGGTCATCGGGTCGGGTCAGTCAATTCGGGTCACGGGTCGGGTCGGGTCGGTCTTCAACCCGACCCGACCCGACCCGTTGAGAGCACTAAACTAACCTTGTTTCTTTACCTCCTATTCTCCTCTACTTTGCTGTGATCTCTAGTGTTGTCAACTGTGTGAAATAAAATTACCAAAACCCACTCTCAATTTTCAAAACAAGGAATCAGAGGTACCGAGATTTCCAAGGGCTCGGGCGCAACACTCCAAATTTGCCACTTTATTTCCCAAGTAAACCTTTTTTTTAAAAAAAAAATTACCATTTTCTAGTTTAATTGTATTACTTTCAATGAAAAAAAATGTCTCCCCAAATATTCTCATGGCGGTCATACACCCTAAAACACACTTGTGGGTACCCGTGTGAAGAATAATTATATTTTAAATCTTGAAATATGTTGTTGAGCATAACAAGATACCGGTCACTCGGTTCATTGACAACCCAAGTGATCTCTCTCCTTCCTCCGATCGTAAAGACGTGATCTTACGTTAATACATCCGCCAGTCACAAATAACTGCTCTAAGCATTTTGTTCTTCACTCCTTAATAAAGTTCAAATTATTATCTTCAGGATAGAGAGTCATTGTTACTAAAAGTTACAGTAAATCTAATTATATCACTATCATTAGACTTATATTCATGCATAATGTCTTACCGGTTTCGTTTCACTAGATTCGTCTTCAATGTCCGAATCACTATAATGGTTTTTAACTGGTTTAAAAGGTCGATAATTTGGGTTAGCTTTCGGATCTCCCCATGAACAAGTTGGCTTCGGGTTATCGTGAATAGATGGAACACGAACAGCTATTTTCACCGAAAAGTCAGTGGCTTGATAAGAATTATAAGACTGTCGAGCACAAGAACTTGTATGTTGTTTGCCTTTATATGATGTTGATAGGTCTTCTTGCATATTGTGTGTCTGGCTGTTTTGCTCCTGTGGTAGATCTGGTACCTCATTAGAACACAGACAAACTTGTTTATAACAGTCGTCACATCTGCTTCCAAGTTTTTTCGTCCCGGCTTGTCGTCTCCTTTTCCGATTTTTCTCACGGCGCGGTTGGAAGTTCTCCGATTGTTTTTCTTCATTCAGCATATTGGAAGCCAAATCACTGACACTGTCTCCTTGATTTCAACCTTTTCTTTTTATAGTACTTCTAATATCTTTCTGTTTTAATTTATCTTTTATGAAATGTCCATATCTATTTCCTGTAGATGTATAAGCTCTCTTTCTTCTTTCCACTGTGTTGTGATTAAGGAAGATATCAGTCACCCTCCCTACAACAAATAAAAACTCAAAATTAGATATTTTTAAAAATGTTTAAGTCACTTTTAGACTTCCAAACTATGCTACGCGTAAGTGTCGGAAGTTTTATAGAATAATTGTGTCTGCCCATCTGTCGACAGATATCAGAACAAAACGGTAAAATATATCGAGAAGTTTTTTTTTGCAATCTATTTAGCGTTCTAAAAATAGGTTTCATATCCTAGTCAACTTTTATTCAAACCGGAAATGGTTCAAATTAGTCCGACGTTTATCGCCACAAAACGAAAATCTTTTTCTGCAAGCAATTCAGCGTGCCAAGACAACGTCAGCAAAACTCTTCCAAAAACGGAAGTAGGTTAAATTCATTATTACTTCAAGTTTCACTACTGATTTCCATAGAGAAACAGTTTCGTGTCACGGCGAGAAACCACGATAGACTTCCAAACTAAGGGGATTCAATACTCAAACTTGTAGTAGTACATCTACTTGGCTGCAATGTATTTGGTCTACGTAAGATCTAAGATAGAACCTGTTCCTCGGACACTGAATTCAGATCAGAAAGCCATTACTTGGTATGCCTAACTGTTTTTGTTGTATGGCGATAACGAATGGAAAAGGAAATCGTTAGTTTGAACTACTTTCGGTTTGAATAGATGGTTAGACAAGGACATAGAACGTACTCTTGAGAAGCTGAATCGACTGCAAAAAGCCGTATCTCTATATCTCCTACCGTTTCTGCTTTACGGAAATCAGTATTGAAACCGGAAGTAGTAGTAAATTACAACCACTTCCGGTTTTGGTAGTGTGTTGTGGGTTATGATGGTAGACCTATGTTCTCTTGACACTCTGAATCGTTTACTTGTCGCTAACCGATTTCTATTTTGTTCTATGGTGATAAATGTTGAAAACGGAAATAGTATATTTTAACCACTTCCGGTTTGAATACAGAGTTAACGGAGAATGTAAAACTTACTCCTGGGACACTGAAGAACGCCAGACACGACTACTCCATAGGGTTGTCCTAACACAATTGGAGACCTCTATATAAGAGAGAATACGTTTTTCTTATCAAGATTTCTACCAATGTGTTTGGACAACTCTATGCTTCTAAATACGGAAGTTAGCGTCATGGATTAGTCAAGCTCTTAATACAAAACTGAAAAATACTATGCATATGGGCCGGCCACTATATCAAATCTCAAACGTACACCGTCACTGGATTTAGTTTCCTGCTCGTTTCTTAATCTTTCCCTTGTATCCTCTTGTTCCTCAATACACCCTTGTATATTTCAACTAGCAAATGCCCTCACCTCTTAAGGCTAACATACACTAGTGTATTTTCGGAGCGTATTTTCGGTCCGTAAAATGATGTTGTAAATTTCGGTCCGTAAGTTGGCCCATACACATAGCGTAAAAATAGGCGCGTAAAAGAAGAAGAAAAAGAAGCGGTCATTTTTCGCTCTTCCTCTTGCCTGTTGTTTGAGCACATGGTCGTTTTCCAGTTTACTCAAGTTGCTTGAACAAGATGGATCTATCTGAGGCAATGGTTTTAAGTGCAGGTGCTATAAACATTGTGTTGTTAAGTAAAAGAATAAAAAGAAAGCATAGAAGAAACAGACTGGGAGCCACGCCGAAGAGGATTAAAAATTCACATTTATCTATATTACGTCCAAGCAGCTCAATCCATTTGGCTTATTTTTGGTACAATCTTAGATCATTGTACTTAGTGATCTGAGATCACTAAATATTTATATAAATCGTACTTCGAAGGAGGAGGACACAGGACAGGGAAAAAGTTATATTCAATTTTTTACGATGTAGATTGCAAACATTTAAAGGAGGTGGGCGGATAAGGGCCATTTTTCGCCCATCCGACAACGGAAAAATGAAGTGTCCGATTCCGACAAGTTTGCAATGTATTTGTATACTAGAAGATATGTTGCATATGTAAAAATAATAGATACGTGATAAAGAAAATAGTAAGTCATAGAAATGAGTGCCCAAAAAGAGTCCGTTTCAGCGTTTTGCGACATTTTGGTAATGTTTGCTGTCTTTGATGGAGGCTTATAGGAAGAAGGAGTCGATGAACCAAAATAAATCTGACTCGTCATAATATAACACTGTGTAACCTTTGATATGAGTACTAACTGATTTTGGTTCAGTGTGTCCTTCTACCTATTAGAGAACAAAATGTATTGCGCGAGAGTATAGAGCGATGAATACCGTTTATACGCTGTAATGTACGAGTTCAACTGGATACTCCAGCTCTGATGTAAGTTACCGATTGTGACTGAAAATACATGCTCAGCATGTCAGTAAGATATATAAAGAAAATGTATTGTTTGCGCGGATATGGGTGTAGGGCAGCAAAAATAGAGATAGCACGTTATGGAGTATTGAGAAGGCGTGTCATTTCTGAAAGTGGTATGAGTAAAAGTGCGAGCAGGAAAACCAATCGCAGAATGGCATGAAATTCTGCAATAGATATATATATCGAATAATCATACATACCACTCGTCAATGAAGTACCGATGGGAAGTCATTAATACGTTATATTGCAATACTGAGGGAAAGATGAAAAACAACGACCAACAATCGTTACCTGATGTCTCCGATCCTTACACTCACGAGCACTTAAGTGACAAAGGTATGTACTCTCTGTACATACATCATGACGATGCTTCTGTTCTCCGAGTTCAGTGGTACTGTCAATGTAAAGTAGGCGCACGGGTCGTCGGATGTTGTGGGCATGTTGCTTCCGTACTATGGTTTCTGGATTACTGGCGCCACAATTCCACCGCAGTTAAGAAACCGAGTCTAGAATATACTCATACACTACAAGATGCCGCTGCAGGATGGTCCAGTGGAGATTCGGATGACGACAGCAAGCACGATGCCTAATCTGCAAACTAGCTACAAGTGTCTCCAGCTATCTGATTATTATCTATGCTTGATTATTTCCGATGTAATATATTGATCTCATAGTCGTAGTAGACTTCATTCTTCTTATTCTTGCCGTTAGTGTTTATTTACTGTTGCTTTCTCGGATGCCAACTCATGACATTAGTGTTTACGTTCCTCATTAACACACGACTTACGTCTGTGTTTATTTTTTTTTTACCTCTCAGTTATAGCGCTTTCCATCAAAATATATTTGTTTTCTTATTTTTATGAGATATACTATTGGAAACCATGCATTTCACATCTCGGGCCTGATGGGCGAAAAATGGCCCTTATCAGCACACCTCCTTTCTAAACAGACACAATGATGATTTAATACAATCTGAACGAGCTTGATGTGTGGTTTCCTCTTACCTTCCGAAATAAGCCTATTGTTTGGAACTGCAGTTTACAAAGAATAAGGGAGTAAAGGAGTGTTCCGATAGTTGAATAATTGATTGATTTTTTTGTTATACCGTACAATGTTTTAGACTGTTGACTTTGGTCGTTAAAAAGTGGGCTACTGAATGATAAATTCAATTTAAAGAAAATATGATTTATTAGTGGTTGCAGCTTTCGTTTTTTTCTTTCTTACAAAATTAACGAAGAATATAGTAGTAACAAATAGAATAAATTATTCCCTCACGGGTTACCAATTTTTACTACCTTATCCACAGCTCAAAAATAAGCCAGAAAGGAAAAACAAGACTTATACAACTACCTACAGCCCCATTCTTTAGAAATAGTTTGATCCTTGTTACGTCGGCTTTTGTAAGTTGAAGGGATCCTCCCCGCTGCTTCCACCTACCTTTTTCTATTTCAAAGTTTATCTTGCCATTTAGTTTTTATCTAGTTGTTAAAAATCATTTAGATATTTATTTATTGAAACGTTGGGTGTTAGCGGACTTAGGTAATTTCGTCATCGGTAATTTTAAGTCACCAAAATATTAGCATGTAGGTTATTTCGTCACCGGAAATTTCGACATAGTAATTTCGTCACTTATAATTTTGTCACCAAAATATTATCATGCAGGAAATTTTGTCATGGTCATTTTTTCACCTTTGTTGAACTAAGTAGAGACAAAGTAAACGACCGAAACAGCTGACCTTATCTCAATCAAAGTTAGAAAACAATTCAGTTGGTGTTCGACTCTGGAAAATCAAAGTTTCGGATACTCGAAGCAAGAACAAACAGTAGTAAAATAACATAATGTCAGTTTCAGCCAATGTTTCCGCACAGGCAAAATGGGCCAGTAATGGATTTATATATCACTATTTACAAATATTAAGTTTCGGCAATATTAAAATTTCAGAACAGAAAATTAGCAAACAAAATATAACTTATATTAATGCAATCAATGGTTTACATGTTCATTTTCTACTATTCATAACATTATAGGAAACAACAAGCAACTTTTGTTTCAAACATTTAGTTCCAGTGTTATACGTTAAGCACAAAGACTAGAGCCGTTTCTAAAAAATCTGAAACACTCTTCTAGTTTGCTGGTTTGGGTGGTTGCCCCATAGCACCTTGATGAAGCGCAGCTGAAACCGTTGCTTTAACTTGTTGAATTTCATGAATAAGCTTCCAAATAGTTACGTGGAACATTCCTACTAGATGATGGAACTTCTAGTTCCACAATTCACAAATATTATTTATCCTAGAATTGCTGTTAAAGGTAGCTTGGTGAACATTCCAATTGTCTGGGGGATATAGATGGGGCACATTACGCAAACAAATATTCCCAGACCGAGCTTTAACACGGCGATACGTGTTTGACACGTAAGTGCTATCAACATAGTCCAGAAGTTTCAGCTCTTCCTCCGAAGTCACTTGTATTAATCGATGCACATCTGCTATTGGAAGAAATGCAAATCTGTTTATTTTCTCGCAAAATAGACGATAATTTTCATTGCTCTTGTACCGTTCTAAGAGTCCAAGCTCTTGGACCTTCCTCCATGTTGACTGAGTCAGGTGAAAAAAGTAATGCTATAAACAAGTTGAATCTCCAAAAGTTGCATTTACAGCCAGCATTTACGCTATATCAAAATCCATTACCATAGTTACAGGTCCGTATATTCACTAAATTCACTGCACTGATGCACCACCGCACGAAACAGTTCTTCATATGAATTTTGTGTCTTGGTCTACATTAGGGCGTATACCTAGTAAAGGAAGTCTCACCTCAAATAACATACACTTTTTTTTTTAAGCCATTGAAAAGTTGGCGTTCACCATCCATGTTTCACTTTTTAATAGCTTTATAAGGCTATATTTAAAGGAAACATCCAGAAATATTTATACGCTTTTCCTCCTTTATAGAAATTTGTTCTCTTCACATATATCCAATAACAATTTGCCAATGTTTACTCAGAGTTGAAATGTAATATAATTCTTTTAATAGCTCCTAAAAAAAAGGCCACTCTTTTCAAATGACTCTGTTAACTTGGAAGGTCCAAGAGTTTGGGCTCAGAGAACGGTACTAGAACGATGAAAATTTTCGTCTATTCTGCGGGAAAATTAACAAATTGGCGTATCTTCCCATATTTGTTTGCTATTTTCTGTTCTGAAATTTTGATATTCGCGAAATTTAATATTTGTAAATAGTGAATAATGAACCCATTAGTGCCCCATGTTGCCTGTGCTTTTAACATTTGCTCAAGCAGACATTATTTTCTTCTACTGGTGCTTGTTCTTGCGTCGAGTACCAGAAACTTCAATTTTGCAGAGTTCAACACCAACTGAATTGTTTTCTAAGTTTTATTAAAATAACGTAAGCTGTTTGATCGTTTGTTTTGTCTCTATTTAATTCAACAAAGGTGAAGAAATAACCGTGACAAAATTTCCTATACGACAATTACTGGAAACTTTTATCTCTTGTCTCAAATACAATATCTAAAATAGGTAACTCTTTATTTAATAATAACAATCTATTTTGATTATGCTGCATAGTTTTGCTTCAGTTGAAGATTAAAGAAAACAATTTCAAAAATTTTCGGTGACGAAATTATCTATATGGTAATATTTTGGTGACAAAATTACCGGTGACGAAATTACCGTGACGAATTTTCCGGTGAGAAAATTACCGCCGCCCGGTGTTAGCATGCGGGGTCAGGTTAAATTCAGTTCTACTCCGGTTTTCGTTATTGCCAGTTTATCACTGTTTATTTTCATGTTTTCTTTAAATGTAGTCTTTAGTAATTTACTGTATTAAAAAAGTTTTAAACATTTAATGCCTTTTTTCTTCGTTCTTGCTGTCGGGTATGTGACATGAGGGTAAAATCCACCCGAACTTGAGGATTTTCACATATACATACAAATCAATTGAGTAGTAGTAAGGGCGAACTTAACATCGGATAATTTTCTTTAAATTCGAGTGATAAGTTTTTAAACTTAATACTTTTATCAGATTTCCAAGGGAAGGTTTTCGAAGTTTCTTCCTATCCCCCAAAATAAAGGAAGTTCACTGATAGTTGAAAATAAAAGGACAAACGTGATTTTATCGAAAATTACTCTAACGATTCTGCTCGTACATCAATATTTACCACTTTTATTATCTGGCATAAGTTATTTCTGTGGTAAAAATACAAAAAGGTTAGTTTACTCTTGCCTGTGAGTTTTTTTCGAGATATTTTCTCAAACACGAGTTAGTTAATTTTGTTCGTAATTGATAAATAAATGGTTTATTAATAACCGGACAATATGACATAACTAATTTTTCTTGAAAAGATCCACAACGGGTAGTTTACTCTTGAGAGAGATTTTTTTTCGAATTTCTGAAAAACGCCTTAGGTGATAGTTCATATTTCATAAATAAATGTTTAATTAATACCCTGCAATATGGAAACATCCACACGAAGCAGTCTTGAAGATGAGTTTCTACTATGTTCAATATGTAATGTCTATGAAAAATATACACTATTAAGTAGCAGATTGCGTCAATGATGCATATACTACTTACAAACATAGTAAAACGATTGAGTTGTTTGTGAAATAAATAATTTAAATGACAAGTATTGAGTGTTACATAATATTTTATGACAATATGCCTTAAGTTGACATTTATCTAGGAAGGTTTGATAGTACTTCCAACACTGAGATTGAGAAATGCTTTAATAAGTTAATATAAATTTATGAGTGTATTTCCTGTAAATGGGTGTAATTTTCAATTCTGGTCTTAGTTATGATCTCTTTTGGGCTTACATCTATTGTACTTTTCAGGTAAATGTTCGTAAACATATCCCCATCATGATGAGATATAATACAATGTTGAAAAATATTCAACATGGCCGGTACCTCGAATTGAACCAGAACTTTTACGGCTGAAGCAACCACACAGACACACACAAAAAAGCTGTACAACGATTTGCTATTTGACTTAGTACGTAAGCATTAATGGTGAAATAGGATTATTATTAGATTTAAATATTTGCACAAACTGAGGTTTGGAATAATATACGAAGAAAGAAACATTAGTCTCGTGGTTTATTAATTCTTTTTTTACGAGTAATGTCAAGATCGCGTGAAAAAAAAATACTTTCTTAACCTATTTCGCTATAAATTCTTGTAAAGTTGAGAAAGTACTTAAAATAACAAGCAGCACATTGTCAAAATGGCAAGAATCGTAGTCGAATTTCGATATTCAAACTCAATTATTTGCTCCGTGTTATCAGGGAAATACCGGATAGTATCTTGTTCGAGGTCAGGATTACTACTATTTAAACTTACTTCGTAGGTAGCTATAGCTTTAATGCTGGTGATGCTTGTAACGTTCCTCTTTGAGCGTTACATTTTCTCAAAGAGATTATTTGTAGAGATGTTTAATCAGCTCTTAGTTAGTGTTATTTTCTTTTATATTTTCTCGATTCTCGACCCTCATGCAGGATTCAAGATGGTCGACAATTGGATTAGCATGTGTAGTTGAAATATGCTACTTTCCTTGTATGTCTATGGCTTGCGTTAAGCGGATATCTCTCAGTCTCGGTAGATAGCGCGACTGTTTGAAATAATTTAAAATTTTTGTGTTTCGTTTAAACGGAGGGATTTATTATAAACGTACATATATAAACATTGATTTATGTAAATTCTATTTTTATTTAGTTATATATATTCTAATATTAAAGTTGTCGTTTCGGTATTACGCTCTGATGCGTAGTAAGGAGCGACCAATCAGAGAGCGAGCGGGATGCAGAAGCGTGCTCCCTTTGTCTCAGCTCTTTGCACAAACAAACATGGTGGGGGTGAGAATGGAGGCGTAGTTTTTCGTTCTGTCTTTGGACATGAATTACTGCGTGTCGTGCAGTAAGTGATTGTTTTCTATTGCAAACCCTTTAATAAAAGATGCTATGACCGAGTAGTGACAATGGATTCAGTGTACGTGTAGTGAATTACAATAACTCACCTACGAACATTCAGCTCGTGCTCGTTCCGGATACTACTGGGATTGGCTTGATACTTGTTAATCGTTTGCTGTGTTGTAAATGGAAGTCCGATAGTCCCACCAAGAACTGTCTCTTGGATCAAGTTCGATCTTGTGTATGGCCTCTTCTTCTTGACGTAGTGACTCTCTGTCCACCGCCTTTCCTTAATTTGGGACTCCATCCCTTGTTACTTGCCGGCTGATTCTGCCTGCTTCTGTGGGACCTGAGTGTATCATTCAGTGAAATCTCCATTTGTGGTTATTGTTGTGAATGTAAGTGTTCCAGCAACTTATACAGTGAAATCCCATTCATATGGTGAGAGAGTTCATGAAGTATACTTGGTTGCTGTTAACCGAAAGGAAGGTCAGCATTTGGTTCATTCTCGTAAGCCACTACAGCTTCTTCAGGGTTGGATTGTGATGTTGGCCGTGTGTATGGACGCGTTGTCTTGATGAAGCAGGATCCCACGCAATCCAGTTCTTGGACGCCGTTCCCGAAGCTTCTGGAACACTTGTTAGGTAGACAGTGGTGTACCACTGAGCAGTAACAGTCCTTTGTTCTTGAAGTGGAACAGTTGCAACATGAACAGATTTGGAGAAGAAAGTTGCGACCATCTTCCCTACACTTCGTGGTCGCTTTACTTTCGTGGGTGGATTTTCGTCTGGAAAGATCCAAACTATAGACTGGAGTTTATTTTCAAGGTCAAACTGATAAATCCAAGTCTCATCACCAGTAACAATGTCAGAGACGCGTCGGGAATTGTCTCCATCAAATCTTGCAAGCATTTCTTCACACCATTCCACACGCATGCGCTTCTGCTGTTCAGTCAAAGTGTGAGGCACCCAACGAGATGAAACCTTCCTGAGCCGAAGATGATCACGAAAAATTTTTGTTACTGCTGGCGATCCAATGTTCACTGTCGATTCAATGTCCTTAAAAGTTGTTCGTGGATTTTCTCGAATCATTTGTTCCACAGCGGCATTCATCTGACACAGCTGTTGCCGGAATGCCAGCTCTCTCTTCATCTTTAAGCGATGTCCGGCCTCTTCTGAATTCATCAAACCACCGAACAATTATAGCACGGGAAGGAGCAAGGTCCCCAAATACCCCCTGCAAACGGTCAAGGCTTTGTGTCTCGTTCAAACCACTTTTGAAATCGTAAAGGATCACTGCCCGAAAATGTTCCCTTTCGAGTTCCATTCTAGACAGCCGAATATTGCTCACATCAACAAACAAGTGAAGGCGATACGGCCACGCTGATAAGCGAGGCGAGTTGAAACTTGCTTCGCTTCTTCGCTCTGGATACCACTACCGAACGCAATTGTTGGAATTCAAATGCTGTACCACAACAATGCGTATCTCAAAACTTTCGTAGTGACCCTCGTAATACAGACGAAGTGGTGCGTTTTATTGGAAAAGAAGGCTACAAAACTTGAAAGAAGATGAGAGGCAAGCGAAGGCTCTAAAAATGTTTCTTTCGGCTTCTGAGCAAATTTCGAAAGTGATAATCATACAAATATTGAGGTGAGGGAGTTGTCGATATCAGTTACTGTTAAGAAAGCATTGTAAGTCGACAAACTTTTGAAACTGTAAATTTATTTTAGTTGATTACAGTAATTTAATTGTTAAATTAAAATGGAATTGGTACGACCTCTTCGGTTACGGGTCTGAGTTAAATTTAGTGCATTTCAACATTTGTTTGAATACACTTAGTTTTCGCGCAGTATATGAGTATACGAGTAACTGTAATTGAAATCGAAACCGTAATCGAAAGATCATTAGGATAATAAGCATTTTTTAAAAAGAACTCTCACTATCAATCACGCTCACAGGTGACGAGAACCCTAGCAGAAGTAGTGTGACGTGGGTATGGGCTCGCCCACTTTTCGCACGGGGGTTTCAAATGACACCACGGAATAGCACACAGATAAATACCCAGAGAAGAGGAGACAACGCCGTGACACACCAGTGTTAACTGAGGTGTGCTCACCAGCAGGGAAGAAATCTCAGCACTGAGATACACAACAACTCTGCAAAGAGTCTTTTTAGAGAAGAGTGTGCTTACTTTATTTTTAATAAAGAAAAAATTCACAACACACTTACACTCACCGCTTCCTGTGGAAATAGGCATTGCTTTTCGTCGGCTAGACCCCCTATTGTGAGTCAAGCTTCGCGCTGGCCATATAGGTTGTACAGCCTTTGGCGACAGTCGGCTGACGGGAACCCAATACTATCTCCTCGGGATATCATTAGAGGAGCAAAAAACACTATCAATTAGTGACTAAAAGGCAATTTCAAGGACCATTCTCCCCAACCTGTGAGATAGTGACGTGAAGTGCACCCAACAAGTGTGGCCCTTTTCAGGACCAAGTGTTTAGTGACAATAACTATAAGTGATAAGTGATATTAACAATGCCGCGTCCAAGAAAGAAGACTCCAACAAGGAAGGAACCCACTGTCCGTGACCAGACGGAGCAAAGAGAAGATCCCTACGAGAACGCCAACCTAGACTTCGCCCAGTTACTCGGCGTAACCTTAACGCTTGCCAACATAAGCAGCAGATACAACTCAACCAGGGACATCAAGGACCTAGTAGCAAAGAAGATGGACCTTGCAGACATAAGGATCAAGAAGACTGGACACAAAGAAGTTACTTTTGCATTCTCCAACCTTGTTACTAGGGACTTGTTCATGCGACTCTTCAAACCAAGTGAATTCGGCTCTCAGGCTCACATCAAGCTCTTGATTGAAGAAGACTACAACATAGAAGAAGACGCCCACAAAGAGCAATGCCAAACTACAGATCACCAGAAGAAACAGTCTCCAAGAATAGATGAAACACCCGAAGGCGAGAAACCCACAGTTAGAGATTCCAATGTACATGAAGCTCCAGAAGAAGCAGACGGCTTCAAGGTAGTGAAGCCAAGAAGACAGAAGAAAGAAGCCACCCAAGAAGATAAACAACCGCATGGCGGCACTTTTCAGGACCACATACACAGAGAACGACCAGCCAACGCAAGAACCGACCGGGACCACTCTTCACCCCTGCAAACCATTGAAGCAAACAAAGAGACACCTACAACTGTACAAGAAACCAAGAACATGAAGAAGCAATCCAGAAGAAATGACAACACCTTCACCTGTGTTGTAAAGAGCGTACCCACCAACCTAGAAGTACAGGATATAAAAGCAGAACTCAAGAGACAAAAACTAAACATCCGTAATGTGACCAGAATCAGAACAGACAAAGGACTAACCCCGCTACTTAGGATTTTTTTCTGATGACCCACAGCAAGTGAATCGTCTGCTACAAACCGGAGTAAACATATATCAGAAACACTACCTAGTAGACTCCCTAGGCCGATGCCTAGGCCACAACTGCTACCAGTACGGACATCTCAGGTACTGGTGCAAAGTAGAGAGAGTCTGCAATCGATGCGGAAAACAAGAAGAGTGTAAGTTATCACGAAAGAACATTTTTTGTGCCACGTGCATCACCGACTCCCACCGTACTGGTAGCAGTGGCTGCCCAAAGAGACCAAAGCTGTACCAACCAAGAAGACCACCTCCACTTATTACAATAGAAGACGAACCAAAACCAACAGGCTCTTTTCAGGACCAGTATTCAGCAGATACATCCGAACCCACCATAGCAGAAACTCTGGACAATATCATGAAGAAATGGATAAAAGAAGAAATTGAAATAGCCACAAACAAAATAGTAACATGGATGTCACATTCTTACTTCAACTGCAAGCCAACAACAGCACAAAAACCTCACCATAGCCATGCAAGCAGCATCAAGAAAAATTTTCGGAAACACAATAAACGCAATCACAACCACATCAGGAAAAATTTACATCAGCAGGACATACGCAGATTCTGTGAAGAGAACCCCAACAACAGACAACCAACCAGCAAAGCAAAAGGAGCAGTGCGGGGATACAGTGAGCAGGGGTAATCAACGCAACTGTGACTGATGCAAACCGATGACGACCTGGCGAGTCCATGGACAATGAGAACAGACATGCATGCTTTAAAAATAACAGATGTCCCACTAACAATACATCTCCCCATTACAGACAACACAGATTAATAATAAAAATTAGCAGATTTAAGTTATGAATTAATAGACAATAACAAATAATTTATTTATTACTACAGACGTGTTTACATGGATTTTTGCCACCCCTTCACAGTGTGGTTTTGCCATGTAAATTGCCTATTGCATGCAGCATGATCGACTTAGGTTTTTTTTTTTCCTGGTTTCCAGGTTTTTTATCCCTCTTTCAAATCTCAGACAGTGAAAAAACTTCTCGCGCTTTCCTATCTTCTTTTTCTTACCCTTCTTTCTTCCTATTTACACAACCCAGACTCGCGTGTAAATGTCTCGTAAAGATAGAAACCGCGGAACACACCTACCGACACTTGCTTTAAGTTTACTAACGCATGCAGAGGAAGCACGTAGATATAGGTTGGTGCTTCACTCACGGGACGAGCTTTCTTGCTAAGGGGCCCTCTGTATTCTAGCTTTTCTGTTTCTGTTTCTGTACGACATCTAAGTATAGACCACACCTCAAAAAGCGAAAATGGACTTGACTGTGTCATTGACCTTTCCCCGCTACCGCTGTTTTAGGGTTCTTCTCGTCATCTGTGAGCTGCACATATGTTCGTTGTATTATAACAGTGTAACAATTATTATCAATTCATTCTCTTGTATTAAATTCAGATGGAGCGATACTTTCAAACATTTGGTAATAGTACTAATACGAAGTAGCTTTTGATTGTTAGTTACTTGTGTTCAGGGATGCACCAACGGAGGTGGTCCGAGAGTCTGGATACCTCAGAACTTTTAATTTTTAATAAAATTAACACAATTTCAGGGGCCAAATACACAAAATTTTGCATTTTGTAGGTTACTCCGAAAAATCTTCGGACCCAAAAGAGAAATCTTCGGTGCGCCACTGCTTGTGTTTACATTGTGTTATTCGAAAGTCTATGTTGGAAAGACATGAAAGGGCTCAATTGTTCTATAGGCCTAATGGATCATTAAAAAAAATTGCAGGGGACGGGTTAAGAACTTTTTACGGCGGGACCTGATTATGAAGTTCCGCCACTGGATCGAAGACAAATTAAATAAATAAGACACACTTTTGTTATTTGTTGTGCATTAAATGACTTCAGCTAGAATTAATAAAGAATTATTTGAGATCAACTTATCTGAAGAGAGATTAAATGAACTACCTTTGATGGCCATTGAAAATGATATTCAATGGAATTTATATGGATGCAATAATAAGAGGTTTTGTCAAATTGAAAGACAGAAAAGTGTTTTTATAACATGAAACCATAATCGTATCACTAGAAAATACAAAAAAGTGTTTTTATAACATGAAACCATAATCGTATCACTAGAAACTACTATGTAAATATGCTTTAAATGAAGCATAAAAGCATACTGATTTCTCAAAATCAAACCTGTGTTAATGTTAAACTTGAAGCTCATGAGTTTTATTGTGTTTCGACTTTTATGTTTCAATTGCACTTATCAAAATACATCTTAGGTATATATTTTAGTTGGCTTATTTAATAAAAAATGCTATTTATTACTAAAATTGGAACTTTGTTTAATATTCATCTACACTCAGTTATAATTTCAACATTTTTCGTTAATATTCGCAGGGAGACTACAAATATTGAAGGAATATGTAGTTGTAACAATTATTTTAAGAATTTGTATACATTAAACTTTGTACTCTTTTTTTGTCATTTAGGTGGGGGCGCCAAAGTATTGTTTGCTTACACTTAAGAAATGTCTAGAACCGGCCCTCTATAGCATTCCTCTGAACTAGAAATCTCGCATGAAGTTGAAACAACTCATCAAGACAACCATCTCCATCTCCTTTTCTTCCTGCCCAGGTCAAATATCGAAAAACGCTCAAACACGTGCTTAATAATTTTAAATGAAAAGTTAGCAACTACATTTCGTTTCTCTAAATCTAAGTGAACCAACCCTTACACCTCCTTCTAGGTCAAATATCAGAAAACGCTGTACTATGTGTTTAGTTGTTTTAAACGAAAAGTAGTCCTGCCAAATTTCATGTCCCTAAACTTAAGGGATTCTCAGATATGGACGTCTTATTATAATCATTGCAACCCTCATTTCACCCCGTTTTAAGTCGATTTTTTTAAAAAAGAAATCCTTCCTTATATTGGTAACACACTTCACAAAACCTATGCACTGTTCAAATTAATAGTTTTAGTTTAAGCAGTTTGACCTAAACGTTCAGCAGTCCGTCTGTCAAGACTTCTACTTTTACACATCGAGATATACAATGTATTATTTGTTTTATGAACACAATAAGTAAGATCAAATCACTGACTATTACGGAGCAATGCGTATTTTTATTTATTATGTAAGAATTGATAAAGTAAAACTTACTGCACGATATAAAAATTTTGGAACACTTTGATTTCTTGTTACACCACATTCTAAAAGTACTCAGGTGCTATAGAGCAAAATTTCTAATATTTGTATAAAAGTGAATTTACTACGATGCTTCCTTAATTTGATAATCTATCTCCATTACTTACTGGAACTTTTGAAGATTAAACCAGCTTTACAATTGCGTAGATTTAAGTTGAAACTTTATGTTTTTACTTTGTATTCATATAATCAATTGTAATTGAATATCTATAGATATACTTACATATGTAAAGGAATGACTCAAAGTTTATCTATAAATCCATTAAGATATAAAAATGGTTGCCAAGAATTTTTTTTTGTAACAAATGAAAAGTTTCATTGTTATTATTCTCACTAATATATCATACAGCTAACGCTCTCACCTTTGGTATGAGCGATCCTGGGTTCGATTTTTGGTGAGGACACTCACTCGAAAAGTTGTAAAAGCCTTTTCAGACCAGCCATCCTGAGACTTTTCCTCATTCACACCAACCAAATGCCAGGATGGTACTTGGAATAAAGGTCTTCCTTCCTTTCCCACTTCTCTGGACAGTGTTATCGACGACGGACGTCATCCCTCTTACGTGATAGGTTAAAATGATAATAAAACCCCAAAATTATAATCCCTAATTCAAAAATACGGTCCTATGTATAAAAGAAACCTATGTGTGTGTATGAGTTCATATTTTTGTACAGGAGGGAGCCACGTAGACTGACCAAATTTTGTAAGGGATGGATCTTCAATATAATCGCGTACGAAGCCATTTTTCTCGATTTTCGACTCAAGGGGGTAATTGGTAGGTCACGCGTTCTGGAGGTTTAAAAAGTATAGAATGTCTCAGAAATCCTTCAAGTTAAACAACCCACACTTCTTTATTGTTTTCCGGGTTGCATATTGTCCAATTCGTGCGAGGAATAGGCACTTATGTTAGTATAACGATAAAACAGCAAGTTTAGCAAGTACGAATATCTTCATAGCTTTTTTTTGTTTGTTCGTTTGTTTGACCTATTTCATTTAAATTTGGATCACCGGAATAGCATCTGTTCTATATGTTCTTTCAAAGGTATCAAATTTAACTCCGGGGCTACTCGCTTCCCTACCTAAAAACACATGTGGTTAAGTTTGTACAGCCAACAGGAAAAATATCTCCCCCTTACTGCTATAACTCCATTAGGTCTCATTCAGTGCTTTAGCTGGTATAATTCTGGGCACAAAAATGTAGGTATGCCTTCCAGAGACTAAGTTCGAAAAAATGACCCTAGATTCTTATGAATTCCTTGGCTCTTTTTCTCTGCATTTTTGCCGCAGCTAGGAATGGAAATTGAACGATAGTGTTGCAGTATGCATACGATAATTTCGTTATAGACAAACAGAACAGATGTAATACGGAAAATTACTGTAGTTTTAACTTACAAGTGCAATACATTATTTACATTTTTAATCTAGAACGATTAAATAAGTTATGGAAGTAGGGTAAAATATCGTAATCACAAATAGACTACAATGATTAGATATCTGTTTCATGCGATTTGCTATTTTTTTTCATGGCCAGCTCGAGTGTCCCCAAAACATAACTTTGTTCAGTTAACTTGAAACCAAAACTAAGGAGTAATTTATGGAAAACTTACTGAAGTCAGTTGGTTAAAAGCAAGAAAATTTGAAAACTTTCTGCTGTTTTCTGGTATAACATGTGATTCATCTTATTCGTCTTTTGCGTAGGAGGTTGACGGAGTATATTTCAGGAAACAAAGTAAAATCACATTTGCTTGCAATTTCAATACTACAACCTAGCAGAAAATAAACCAAATCCTAAATAAATTTTGCTGCACGTAAGACAAGTTTTCTTTCTTTTTTTTTTTAAAGCTAGGCTCTTAAAACAATATTTTCGTCAGGAAAACAAATAAAGATTTTTCTCATTTATTTTCTATCCTTCAGCAAATTACTGTAATTAATATTCAAAATATTCTGTATTCTGTAAATTAGAAAGTAAAAAGTACCATGTTTACTCGCGTAATAGTCGCACTTTTTGTACCAATTTTTAATATGAAAATCCAACTGCGACTATTACACGAGGAAAGCTTGCGTTCAATTATCGCTACGATTAAAAAACAATTTCGAATTTTGATACATACAGTATTCTGTCAACATAAAAAAATAAAATATAACATACTAATGGTAAAATATTAAAACTTGTAAAAATTAAACTTGTAACTTACCGATTCGTGGAAAACAAAAGTCTTCTTAGCATTGGCACAAAAGAACAATATATTTACATAATCCGGAAACACATGAATAAACACTACGTAACACCACAAAGAAGAAACATACACGCACAAAAAGTATCAGAGCTGTCTATACATGCGAAAGGCACTATTCACTCTCATCCGAAGTTCCACTTTCTGTCATATCTGCATCTGATCGAATCTGGGTAACTGTTCCACACATCATCATTTTCACTTCCGTCCGAAGTGGTGAATATACCGGTCTTTTTCAAACTTTTTGATACGGTGTCAGACGTTACCGAAGACCAACTATGTACTATCCACTTACCTAGAAGTTCGAGAGATTGACGCTTTATTTTGCCACTGAGTGTTTTCTCTTTGTTACTGTTGCTCGGACTCGGGCAAGATAAGCAAGTTCGAAGGAAGTCTCGTTCACAAAAACAAAAATCCTGTAAAATACGACTTCTATGCGAGAAAATTTTTTGAGCGAATATTTTTAGTTCAAACTTAAAGTGCGGCTATTATGCGAGGGCGACTATTACGCGTGTAAACACGGTAATCAAAATTTTCTCTAGGTTATGAACACAGTATTTGGCATATTGTCCTGCATATGAGCTAGTTCATCGTTTCCACCTGTTGTTTTGATGATTAATGTTTTAAACGAAGATATGATGATACATCTGGTTCATTGTAGAGTGTCATACAATGAATTATAAAGTGACAGGTGAAAACGATGAACTAACTCATTATGCAGAACAAGATGCTAACTTACTACTCACCAATGTATTTTAATAATCCCTGTGGGCTTGAAAATAGCCTAGTAGGAATATTCGCTTAGCGAAAATAGCCTAGTCACTAAATTCTTATTAGCAATGGACTAAACTTCAATCTTGTCACCAAATGTGTATAAAAGATTGCTAAAGCCATACATTTAAATCTAATTTTATTTTAATTTAATCTCTAGGAAGCTTATGAAAAATTGAAAGAAAATATAGTTTTTATCACACCCTCCAGAATGTCCGGGTCCCTGACATCTGTCGGGATTGTATAGGTGGCCCTGATGATATGTTAGACTCAACGCTGGCTACACATTCAATTTGTACGAAATATCAATTTTGATTTTCTATTTAAGTTGTTAGAAAATAAATATCAGGTAAGTAAGTATAAGTAAGTTATTACAAAATACATACAAATATTATTTAAAAAGTAATTAACAAGGAACACAGATAACATAATAAGTCATCAATTACTGTTGAGTTCATTTATCTAGTCGCTGCCTTAATCTAGATTTTTGGGTAATTCAAATTTTGGTCACACTGTAATTACTATGGATAGCAACACTGATTACTCTTCCAATTCGTATTTTCGGATGTAGAATAACATTATCTATTATTGTTGTAAGTTACCTTCCATAATCTCTTTTCACTTACGAAAACCAGGCAAAAGAAAAATTGTTAGCTTTTGAAAAATATTCAGTAGTCTGTCCCCTTAATTTATGAGTCGATGTTGAGTAAATCTTCACCATTACAAGATAAATCGGCAGAAACAATACCGTGGCAAACAACACGTAATCGTCCTGTATGCGTAATTTATTTCTTCATATAAAATACGAATTTAATACATAATATTTTTCATGTTATTAACAGTCAAGCTGTGAATTTTGTCTGCAAGATTTATCTTAGGTTGAATATAATCTATCACACTAGTAGCAATTTAAGATTGAATGCTGAAATATTGTTCAGTTTCATTTCTCAGAAGATTTACTCCCCATTTCAGTCATTGATTCGTCAGTAACTTACAAAACACTGACACCAGACTTTTCACTGCATTATCTGTAAGCCTTTCTCCATATCTTTTTCTCAACTTCCTCAGTTGTGGTTGAATATTTTCTTAAGCATCTTTTAAATATGAGACTGGTCCTACAGCTTGACGTGAAATCCGAACTACCTGAGCTCCCACCAAGACTGCGAACTGGTAAAAACGTACGCGCAGCGATTTCATTCTCATAGTAAGGAGCAAAAAACGTGTTATTTATTGTGAAAGATAATACAAGGGCATCAAGAAAAAATATTTTGTTGAAGTATATGTTGAATGAAAAAAAATTCTGTATTTTATTTTACTCCCGGAATTCGAATTCATTTTTTTAAATACACTTTACCGGTAAAATTTTATGTGTACATAAACATTTTAGAAATAGAATTTTCTGAAAACAATGACCGTGCAAAAAATCCTGTTTTCTGATTTTTGAAATGTTAAAAATTGAAAAATTTCAAGCTTTTAATTTAGAGAAGTTAACACTAATTTTTCGTTACGAAAAATTTAACTGTTCTGATCAGCACTAAAATTTCCGGAACAGAATTTCTGAAAACTAAAACTTTGTTCAAAATCTTGTTTCAGATCTTTTTTTAATTTTAAAGAAATTTTTCAATCAAAAATATTCAACAAAACTTTTTGTATGTGTGTGTGTAAAAGAAAAGTTTGAAACAAAATTCTGTTTTTAGATATTTAAAAAAGTCAAAACTAATTTTCCGTCACGAAAAATCTAACTTCTCCGATCAGGTGAATCAATTCTTTCTTTTATGTATATATAAAAAAAATATGTTATAGCTAGGAGCACGATTTTTTCACAGTAAGAATTTGAAAGTTTCGCGTTTCGTTTTTCATATTTCGCGTTTTGTCGCATTTTCCAAATAAAGTTTCGCATTCTGTAGCTCTTGTGGAAAAGAATTCCCAGGCATTTTTAACATTGTTCCTTTTATTCATAGACTACTATAAAAATAAATCATTAATTACCTAAAAACAAAATGCACTGAATATTTCTCTTGACAATGTCAATTTCATTTATAGAAAATTATATTTTTTCAAATCAAACTGAGGAAAATCAGTAACTAAACTTACTATGGGTAGGAAAGTTTTACTGTCTTCTGAAAACACATAGGCACAAGTTGCATTTAAGCATTAAATATAAGCATGTTACATGTTTCCACATTTTCCTCCTTCATTGTTTTACGTTTGTCACTTATCACCAGCCCATACTCGAAAAAAATCTCTCACAATTGGCATTGCTTGTTGGAAGCCACACATGTGTAAGTGCATATACAAAAAAACTTGAAACAATCATCACTTCGGTACTCCTCATCCAGCTGCGATGGTGATAGCTAACGGGCAACATGTTCCCTATAGTCGTGTCCTAATCACCCAAAATGCACAGTTCATGTCACGATCTACCGTTCCATCAGCGGAAAACGAGTTTTTAAATTAATGAAAACGTATATTTAAAATTTCGTGTTATATCGCGTATTGTTAGAAATTTCGTGCAGAACTGCCAATTTCGCGTTTTATCGCGCAACGGAAACCAATGAAAATACACATAGAATATCATAAAACGTCAAGAAACTGAAAATTACTTAATTCTGACGCATTTCGTTTTATCGCGCATTGCGAAAAACTCATGCCTCTAGTTATAGCGATTAATAGTTGTAGGCTTATTAGATTCTATTGCCACTGACGAGATATGAGCACTGCTAGGTTTGCAACTAGATCTCGGACAATGATCATAGCATTTCGAACAAACAGATGTAAAATAACAAATAGCACCCATTTATTAACCATCTGAGATTAAACAATCCTTTAGTCTTTTAAATCAAACACTACGAATTCAGATAGATTAATAATAAGACAATCTTTATATCGCTATTTAAGAGTTTTAAATCCCAATGACTTAAATCTTAATTGCGTAACAAAGTGATTTGTATTGCACTAAAATAATCATATGGTATCAGAAAACATATAAATGGTTTCCTTCCAGACCGAATGTTAATGACTAGAAAGGCTGAAGATAATTCATATGAAAGTCGTACAATAAAAAAACATAATTAAAATACTAAAAATTATTAATTTATAGTTTTATATTCTTGTATCGAGGCTATACGAGACATGAATCTATAACTTAATGTAAAAGCTAAATAAAAAGCTACCACTGAAATCGGACCAGGAACTGTCAAGAAGCTAATGGTCCTATACGTAACTGTTAAATTGCCAAATGACCTTTATCTTATTAAACAAGATACATTAGGTAAATATCCAATTTTGGTAATTTTTTTGTAACCTTAAAATGGTTGCGAAACATGGTGGCTTACTCTGAGGGAAGAACATAGACTGAAAGCATTTGAGAACAAGATCCTGAAACGAATATTCGGACCCAAGAGGGACGGGAATGGGGAATGGCGGAAACTTCATAACGAGGAATTGCTCAATTTATACAGCTCACCAAGCATTGTTAGGACCATCAAGTCTAGGAGGCTCAGGTAAGCCGGTCATGTAGCTAGAATGGTAGAAAGTAGGAACGCTTTCAAAGTTTTAACTGGAAATCCAATCGGGAAACGACCATTAGGATGATCTAGGAGCAGATGGAAGGACAATATTAAGATGGATGTCGCAGAAATAGGAATACAAAGTAGAAACTGGATCCAGTTGGCTAAAGATATAAATCAGTGGAGAGCTTTTGTGAACGCGGCATTGAACCTCCGGGTTCCATAGCCCATAGAGGTAGTTAGTTTTAACAGGGAACTATCAAACTAAACTTACAAAAGTACATACCACTGTCCAATAATATTTTACCAAATTTTTAATTTTGGCAATTTCCAAAATTTAAGGGTGGGTCAACATTCTTCCCTTAATTTGATAGGGAGTGATTAATGTACTCATACGGTATCCCTTGAAATAGAATGGACTCCTCTACTTATTAATAATCTAAGAATATTCATCATCCTCATAATTCTTCATAATCTAAGAGGATAAAATAAATCATAAACCTTTTTTTTATTTTTTTTGGTAATGTTTTTTTACTAATACATTGGAAGATGAACCACCCAAACTTACAAAAGTACCTACTACCATACCAACATTTTAAATTTGACACTTTCCAAAATTTGAGGAGTGGTCCTATGTACCCCTTTTGAAATTTAAGATCAGATACCCATGTCCTTTGAAAGAGAATGAACCCCTATAGTTCTCCATAACTTAATAAGGCACCACTCGACAGGATACATTAGTTCAAAAACCTCCCAAATTTACTTTTTTTTTGGTATTTTTTTTAACCCATAAAAGGGAACGAGATGGACCACTCGAACTTATAAAGGTGCGTACCATGGTCTTATACTACATTACCAAAATTTTAGTTTTGGCAATTTCCGAAATTCAAGATGGAACTATGCACCTCTCCCAAAAATTTGAAGGGGTAGGTCAACGTACCCATGACCAAAATTTAGAGGAGGTGGTCCTGTACACCTCTGAAGCATGTTCCCTGAGCTAGGTACACAAGTGTACAAGTGAGATAAAGTAACGTTCATACTACTCTACGCTCAATAGAATAAATACATACGAAATTTCATGAGAAAGTTAAAACTGAATGCCTATTAATAGAGAAGATAGCTCATGCCATTCCGAATTTCACCAAATTTGTGATATCGAAATTTACTACAGCCAAAAATAATATTAAAACTAACATATAAAAAATTTAAAATAGTAGGTTATTTTGTTTATGTAGAATTTATATTACTCATATTACACTAATGCTGCCCTGCTAAGCGTAAAGGCTATATCTCCATTTCACATACTTTCGAGAAAATAAGCAAAACGCGTTTTGGCTTACGCTGTACGTACAAATTTATTGTATTTCAGTAAAACTTTATTAAATATATTTTCATGATCTAAACTTTGTGTGGTAATACAGTTAAATACTTTTGCTTATGAATTGCCACTTAAGGTCTTTTTACTTACTTTCAGTTACAGCTTTGAACATAAGGTAAATACTCATGACGTCATTACCCCCCACCTATTGGTCAAACCACGTCAATTTCACTTCAGATAGATGCAGAATTGTACTATGAACATTCCCATACCAATATATCGATTTTCGAAAGATGTGGAGTTAAGGTATTTTCGCTTAGGACGGCAGAATGAGTAAATATGTATTTTTTATGTTCCCCACTCATTTAAACTTACGAACCACCACTGAAAGAAACATAAAGTTGTCAAGATGATAAGAACGGAGGGAGACTACAATATTGAGTTCACCATGTTTTTTATCTTGTATGTTATTACTGATTAACAGAAAAAACGCCATGAAGTTATTACAATAATTGCACAAGTTTGAATTTATTAATTTTATTAACACTATGGTATTTGCATTTTGCTATACATAACACTACTAAAAATTTACTAACTTCTATTAACACTATAGTATTTGCATTTTCTCTACATAACATTACTATATATCACTTAGTCGACCATAAGTTCGATTTTATCACCGAATTCTAACCATTACAGAAAATCTTTAAATGTTTTAATATTACTTCTACGAACGTTTAAATACTGTAATTCTATTTTTATTCATATTATTTTAAAATTACATTTTTTGTATTTTCTACAGTTCTTCAAGCATTATGAACTAACTACTTCTAGGCCAAAGAAGAAGAAGTTATTACTTTACTGAACTTTACATTGTTCCATTTATTACACTATTTTATCATTTGGAAATTAAATTGTAAATGATTCCAACATTTCACTTTTGAATAGTATATATTATCTACCTACCAATAATTATAATAATAAAAAAAGAAGTTGCTACAAATTGTTTAAAATGCTGTAATATCTATAGAAGTTTAAATATAAATAGTGCTCAAAAGTGAAATTTTGTAATCACTTACAGTTTATTTAAAGTAATATCAAAATATTTTAAAATTGCCATTACAAAATTCACTACACGACTTAAGTATCACATAACATTTCATAATATAAAATTAACTTTTCATTCAAATACAACTGTTAAGGTACAAGCAGTGGTTCACAAATGTTGCTATTATCTGGAAATACTTTTCCTTTATATTATATTATGCCTCTTACAGAGCCAAATTTATCTTTTGGAAACTTTTCAACTTCAGGTACGTTCACGATCATTTCAATGGCTTCCTGAAAGAATAACAATAGTTTTAAAAACTACATTTGTTACAGAAAATAGAAAAATCAGAGAAATCTGCAACTACATCTTCCATTTTAAAAAATAAGGGAACGTACTCCATCATTGAAAATTTCTTGTTGGTTATATATATATATATATATATATATATATATATATACATTTATCTATCTACCACTACACTCATAAGGTAACATTAACTTTTAAAACATTCTCGTGTTCGAATGCATAACAAATCAATTTTCCTTTTATAATTATTTACTTTATATTAAGGTTCCTACTAATCGGGAGAAATCTATGCGCCTGACTTTTCCAGACCTTTTTTCAGGAAATTCCCTGAGTTTCATAACAGGAGTCGGATGACGTTGACATATAAATAAGGAATAAATAACGGCGAATACTTACATATGAAAACATTTATTTCTAGAGAGACAAATAGTAATAAATTGTTCATACATACATTCCACTTACCTTACCAAATAGGTATTATAATGGCTCTTCTTGGCTAAGCTGAAATTGGTGTACAATTAATATTAGAAAAAATATATATTATAAAATTTCCCTGATTTTCAGTCTTTTTCCCTGACTTTCCTGACCATTATAATATTTGATCTTATTAATCTATTGCAACCAGTAGTCTAGATACCAGTTATCTACTACAGTAGTTATAGATGTACTACTTTAAGTTTGAGCATTGAACTCTCATAGTTAATAATTTAGCAATATTGGAAATAATAATAATAATAATAATAATAATAATAATAATAATAATAATAATAATAATAATAATAATAATAATAATAATAAAGTAGATTTGCAATATGGTACTTATTTTGTTATTTTTTGGCCATTGCGAATTATTTTTTTATTTTCTGAAGTTTTGATGCGTTTGACTGTTTATTTACTACAGTGAAATCTGTCAACATTGGCCACCTCTCTAAGTTGGCCACCTGCTCATCTTGGCCTAATTCATCTTGAACCTGCATTTTCCCATAAGACATTCGTTACTTATTACTCTGTAAGTTGGCCACCTGTCTATCTTGGAAGTTGGCCGCATTGAAGCAATGTTTATCCTATGTTGATGATGATATATTTACCTGTGTATCTTGGCCACGCAAAATACCGTTTTATTTTTCTTAACTCTTTCGTATTCCTATATGAGAGGCAGATGTTCTGTATTTGTGACTGGAAACAAAGAAGTATGCATTCCCACGATTTGTTTTTGGAGGTCAATGGCCAGAACAATATCCTTGCAAAGGGGTTGAAGGGAGATGTGGATGAGAAAAGGCACGTACAGGAATTCAGGAAATGGTTGTAAGTATTTGTTTACCCAGTTCGTTTTCGTAAAACCATTACCTATATCGACTCCTTTCATCAGTGGGGAGCTTCAGTAATAACTAACTAACTAACTCTATGGCCTATGGAACCCGGAGGTTCAGTGCCGCGTTCACAAAAGCTCTCCACTGACTTCTATCCTTAGCTAACTGCATCCAGTTTCTACTTTGTATTCCTATTTCTGCGAGATCCATCTTAATATTATCCTCCCATCTGCGCCTAGGTCTTCCTAATGGTCGTTTTCCTATGGGTCTTCCAGTCAAGACTTTGAAAGCGTTTCTACTTTCTTCCATTCTAGCTACATGGCCTGCCCACCTAAGCCTCCTAGACTTGACGACCCTAACAATGTTGGGTAAACCGTATAAACTATGTAGTTCCTCGTTATGAAGTTTCCGCCATTCCCCATTCTCGTTCCTCTTGGGACCGAATATTCTTCTCAGGATCTTGTTCTCAAATACTTTCAGTCTATGTTCTTCCCTCAGAGTAAGTGACCATGTTTCGCAACCATATAGAACAACAGGCATGATTATCGTTTTATATATTTTAAGCTTCAAATTCTTCGACAGAATTCGCGACGACAAGAGATTTTGAACCGAATAGTAACACGAATTCCCTGCTTTTAGTCGACATTTAATTTCTTCGTGAATATGATTTTCGTCTGTTAATATTGATCCTAAATATTTGAAAGTATCCACTTTATCAAAAGTATTATTTAATATTTTAACGCCTCCACAATTTGCCGTATTACGGTCCCGGCGCACTTCCATGTATTTAGTTTTCTCTGCATTTACTTCTAAACCCATGTCCCTGCAAGCATTTAATAAGATCTCTGCATTTATTTCTACTGTTCTCCTATCATCCCCTATTAAATTTACATCATCAGCATATGCCATCACCTGATGAATGCCGTTCAACTCTAGGCCCTGGTTGCTATCTTTGATTTTCCTTATAGCGTATTCCAGCACAAAGTTAAATAATAATGGCGACAACGCATCTCCTTGTTTCAGGCCATTTTCGACGTGAAAGCTCGTGGACAAAAATTTTCCTACCCGGACTTTACTTTGGGATTCACTTCAGTAATTCCGGAAAATTTTCAAGGTTAAAGCTAATCATCTCAACTGTCAACTATTGGCACCTAACGACTTGTCGAAAGGTAGCAGAGGTTTGGAGATATGAATTCCCTTAAGAGTTTCTCAAAACGTCTTTTGCTCCAAGGGAAACACTTGTACAGGGTGTCTATTAAAATTCCAAAATGAAATTTCGTGACTTTTTGGTGATCTTTTCTTTTACAAACCACAAAATTTAGTAACATTCTCAAGAGCGATTTGGGTGCGAATTGGGCCAAATTTTCATGCATGCGATAGAAGCTTGCTTCGCTTGTGATTTGGTACCATCTAAAGCAGACCATAGACATTTTTGGTGGTAAATTTTGACGTTTTATAGAACAAAATTTTCCAGTCTATACTTATATTTGTACAGATAAAAAAATATCGTGACCCAAAAGCTAAATTTCCTGACTTTTTCTTGACTTTCATGACCGTTTTCTGATTCCGTGACCGATAGACACCCTGTTGTAGCTAATTAACAAGAGGTAAACGGTACAGTACAACAGAATTGAAGCACACTGGATTTCAAAATGGAAAGAATACAAACAAGAATAGCGGACTATTTTGCAGTAAAAAAGAGCAGTAATAACTGAAAAAGAATCATATAAACTGCATATAAATTGTTCAATTTATAATTGGCTTTCCTTGTTTTCAATCTGAATAACTCAGTGTGCTACAATATCAATTTCAGTAAACTGCGTACATATGTTTCTATTTTATGGTTGTTTGTGTTATTGTTGTTTCAATCCGAATAATTCAGTGTACTAGACTAGTTTTCAGGAAGAGAAAGGTATGTGCATATTGTACCAATATTAAACATACTGTAGTGTTTTTTTCTAGTACTGTATATTGTTATGATTACTCTATATACATTATTTAAAAGTAGCTGTCGCGCCATTGCTTATTAAAATTTTACAATCAAGTAACACTAGAAATCTTATTCTAAAAATACACCAATCACACTTATTTTCTGTAAGTTGGCCACCTGTTTAAGTTGGCCATTTTTCAATAGAACTGATGGTGGCCAACATAGACAGGTTTCACTGCATTTGTCATAGCATTTTGTTTGTAATCTGACTTAATTACCTTATTCTTTGGTTATTTTATTATTTCTTTGAGAATATTTCCATATTTATTAAAATATTCTTTTAGTTTAAATTGAATTTTGCTTAGAGAATTTCTCCAAACCAAACAAGCAAACAAAATAGGTAAAATACGTGGCGTCGACAGGAACGGTGTGATCTTTACGCGTTTGCACATACAAAAGACGGACAACGAAAAAAAGAAAATGGACAAATAATGTTGAAACTCATCTAGAGATCTCATTAATATGGTATCAATGATAAAAATCTCGCTAACAAAGTTTTTTTTTTTTTTTCACGAAAATATTTGAAGCAATGAAGGTATACAAAAGTTCTAGTATATATCCAATATTCACACTAATTAAGAAATACTAACCTCGAGTGTATTGCACTTATTGGCAGCTCTTAAAGCTTTGTCGACTGAAAACCCCATTTCTATCAGCTGAATAACTTTAAGGTTTTTAAGTTCATCTCTAGCATCATCCATGTCCGGATCCAGTTCAACACATCTTTTAAAACAACATTCTGCCTCCCGATATCGCTACAAAAAAGAAATATTTCATGTTACAATTCTTTATATGAGTGATACGAGATAATAGCAGAAGCTTGCAAACTCATTCAATAATATGGAAAAAGTTGGTAGCATAAGGATACTTGTACAGCTGTAATGAGTAATATCTGCACCTTTCCTGAGTTAACATATCATGGACATTGTTCTGTGAACATTGAGGGTTGTGCACATTGCTTTTGAAACAATGTGCATGGCCACATGAGCATTGATTACACGTTAGAACGTAATATCAAATTCTGCACCACAGGATTTGAAAATGTGAAATAAAAATCTTTCGATTAATTTGACACTTTTAGGAAGGAAACAACGAGTCACGGTGCATCATGTTTTCGCGCTCGCGATTCACACATGTAGCGCAAAAGAAGTAGGATGATCTTCCACTAGCATAATTTCCGAAAAAGTTGCAATATGGATTTGGGCTTGATAATTTGAGAATTACTAAGGATTTCGCTTCAGAATATTGCAGCAACGTGCCATACGGAATAATAGGGACAATCCGAAAACCAACACGATGTTGATGCAACATATATATCGAGGATTCTAACAAACGGACACAAGTTACACCGGATTGAACCCTGCTAAGATCTTTGTTGGATAACAAAACTTTTATGTATCGAGACGAGAGGGTTTACTGTTCTGTTCCACGGAGAGCAAACAAAAATCTTCGTAGTGGTATACCCTCCTACCTCCAACATCTAAGAAGGAGGTCAAGAATGTGATCATGAGAATGTTCATGGTTTTCTTCCGACATTCGAGGGTTTGTCTACTGAAAACTCTTGAGGAAGGATATTCATCTGAAGAGATGAACTTGAGAACGATGACAATTGGATGTCAATCACGACAATCCATTCATTCACACAGCATTCGAAGTACGTAAGTTTTATTTTTTTTCCGTCATAACATCATGATCAATCTTTTTCATAGGAATTGGTTCTCTGAGACCTCTTTTTCTACCTGAAGATGCTCAAACGAAGGAGATGGTCGTTCTGAAAAAGTGTATATACATATCCACCACTTAACATACTTAGATAACAGGAATTGTATGGCACTTGTGGCACGTGTGCTTTTGGTTGGTTATCCATGGGCTACCCAGTGGCGGATCCAGAAAGGACGATCGCCTCCCCCCCCCCCCCCCGAACAGGAAACTTTTTTTAGTTTTATATATTAATAAAACCCATCCCAGAGTTTGGAGCTCTTAAAAGTAGCTCTAAGTAGCAATATTACAACTCACCGCTCCCCCAGAAGTCCGTCCTGGGTCCGCCCCTGGGGCTACCCTATATAGTCTTATTCGAAAACCTTGGACATTCTACCTTTAAATGTCCATATTCTAATACTTTGCTCTAAATGAAGTTCTCAATCGGACGAAGAAAATCTAATTTGTTTGATTTAATTACATTTGTAGATAAAAGTGTAGGTCTTTTCGAACAAGTCTTGTGACTGGATATGTATTGATAATAGGAATAAATGTGTAGTAAATTATGTAAACTGGATATTTAACATAGGGCCACCATTTTAGCTGATGTTAGGAAATATGTCCCTACAAATGCTAAAACAAAATTCTACTTAAAATAAAAATTGAGATTCATTATTCTTTTGCAATTGCAAATCTAACTTATAAATTTGTCAAATTGAAATTCAGAAGATATGTTCTATGTTCGTCTTTGTACACATAGAAACCCTGTTATCGTTGCTAGTTAAAAAAAAAACTGATTTCTAATAATTGAAATACGCTGAAGGGTTCTTATGAAATTACCCCTAAAATGCAAGGAAATTATTTAACTAAATACGGACATAAAATTGTGTAATAATCAGGTTAGTCTTTATTCACAGCAAACTATATATGGACATTTTAAAAGAAAAAGAAAGTTTGCAATGAACTTCTAGTGACAACTGATCTGAATTAATTCACAATTTTGTTAATAGTTGTCGCTATAATCGGTTTTCAATAGTGATGTACTTCTCAAATTTTAAATGAAATAAATTTCACATTTTCATACAAGGTTGTGCTTAGATGTTCACACGAATATTTTCAGAAATATTAAATTATTTTCTGTACATACAATGTTAATATAATATCAAATTAAAAACAGGGTAATAACCTTACATGCTTTCTACATATATTATAACATACATCACTACTTTACCCTAATATTGGCCCATACATTAATAAAAATTTCTTGTACTATTCATATTCTGCAATTCACATTTCACTACTTATAATAATAATGGTCGTATTATTTATAGCAATTTTTCAATCTAACCATTTCTTCTGGGACATTAAGCATGCATCTGTACCAGAATCAAAATAAGAAAGTAATCGAATCTAAATATTTGTGAGAATTATTTTTGTAAACATAAACAAAGAACAATTCTAAATAAAATAAAAATATCCATTAAACCGTACTTGTTCCATTGATATTTATCTCCTGTGAAATAATAAGTATTATTCTACGGAATAAATCTGGTTTGAAGAATGTTGTCATTACTATAAATTTGAAGTCACTGAATTAGAAAAAAATACGCTTATGTTCACCACGACTCTTTCATTCTGCCAAGGTATTAATAATTGAGATATAAGGAAAACATTGTGCAATGCCCGGAAATACAGTCATTTCACTCTATGGAAGAAGGGACTAAATTAAAACTAGCCATGAATTATGTTCGTTGCCTTTCCCATGCTCTCAAAACTCAACTTCTGCCTAGTAAAAGTAATTTCAACTGCACTATTAACATTTTCAAAACGTTTCTAGTTTTATCTTAATTTTGAAGTTTTCAACCAAAATAATGTTTCAACTTACGGTACTGCCCAAGATTTACTGATCAGCAGGCATATGAAACAAGTTAACTCACCGATAAAATAAAACCTATCTGCTCACAAGAATTTCGAAGTACTTTGACACTTGAGATATTTACCTAGTTGTTTTATTTAGTAGATTTTCTTCCATAATTTCGGTTCAATACTTCCTTTTGAGCTTTAATAATTACACTTCAGGTGTAAAGCACTTCTGCTAAACGTAGCAAAATTGCAAAATGTATACAGGAGAAGATATTCCGTACGACTGTCTTCGTTGTTAAAATACCATCTAGTACCTAGTCTCAACCCCAGACGTTCAGCAAATCAGCGGTTCACATGCCTGTTTCCTTGGCAACGTCACATTAAAACATATGGGAATGTAAACTTATACGAGACTATGAATATAATTCGCCTGTTTTAAATAATTATCGAAGTTTCTGAGTGAATAATTTTAGAAATAAAATATTAAGCATTCGATAATACCAAAATAATATAAAGGTAGCCAAGAAAGTTCTGTTGCTTTTTCACCTACCACCTTCGAACATCGATATGTACCTGGAAGATCAAAAATAGTCCCCATCAGCATCGACGACCTTCTGCCAACGTTGTGGAAGGCTATGCTGGATGGTTTCGGCTGTTTTAGAACCGGCTCATGAGATGTTAACCAATAATGACGGCGCCGTGGTGCTTCGTACAAGACCCACTTCTCATCACATGTCAACACCCTGTCCAGAAATGGCTTCTTCTTCAGAGGAGACAGCAAAGAAACACAGGTGTCTGCTCGCGTTGCCTTCTGATCCGGAGTCAAATTATGTGGAACCCATCGATCCGACTTGTAGTGCTTCACAAGTTGATGGAAGTGCTACCGAATGGTTTCTTCATTCACACTGAATTGTAGTCCCAGTTCCTTACCTGTCTGGCCACTGTTCGCTTCAATTGCTGCCTGAAGATATTCATTTTGTACGTGTATTGGTCTTCCGGCATGTGGTGCGTCTTCGAGTGTTTCGTCACCGTCCTTAAACTTGTTACATCACCGCTGTACTACCCGCGTAGTCATAACAACCTCATCAAAGGCCTGGCATATCTTCCGCCCCGCTGCAGGACGTTTGACTCCTTTTTGAACTCGTACAGTATACACTCCCTTATGACGCGTGTATGTTGTATGAGGTCCCATGTTTACTCTGTGGAGGTCCCATGTTTACTCTGTCCTTACGCAAGTTCAAGGTGTAACTGAACTGCCACAACCAGACAGTATGTTGGATATACCCACACAAACAACTGACCTTCGCCTTAACTCCATTCGCATTCAACTCACGGTGTGAGGGCCAATGGAGCACAGGCCTCCACAAAAAAACGACAGAACTTTCTTGGTTATCTTGATATAAATTCACATAATTTAGAAGAATCTTCCTGAATACGTGCATTTCAATGGGTAACAAACTTAATCATTAGTATTACTACGACCACATACAAGCTAGTTAAATAACGACACGAATAACTAATTGACGTAAATAAAAACTTGGAAAAATTAATTATTATTAATATACGAACTTTGCAACAAAGTATATTTTTAAAAATTAACATTATAAAAAAAAATTAAAATGTGATTCTTACGGTCTACTTCGATGCGTGTAATCCCATGTCCGATTTGGCATAATGACAGACCGTCATTTGCTGATCTTTCACGCCGTAAGAGAATGCCTCAAGTTGGGAAACTTCTAATTTAAAAGCACTTAAATGAGATTTAACTAACAGAAGTTACTTTAGATATGGAATAAAATACTTATCTAATATAAAAAGCAATTCTGGAACTTCCTTCTAATTTGTGAAATGCAGTTTTATATTTAATATTGAATTAATCATTTCCATTTTTAGAAAAGGAAAAAAAAATCTACAAAAAATCTCTTACCTTAGTTAAAGGACACTGATGCAGATTATCTAATTATTTACGAGGGAAGTTGGAAAATAAGTTCTTCCTTTTTTCCCGAGAAATTGTAAAGCAACAAGTAAACAAAACATTGGTTTATTGCGAGTCATCCATGCGTCATATGGTTACGTAGACAAAGACCCTCAAATGGAGCTATCGCACAGAAAGTTTGAATAAGCGGCTATTCTTTGCCCGGCAAGATGAAGAGATGTGGTTTGACCTAATAATCAAAGGAGGAGTGGTATAAATAGGCCAGCTGGATGTCGAATGTTGAATTCCATAACCAGCTTGTGAAAGTGTATGGTTCTTATATCACGTCGAAACAAATGTTCCCCGCAGCTCATGAGGGGCGTGCACACCGAAACTTGAATGAACGTTAACAGATACTTGAGAATAGAACATCAGGTGTGAAGATTGAATGATTCAAGCAAACAGGTGTCATAATCGATTAAGTCAATAGAGAACTTGGAATCGGGAACTCACAAAATCATTCACAACACTCTACAAAACCGAAAAGTGTCAGTACAACGGCTGCCCCGTCAACTAACCCGGAACCATATGGAACAACGAATGGACGTAAGTATGGAGTATTTTAAGTTGTATTATTGGAATAGAAATGATTTTCTGTTACGAATTGCAAGAGAAACGAAATGTGAGTCCTCCATTTCACATCAGAATCGAATGTCGCGTTTATGGAGTGGAAATATCCGTCTTCCCTTGTCAGAGAGACATTTAAGACACCTCCTCCAGGAAAGTTTTCTGGGACACCATCAAAGCTCAGAGGCAATTGTCAGACACTAAAGACTGAAATGTGTTATCCACAGGAAGCGGCCTGGCCTTCTGACCACACTCGGCGGTGGCAATAGAAAACCACGTTGCCAACTTCGGTTGGGATCGCCTTGCCCATCTGCCTTGCAGTCTCGACCTCGTGATCAGGGATTTTGTCTCTTTCCGGCATAGAAGAACGCTCTTGGCGGAAGACACTTTTGAACTAATGAGGAAGTGGTGATAGCCGTAAGGGGTTTTCTATATGTAGGACACGCATTTTTTTTTTTTTTTTTGAATTGCCATCCCACGATTATGTTCTGAGGCTAAGGCAGACGGTGATGACAAGGAATGAAATGACGGAATGAAAAAGAGGGAAGAAACAGAAGATCTCAGGAAAATTCATACACATGGTGTTTTCTATCAGAAAGCTCAATTGGCACATGCTGGCACCGAACCAAGGACCCCACGTACCAGAGGTCTGCGCTCTACCATTGAGCCACAGCGTTCCCATTTTTAAACTTCTTAAAGTAGTGTCACAAATGCATAAATGTGCTTGGTTGTTATGTGGAAATATAAAGTAAGCCTTGTTATTTATTTTCGCAGTATATTATTTGTCTTGAAGAAACACATTTGTCCATAGGCGCCACAGGAAGCTTATTTTCCAATTTATCCTCGTATATTTTATTATATTTATAGTTTTTATCTTTTAGGAAGAAAAATTACCTTCAAAGCACTTAGGGCTAATCCTTTCCTATAATAGCCTTTTGGGAAATATGGTTTCAATAAGATTGCCTTCTCTGCATCCAAAACAGCGCTACATAAAGAAATAAAAGTAATATTTCATTATGGTAAGAGGAAGTAATAATAATTAATAACTCAGTAAAATCCTTCTACCGTCTTTATTCGTTAGTTATTATAGTTGTTAATGTGCTACCAGTGACATGATTTCTTTAAAATGCTTTATTCCTGAAAATTCTATTATTCAGAAATCTGCTGGCAATTCCTAATTAATTCCTAAGTACTTTGTAATTCAATAACATAGCATGTTTTATTGAAAAAGCTTCGGCACACTGTACACAATTTAACACGTGGAAGATTGGAATTAGAGTTTCATAAGTACCTTGCAAATATGAATATAATTACAAGCCTACTCGTAGTTATTGTATTGAAATAATTTAAAATATTTGATGCGTCCTTGTAACTTTTAAACTAATTAATAAAAATCATTGAAGTTTCGTACGATGCAAATATCCATAGGAGACATACTCTACATACCACCAGATTAACAGTGTTGCCAACCTAAGGTGAAGTTATATTTTTCAAGGAGCATTACATCTACATATTAAACGAAAACTTACCACATTTAATATTCATTGTTACAAACTCAGGACGCTACATGTCAAAAAGATCCATACTTTTGTGCCCTTTACAACAGTGACGACACAAATGAGACAGACAGTACAATGCAGACGCAAAGTAGGAGTGTCAAATACTGTAATCATGATATGACATGTTTAGAATAAATGGGAAGAATAAGATGGGTACATTGAAGTCACTTCTTAAATCTGGGGAGGGGTACACTGGACGATACTTTCAAATTTGGGAATTGTCAAACAATAAATATTGGTAAATGCTCTCTAGCGCTTGAATATATACTTCTTTAAAGTTAGTTGATCCTGTTTGTCTCCTTCTACAAGTAAAAAATGTCAAAATATATGTACTCAATATGTATTAAAATACAATAAGATTATTTATTTAATTTATCCTCTTTGATGTGACTTGATTGCATAATACGGTTATATGGATCAGTAAAGGCTCCATTCCCTCGAATACGTCACAGGTATTATTAGTGCAGGGGCATAAGAAAGTATTTCCTAGTCTGTGGGATTTTGAATGAAGAAATATTTGAGACTAATCGCGATTTATTTGTAACGAAGCATATAATTACGTGCTACCAGGTATTTGGCCTGATTCCATTGCAGACGGGCTGTATGACGTCATAATTTCAAGATGGACGCCAGAATAGATACTAATATCTTTTTTCCGTCTGTAACTCATTTATGGTTAATTCTATGCAAATTTTGTAAATAACATTTTTTGTTCAGAATGAAGAAAGGTAGTGAAAAAGTTCATTATATATTTTTTTTAAATCTCTCTTACCGTTTTAGAGATATAGCTACAGTATTAAGTTTTCTCACTTGTTTTTCCTTCATATTAACTTTCGGCCAAGGCAATAGACCGAGGTAGAATCCGTAATTTGTACTAAAGGAAATGCGTTATTTTTTGAATGCAACTCATATTGTACAACTCGTTTCATACCTAACTAATGGGAGCGAGGTTGCTGATATGAAAGGATAATTTCTGACAATGAAGAAGTTTTGAAAGGCTTCTCGCCCCCTTTTTTCGGAGTGGGGTTTTTCTCAGCCCTTATTCAACCGAGTTACAGCAAATTAGGTAGGTAGCCTTTTAAGTCCCTACAAATTTAAGGTTGTTTCGCCCTACAAATTTTGAAACCGATCGAGTGAAATATACAAGGTGTTTTATTTTTTATTTTATTTTATTTTTTTTTTTGTGTTTGTTTTCAATGGCTATCAATCTGTTTTCTGGGCTATTTCTCCGCTCCTATTTTAATCGATTTACACGAAATTTTTAGAATGATTTTGTATGAGTATCTAGTTGTAGCCCCCAGAACTTGAAAGAGATGGGAGAACTCCGCTTACAGTAGTTGCTACAATAAAACAGTTACAGCGATTTTTGTTCACTTTGCAACTTCTCCCTCACAACGCGATACACCTAGGTACATATATAAACATCCGGTCTTCGCACGGCAAATGCACGAATTCTATAAGATTTCAAAATGTACGATGTAAAAATTTACTAATTAAGTTTGGACTTAACAGCATCAGGAGTATCATCACCTCAGCGACCACAACATCTACGGATTCAACACGGTCGCTTTCGATTATTTTGACATGCCACATCCCCCTCCACCTTCAATTGTAAAAACCGTTTGGATCGTTGTTCTCGCTGCATTAACCTATATTTTGGAGGGTGAATATTCTAGTACCAATTCAGAGGACATCTTTAGTGACTCCCTACTTTCTTAACCGGTGAGTACCAGGGTTGATACGGGCATGTAGAGAGCTAGTTGGCTCTCTAGGTCACGAATACGCTGGTCTCGATGTCGCAAAGTGAGGTATGTTTGAACAGGAGTCGAAAAACCGATCGATATTCCCGATAATGTTGTAGTCACTTCTCGGTTGCCGTGCGCCACTGAAGAGACTTCCGGTGGCGCTCTTTGGGTCTATCCTTATCTCCTATGTTGCGTAATTCTATGCCGCACACTACCCATGAAACCACAAAGATCCAGCAAGATCCTCACAAGAAATGACCCGAACAGACCCAAAAGCATGAATGGATTACTTTTGGGGGCACGTATTTCCGGTGACCGAAAGGCCCCTCAGGCATTGTGGATATGGGGACAACGAGAAGACACGACACGCTAGTTTCCGAATATGCAAACCCCAATGTCGCCATTGAAGTTGCTCCAGTGCTAGAGCTTTAAACAGTCAGACACTGCTGATCGCTCTCTGCTATTTCGACCTATTTTCACAGTGTTTGGCCATTTTGAGCTCTGACACTCTAACAACTTTAAATGTGACAGCGGGATTTGCATATTTGGACACTAGCGTGTCTTCTCTTTGTCCCCATACTCACAATGACCAAGGGGCCCGTAGGTCATCGGAGATATGCACGCCAACAAGTAAACAATCTGTGCTTCTGGGCCGGTTCTCGTCACTTCTTGTGAAGATCCTGTTGGATCTCTGTGGTTTCATAGGTAGTGTGCGGCCATAGAATGAGGCAGCGGAGCAAAGAGATGAGTATAGACCCAAAGATCTCTACCAGAAGTCTCTTTAGTGGCGCACGGTGACCCGAGAAGTGACTACAATAGTATCGAAACAGTCGATCGGATTTTCGACTTCTGTTCAAACATACCTCACTTTGCGACATCGAAACCAACTTAATCGTGATCTACAGAGCATACTGGTTCTTTACATACTCATATCGACCCTAGTACTCACCAGTCAAGAAAGTAGGGAGTCAAGAATGCATTGAGTGGAGATGCGCTTCACCAATGACAACACTGAAAATTGCTTGCTGGGTCATTTATTACTTACCGGTGGTTGTCTTTACATGCTCTAAATGCTGTGCAAAATCAATATTATTGCAGATCCTTCATACTTACGTGCACAGTAAAGTCCGTGTTTTACACATGCAATTTACAACAAAACGTCCTTTCCCACAACCACAACGTACTAGTTTCAGTAACCATTCTAGCGCGTATGGCATCGTACTAATCATAGGAGAATATTTGTTTCCAGATTTCTCCCATCCATACTGTGATGATTTTTGGGAGGTTTGGTTGTTGCTTATCAGCACGCGTCACTCCAGCACTTGATAATGTACTCTTAAAATATGTGGTGTGAGGGAGGATTTTTGGAGGTAAATTTTCACTTTGCACATCTTTTCTTGAAAACATTTACCATCGCAATTCACCCATGTCTGATATTTTTTTCCTGACAAGAAAACTTGGCAAATGAAATGCTCGACTATTGCTCATGTTCTAGTTTAAATTCTTCTTCAGATCGAAGTAATGCCAAAGCCTGTTGCTCTGCTGTTTAGAAAGATTTGCAGAAAGCTAGTTTGAATTTATTCTTGAAGGATTCGGTAATATCACTTCCCGAAAATGCATGAAGAGCTAACAATGCCTGAACTTATGTCGGTCCTATACTGGAATACACGAGACTAATATCAATAAATCGTTTATTAGCACCAAATTTGGTAACGAACATAGTCTTTCGGTAAATGTTGCGACCACCACAGTGAAAGGACAAAATCGTCTGTATCTGGTGAATATATGTGCGGGGTAGTAGAATGACGTAAGATGTACAATGAATGTAGAATAATTTTGGTATGAGCTTCCTTTTGAGTGTTTTGAAGTTCTTTAATATAATTTCCATCTGATGACTTTGCCTCATTCCTATAACTAACTATCAGTTTTTGTTTAATCTTTTGTGCATGGAATATGGCTTTATTTACAAAAAATGACGTTAGCGCATCCTTAGGTTTTGAATGAGACAAGAGAGATTTATTGGCGATCTTTGGATATTGATAGAGTCTGTAATTTTGTACTCAACACACATTTCTTTCCCAGAAAACAGAAAAGAACAGAAATTTAATTTGAATAAAACACAACTGAGAAAACTGATGACTATAGTCAAGAGAATTATGACTATATCTCGGAAACAGTAAGAGAGATAAAAAAAATAATGAATTTTTCTCTAGCTGTTCTCATTCAGAACAAAAAATATTATTTAAAAAAAATTGCAGAGAATTAACCACAAACGAGTTACAGATGGAAAAAGATATTAGTATCTATTCTGGCTGCCATCTTGAAATTATGACGTCATACAGCCCGTCTGCAATGGAATCAGGCAAAACACCTGGTAGTAAATGATTCTATGATTAGTTACAAATATATCGCGAGTAGTTATAATATTTCTTCATTCGAAATCCCTTCGAGTGGAACATATTAATATATGCCCTTGCTATTGAATGAAAAACAACAGAAAATTTTAAACTATGACTATATCTCGGAAACGGTAAAGATATCAAAAACATTATAATGAAATTTTCTCTTCCTTTTTTCGTTCTGAACAAAAAATGTTATGTACAAAATTTGCATAGAATTAACCATAAACGAGTTACAAACGAAAAAAGATATTACTATCTATTTTGGTGGCCATCTTTAAATTATAACGCCAGCCCGTCTGCAATGGAATCAGGCCAAACACCTGGTAGCACATGATTATATGCTTCATTTCAAATACATTGCGATAAGTCTCAAATATTTCTTCATTCAAAATCCCACGGGATTATATATGCCTCTGGACTATATGGTGAAAATCTCTTAAATTTTGGAAGAGTACAAAGGATCACCTCTTAAATTTGGGAATTGTCAAAATAAATAAAATTTGGTAACTGTTCAATAGAATACAAATACATACCTATGTAAATTTGGTATGTTCACCTCGTAACCTTTTATGGATTTAAAAACTGCCAAAAACATGTAAGCATATACGTCTGGTCAAGGTACCTTTCTAAATTTTGAAACCGTATTTGGCAAATGTGAATTCGGGAAGTACTTTCTTTAATCTTAGATGAAGTCTTATGAGATACTTATATGTAAGTGTTTCACATGTACTTGGTAATGCGATGGCGTATATTGTATCATTGTTTAACAAGAAAATATATTCTGACGTTACATTCGCATATTACTTAAAACACGAAACAGGATTTTCTACGTTTTAATAATCTGATTTATATGTTCTGACTTCATATTTACATATTTTATGTCTTTAAAATAATACTTATAAATTTATGATTTGACACCTGATAGATAATTAATTTAACACAGAAATGTTTGTCAATTTTTGTTTCAAAATTTTAGTTTGAAAAGTTTTGCACTCAATATATTTTTTTTAGTTTGAATGTTTTTAATTTGAAAATTTCTTGTATAAAAATTTTTGCATTCATTGCAATCATCTTGTTTTTAATTTTTTTATTTTCAATTTTTTGTTTCAAAATTTTAATATTATTTCTTTAATTTGAAAATTTGATTTTTTAGTTTGAAACTTTTTGCACACTGAATTTTTCAGTTTGAAAAATTTTGATCTTTTGTTTGAAAATTTTTGTAGTCATTGAAATTTTTTGTTTGAAAAATTTTGCACTACTGACATTTTTAGTTTGAATTAGTTTGTTTGAAAATGTTTGTACTTACTGATTTTCTAGTTTGGAAATTTCGTGTTTGACAACTTATGAACTCATTGTGTTTTATTTGAAAAGTTTTGACCTCACTGAATTAGAAAAAGAACTGTATGAAAATTTCTTGTTTGAAAAATTTTGCACTCACTGAATCTTTTGTTTTGAAGGTTTTTGTTTTAAATTTATATTTTGAAATTTTTGTTGAAGTTTTGTCCTTTCACTGAATTTTTTGTTAAAAATTTTTGCACTTACTGAATTTTTGTTTCGGTTGAATTTGCTTAAACATTCTTCTGAAAAATTTCCATACTGAAAGAATACGTTTTGCTTTCCCTGAAAAATTTTGAGAACTTTGTAGTCAGTAGCAGTTAATGGGGGAGATCGAGGGAATACCGTGAGGAAGGATGTCATACTTCAACTTACAGGGAATTTGAACATCCCTTGCGCGACATATGGGTAAGCATTGTCGCTTAATATGATGACACTATGTCTGATTATGATTGCTGGATATTTGAGGACAAGTTTGTGTTGGAATTAATGGAGTTCAGCATTGTAACGATCTGCAATGTTGATTTCACCTCGCCTGAGAAAAGCATGATGGTTCATCCCTACTATAGACCACCATATCAGCAGACGATACCTGTGGATGGAGAGGTAGTTTAGGAAACCGTTCTGGACGTTGATCACTATCGAATTGTTGCTCTGACCGTTTACAATTTTGATTGCAGATTCATTTTTTATTTCATCTGCAACGACAATACTTTCACGGTTATTCCTTTCACTCAGAGAACAGCACACCTCCTGGCAATGAGTCTTATTGGCCGGTGCAGCTCATGTGGCACCTATGGGTCCAACTTTTTCAATTTACCGATTGCACGGAACTGCCGAATGACAGTGGTATGGTGAATGCCTACCTCATCTACAATGGCACGAACACTTTACGAGGGTCTGCTTCCACAGTATCTCTGAGGAAATCATCCGAACATGATGTTGGTCAATTCCTACGGAACTGTAATATTGTGTCACCGAAACGAAATTTAATAAATGAACGGCAAATGGTGCGTTAATTAGCCATTGCTAACCCAAACCCACTGCTATTTTGTTTTCGGCTTGCTGCGCAGGATGTTCCAGTTTGAATTCATAGAGAAAAAACACTCGCAATTTCACGGCCCGCCTTCTGAGTACCCCAGCCTCTTTAATGGACGTTTACTGAGTTTGTGAAGTTAGACCGTGACCTTTGTCTATCCTTGTATTTGTTCTTGAGACGAATTTTCGCCAGACGTCAAAGTGGACATTTCATTTGCAGCAATCTAATATATCATACATATTACTTAATAGCTGCTAGGAAGCAAACATATATTGACTCATAACGTTTGTTCATATGGCTCTGTGTCTGCGTATCGTTATAAATACCTAGGTAAACCAATAGAGAATATTAGTGAGCCATTGGACCCATCAGTAGAGGCAACATGCTTTGTAAGTATAGATACGAAGAAAAGACTGAAACACTGAGTGATGAAAGGTGATACCCACGAAATACAGTCAAATATGGTAGAGGCCGTTGTCAGTACAATACTGTCATGTAAAGTGAATAGTCTGTTGGAAGATGACGGGAAGGGTTCATCTAAATGATTATGATTGTGGCAAAGCCATCAGTCGGCTTGAGGCAAATCGATGTGTCTTAGAGGTTGAACGTCTGACGGGCGAGCTAAAGAGAGTTCATATCTCAACTTGAAAACGTCTGGTTACAAGAGAAATACCTCCTCATGTGCATGGTGGAAGTCATGGAAGGTGTAGTTGAATACTACGGTCATCATATGACGTATTTCGAGCAAGTAGAAACAAAGTTACAAGGATTTGAAAATTTGGCATTTTTCAAAGGACTTCATTTCGAAAAGTTATTTAGATAAATATTCCACCCAATTACGTAAATGGTTTTCGAAAGACTTAAAGATCAAAATCCCGTTTACAGCAATTTGATACATCAAACCCGTCCGTCTCACTTGCGTTATTACTGCTGTAGAAGCCATCAAAATTTGTGTTTGTGATAGTGTAGCGTCCTTTGTTTGTAACACTGAATAACAAATGTGATATCGTAGGTTTTCGTGCATTTAAGAGATTAAATAATGCCAGTTACAATTGCAAATTCAAATACATATAGTACTGTACGTACTCCATGTACATTCCCCTTTCAAGAAGGCAGCAGCTTCTATTATTAAATAGTGTTGAGTTTCCAGGCTCCAGTCGAATTGCTTTAGTCAACCAGTTACAGGCTTCAGCATACAATCTAGCTTTATATGCTTCATTCCCGAGAAGTGCAAAATTATGAACTTGCTGTCGTATCATAATAGCCTGTGTCACTCCAGAATCCTGTTGTCGACTTCGCTGAAGAAAACGATACAATGAACATCTGTTAGTATTTAAACGTTATATACTGATTAATTTTTACATAGTAATAACAATACTCTTTATTGATATATGTGATACTAGTCATAGAGTCATTAATTGGATACATTAAAACAAATTCATGATCTGACGAATTATGGAAGAAAATATTATGAACAACTTAAAAAACATGCAAAAGACATGAGACAACATAGAATAGTGTTAATAATTTTAACGACATAAAACTTATATGCATATTAACAATACGATATCCTCAGGCGCGGATGCAAGGGGAGGCTATAGGGGCTTTTCCCTTGACGCTGAGGTATACACTGGATAAAATGGGCTTCAATCCTGCTTTACACTGGATAAAGTTGCAAACTGTGGTTTAGCCCCTCCCTTGAACATATCCTGGATCCGCCACTGTATATCCTAAACATATATAAAACTGCCAAACGAAAAAGATTTATTCATTACTGGCTCACAACAAATCGATCTTTAATTTCAGATTTTTCTCTAAAAAATATATCAAATAGTAAAAGTGTTTTATTAACAGTTGTACTACTCAGTGGCGGCTAATGTTAGTGTTGCAGCGTTGCGCAACGACCAAAGTATTTCAAGAAAAAAATATGATCAATAGTAGTAAAGAACAGAAAAAATACTTTTTAAAACTAGCATATATACACTTTAAATAACATATTTTTTTACTTCTGTAACTGCTCGTTCCGTTAATCCGTTTTAAAATGCGAAAAATAATCCGTCACAGAGTCTCTAATTTATATTGTGTTGCAGCGAGCATACAACGACCAGATTCCTTCAGCGCGGCAATTGGAGTAAATGTTAAGTCTCCTTTCCCCTATCTCAGAAGTTAAAGGGACTGGTCGTTGCAGTGCTTCTGCAACACAGCACGGTTTCCAGTGAACGAGAAGGTTTTTCGCGCTAAATAAGATTTCTGAATTTTCTTTCACTAGCAATTAACAAATGGAATTTGTTTTTATGCATTCATATTTTTAAATTACGGGACCATACTGAAGCAAATCAAAATAATGACAAAAAAAATTATTGCAGAATTACAAAATAATAAAGAAAATATCTAGTAGAGGAGAAAACAAATGAAAGTAAACCCGCATTTACAAGTTAATTCTTAGCTTATATTGATAATGAAGGCTTCTTCTACAGTAATTTGTGAATCAAATATTAATAAGTCAGTATGTAGAATCGCTCCTCCCCCCCTCTGTGGATAGTATTTTAGTATAAACATATTTCTTTTATAAAATAAGTATATTTTATACTCTTGATAATTTACACATAAAACTGTATGATGGGGAACGCCACATTGAATTTGGGACTAGTTAGCAATGCTCAGGGGCGTAGCCACGAGGAGGGTCCACCGGGTCCGGACCTCCCAAAAATTTCGAAACTTGACTAACATTTGTAGACTTTCTTAACGAACTATACTTGTTTAACAGAGAATTTTTTTTTATTTTACGACTCATCATGTACTCTTCTTTTCTTATAAAAATAATCGTTTTATCAATTTTTCTAAAAATATAGATGACAGTAAGTAAGAATTACTTATCGTCTTTTCGGGTGCAGTATAAGACAGGTTCCATATTATGTAGACGTATTGGACCTCCCTCAAATACTTTGGACCCCTCCCAGTTAACATTTCTGGGTGTAGAACTGGCAGTGCTGTTTGTTTTGATGTTCCTTGATTTTTTGGCTTCTGTTACATGCTGATCCTTCATCTGGCGGGTTTTGAAGTTTCCTTTCCAGAACATATCACATTGGTAAGCATTGTTTCGCCTCATGTGGAAGTATATTGTGTTCACCGTGCATTGCGTAACAAGCAAGACGGATGATTTGGAATGTAGTTTTTTTCTTTTACGCACATGTGTGTGTGTGTGTTGATGTATGAATATGTGACATGCGGAATTCATATACCAGTACCTATTTTGTATCAGCTGTTTTGGTTTTTAATTATTAGGTTTAATTTTATTGTGTGTGCTTTAATTCTGTAAATAACCTACAAATTCTGAATGAATTGTATACCATGACTTACAAAAAACATTGACCAGCTTTCAACTGGGGAAAAATTAGCAATTAAGGCTTAGACAAAACAAGCAAAGGGCAATTCAGGAGAGTGTTCGAAAAAAAAATCCAGTTTAAATTTACAGGATATCTTATGGCAGTAGTGTTGTTTGCACCAGAGAAATTTTCTCAATTTATTTCAAATTTTCCTGGATAAACTGTGAATAAAGTGTGTTCAATGTACATTTTTTTATAACACTAATCTCTGCTACGAACTCTCTTCAGTCAACGCTGAAGAGGAATTCGGATCACTGTCAGGGACTGAGTTTGCTAGAATGAATCGTTCGCAATAATCTAGAAAAAATATTTGGTGAATCTACAAAGCTTCTGAAATTAATATTAACTGTACCTATGGCGTCAGAAAAAGACGAAAAGTTTTTTTCCACGTGAGAAAGAATTGACAGTTTCAAGGAATTGAATGTTCCAAGAAAGGTTATCACCATTGGTTATGCTTTCCATCGAAAAAGACCTGATAATAAGAATACCAGAGTTCAACCAGCATGTATTAGACAGATTTGCTTCAATAAAAGAGAGGAGAATGAACTTACTAATTAATTAAGGTGATTAATCGGATAAAATGTTCTGCATTTTTTTATTTTTTAAAAACAGAATTTTATTTAACATGTCACATAGCATTTACATCTAAAGTTATGCTGATTAGTCAATGAGTCAACTTTATATCTTCTGTCTCTTATCGTTCGTACTGCAACACCCGTAACCACAATCCACCGGCCGCCACTGGTACTACTATTATATATTGAAGTTCCAAACAAGATTTCATTACATGCAAAAAGTTGATAATTTCTAGGGTTGTGAGATGCAACTCTAATATACAACAAATCAATCAAGTCAGTCTTAATACAACAAATCAATCAAGTCAGTCTTAATACAACAAATCAATCAAGTCAGTCTTAATACAACAAATCAATCAAGTCAGTCTTAATACAACAAATCAATCAAGTCAGTCTTAATACAACAAATCAATCAAGTCAGTCTTAATACAACAAATCAATCAGCTCAATCTTAATACAACAAATCAATCAAGTCACTCTTAATACAACAAATCAATCAAGTTAGTCTTAATACAACAAATCAATCAAGTCAGTCTTAATACAACAAATCAATCAAGTCACTCTTAATACAACAAATCAATCAAGTCAGTCTTAATACAACAAATCAATCAAGTCAGTCTTAATACAACAAATCAATCAAGTCAGTCTTAATACAATAAATCAATCAGCTCAATCTTAATACAACAAATCAATCAAGTCACTCTTAATACAACAAATCAATCAAGTTAGTCTTAATACAACAAATCAATCAAGTCAGTCTTAATACAACAAATCAATCAAGTCAGTCTTATCATGAATTATGTTATGAACAAATTTGATCTCTTTTAGCAAAGGACAGTAAATTACGTTTTAAAGGAACAGCATCAGTAGTTAGATCACTGAATTTAAATTTAAATCGAAGAAAAGAGAAGAACGGAATTTAAATAACTTCAATACATAGAGAAATCGAAATCAAGTTCCTATTTCATATCCAGGTTCCATATTCTAAGTATGATCTAAGATTAGCACAATAAAGATCTTTAAAGTCTGTAAAATCTATTTCATAAGACCTAAATTCAGGGCTGGATTAACCGATTAAGCAAAATCAGCACATGCTTAGGGCATCAAGGGAAGGGAAGCATCACAGAAATTCTCCATAGGCGAACTTATCATAGTCCATCGGTCATATGGTTCAATACTGCAAATGGTGCAGCTGAACCGGGACCCACGAAGGGGGACCCCAACATAAAAAAAAAAAAAACATATAAATGTAACTATACAATGATTAACAAAAGCACTCAGAGAGTGCAGATTCGGCCGAGTCACGAAATCGAAGGGAAAAAATTCTTCCACATTAGTCCACATAAAAGCAGGAGAAACTTTATTATGATTATTATGATTATGATTATGATTATGATTATTATTAATAATAATAATAATAATACAAAAGTGGTACGCTTCTAGGGTGGCGACAAAATTTACAGGAAAAAAATTCGGTGGCTTTTCTCGGTTTTCCAGAACATATTTTTGAAATTTTCCCTGATACATACTTAGGCACATGGATTTTAAAATATTCATTGAAAAACAAGATCAAGAAAGTATGACAAGAATGATGCAAAGTAATATATTTTCTCCCTAATGAACTACAGTAATGAATAATACAGAAACAAATATAACATATTTTCTTACGAAATTACAGAACACTTGGTTAATAGAAACTCCTGCACAAAACATAAAATTAAACATCTTCCGTTAAACATTAATTTGTAACGTTAGTCACATGATGAAAGTTTCGCCACATATGAAAGGAAAAGGTCACAGTAAGACACTAACCGAAAAAGGGCGGATATATTTACATAAAACTGTCTGTTCTATATTAACAACGTATCTTTACAAAAAATCGATAGTATTATGTATTTCATTTGCTGTTGAATACAAGAGCATTGTATTTGTTTTAAATATTGTATCGAAATTATGTACTGACGAGTTCTATACCATTTTGTACAAATGTACACTCATGTCCAAAATTATTGTCGCATGTCTATAAATATGTTGTTGTAGGAATATAATTTGATAACGAATTCACCCGGTATTTCTTATAATGTTAGTATGTGTATAATCGGTAAGACATGTATGTGGCAAATTTCATGTCAAAAGAGGAGTAAATAAGAACAATAAAACAAAAATAAAACTCTCTTGTCCATTTAGCAACATTTTGTTTTACTCATTCTAATTTTCGTATTTATAATTCTTTTCCTATGAAATTTACCACAAATATACATTTCCCGATTATTTACATAGTATCAGTTTTAAAAGTACCCTGCAAAATCATTATCAAATTATATTCTTACAAGAAGACAGTTATAGATATGCGACAATCATTTTGGACATGAGTGTACATGTAACATGGTCCAGAGAATGATTAATAAATCTAATCTAATCTAATCTAGTCCTTCTCCAAGCGTTTATTTCGTCATTTCCTCCAAGCGCATATCTTCCATTATTTTAGTCTTCGTAGCTTCAAGCTCGTTCACAATGATTTTTATTTCCCTGTCTTCAGCTTCTTGTTTCATTTCTTCTGCCTCCTGTCGTTGTTCTGTTACTTCTGCAAAATGAGTACGAGCATTTCGTGCATAATGAATCATTATTTCTCACGGTTACCAGAAGCTTATATCTCGTGTACAAGTCTGCGTGCTACTGACGTTTGTTCTTTTAAATAATTTGCTATACATTACGCATTGATTAAAAATCATCTTTCTAGATTTGAATTTTCATAAGAGAAATCAAGATCATTTTAGCATTTCTTAAACCACTGTACTCTGAAGTATCCAAATTATATAGCCAAAAGTCATCCAAACGCTAACCAGTTCTAGACCACTGATCGTAATTGACTTACAACTTGGATCCGGACAAAATTATTTGAACTGCCTCACAACTCCATTTGCTCTAAGCCATCTATCCAATTATTTTCAACTAATTCAGCTAAAAGATACTTCATGAGATTTACTTCAACATCAGATTCGGCAGAAATCTCAAGATTCAAACACAAAAGAGCTCTACTCAGTTTATACTTTAAAAGTGACTTCTTCAAAAGTTTAAGAACAAATTTACGTAGACATTTTTTGCAATTTCGATGTTTCAGGATAAATGTCAATGGTTCTTTCAGCCAACACAGAACAAACCTTCACTGGAGAAATTGCTGAGCCTCTAGTGGTGTACTTCGCACAGTGTGCTGGAACAGCCTTAAAAGTTATGCATAGCTCCTAGAAATTTAATGATTCTCTAGTTCATTGCTCCAACTGCAGTCTTAAATGCTCCACGCAAAGAAAGTAACCAAAGCTTCCAATATCAAGTATTACAGAATCATTTGGCAACGTCTTGGTATTTGGCTTGAAGGCATGAAGACAAGTAAAGTCCACATTATTGCCATCCATTGAAATTTGAATGGTTCAATGGTGAGTGGGTCTCTTTGAAAGTACTTAAAAGATCAGAAGCTGTAGAATTCCCTAAAAACGTTGATGTCAAGTAATGTATGCACATTTGCCCTCTCACGATCTCCAGATTCGCGTATTTGTCTCTTTCAACAACTGATCACCTGTAAAGTATGGTGATGATAATCCATAAACAAAACCTATTTTGTGACGTTGAACCTGCATTTTCCTAGCAATCTCGCTGTAAGGGAACATAAGTTTTACTATTTTGACATTTTAAACAGCAGTGAACACTGATGTATGTCATTACACTACAGTAATTATGTTTTGTAATGCTATGTTTCACTAAAAATCCCTATGAACTACTTTGTTTCGTCCCCGAACTCATACCTACTTGTATCGTAGAATCCATAATTGAGCACGCAACATGATCAGAAACCCTGAAGTTCTGTACAGATGAGGTGCAAATAGAATAACACTCCAAGTAAGAAGGTACTGATTTTGTTTTCTTGGTTCACAAAGGCATTGACTGTTCTTAATATTGAGATGGATGCGACCATCTACATATCCTTTTACCTTTCATGTGACTTGTTAACGCTTCCTCTCCGACGTTACTCAGCGAAAAAAACACTTTGGCAAATGATGCAGCGAGCAGAAAATTTATCACTTAGTACTTACCGAATCTATGATGAAATATTATCTAACAATCAGGAAGAATTGAATGTGGTCTTAGAATATTCGGAAACAGAGATGCTTGTAATCTGTATAGGAAGAATATACACAACGAATACCGAACAGGACAGAAATTATACATCATGAAACTTCGTTACTCTTACAGGGTACTGAAAACAAATTAATATTATTTCACGATAATTTGAATCGCCATATCGCATAGTAAACACAAAGTAGAAAGTACACTTTGGAATCTATAGACGTATCCTATATTTAAAGATCAAAAATTCGATTAAATTAGTCCGGCCATCTACTGACTATTGACCCAATGCATATCTGATGTCCAAAGGCTTAAGCATTTCCGAAATAAATTTCTTTGCGAATTAGAATGCATTAAAATGAAAACACAGAAAGCTAAAATACGACTAACTGTACTCCAAAAACCTTTCATTTGTGTGATTAGCTACCCTCACCTAATGCAGGACGGGGAACTGCAATAAAATCGAAACCAGTGAGAACGATGATAAAGAAAAAAGGCTGAATTATTTGTGTGTCGAAAATGAATTTCCCATTGGATTTATGATCCAACTGTATTTTGTGGATGATTCACCAATATGATATTCCATTGCTCAAGCGAGAGAAAAAGATAATGCGCATAACCACAGAACCTAAGTTTATTACAAATCGTTAGTTGAAAGCAGAGATAAATTCTAAGTTTGAAGTTGCCAATTAAAAAACAAGCACTCAAACAAATCTAAAGTCGTCTTCAAATTTTCAGTTCAAATGTTTCTAAAATCTCATTCTTAGCAAATCGAAATTCCCTGACTCTTCTCGGTCTACTCAAATTACCTGACCTTTTCCAGTTCTCCAGTTTTGTCATTGCCCTAGCTTCAAACAAGTACCAATATATTTTGAATTTCTTTTGATCACTTTCACAAAATTAATACTGACTTATTTTCGTTATTTTTACTTATTACATTTAACACAATGAATCAAAAATAACTATTTCGCTGTATCAGTTGGTCTTTTAAAAATCGATTGGTATTAGCAATTCTTACAACTAAATAACCTGGCACAATTTCTTCCAATAGTATGTTGTTGCCATCATATAAAAATTACGATTAATAGTCTATAAGTTCTAAAGATTCATTTCTGCTTTCTTGTAATAAAACTGTGTATGTTGGTTATTACAATTCTTATCCAAACTTCCTCTGTCAGTGTTAAGTGTCGAATTTTTCGAATGGGGATATAGATTCATTTAAACGTGTTATTTTCTATTAGTGAAGCTGATTTATGCAGAATATATACGAGGGTTACCGCAAAAAAAATGACAACTTTTTAACTAAAATGGGAAGGAAACAAGAAATTCTAAAATATGCAAATGGAAAGTTAGTACATGTGTAAACGTTACATGAAGGGAGTTGGATGAAGATATATATAGCACAAGAAAAAAATGAATAGAACGAATCGTTCATTTCATACGTGTTTTACCTCTAATCACAACATTACGAACCATTACGAGTACAATTACATTTATGCGTAAAGATCAGAAATACATACCAGTGGCATCTTTGAAAGAGGCTTGCAAAGAATACACCATGCACTGCTAACGATGTGAAAGGCGCCCAATATCAGTGGTCTCACTATAAGAGAATCTTCCGGTTTTACGGCTCACTGCTGTGAAATTCTTACGTTCGTGGCAATATCTTCACGTGCTAAAAGCGCATTCCACTAATGGTTCTTTCAGTTTTGGAATGAGGTCGAAATAGAAAGGTCATAAATCTGGCGAACATGGTTAATGCTCGAGTACTTCCCATTTCTACCGTGTGAGATTCTGCATACATGCTGCCGTACGGACTGTCGCGTTGTCATGAAGTATTGCATTGCATTGATTTTCATCCTTTATCATACATGTCATTCAAATGAACGTACGAATTGGACAGGCCAGAAAACATTGTATGTATACAGGATTATACATTTAAATGAAGGATGAGTGCATCGTGTAGACATTCAGGTAGCCCGACGTAGGAATCATTCACTGGCATCGTTAGCCTTTTAAATCTGTAAGGGGGGGGGGGGGTCCAGATGAATCAAACTCAAAATCCTCTTTCCGACAAAAGTTATATATACAAAGTAGTATAGTTTCTTTAAATATATATATTCAGCTATACTCACTCAACTCAACTATAAAGAATTTTGTCCAGCTGTGAAAACATCAAAATCGAAGAAGTTTCCGGTCTGGTATGACAATGAGCTTCGTAATCTTCTTATAAACAAAAAGCCTGCCTGGACTCTATGGAAGTTACATCCGAGTGATTATACATACAAACAATTCGCTAAAATTAGAAGCGTTACGAAGAAGGTAAGCGATGTAAGTACTTTGAATACGTGGACTAAATTGGTGATTTTACTGTTAGCAACCCTAAACACTTTTGGTCTGTAATTAAATCTCGATCGAAATCTCCCGGCATACCAGCAACAGTTCATGTCGAGAACATTGAAGCTAGTAATGGTCAAAGATCGACCTTTTTAATAACTACTTCTGTAAAATATTTACCGCCCTTTCCCCTACAACCCATCTTCCCCCTCTCCTCCCATATATACTAACACCTTATCAGACTTCTCTACCACCCCGGGTGAGGTTTTGGTTCTCTTGCAGTCTCTTTCTCCACATAGATCTCTTGTGCTCGACAACATTGGCTCTCTCTATTTAAACAAAACTACTTCAGCTATTTCACTTCCTCTATTCATCCTATTCAATAGATGTTTAAGAGAAGGATATTATCCCACCAACTGGAAACTAGCTCACATGACCCCAAATATATAAATCAGGAATAAAAGATCAAGTATCCTTCTATAGGCCAATATCTCTTCTTTCTGTAAATATCTATTATCTGCAAAAAATAATCAAAGACGCTTCTCAAATTCACGTCGCCTTACATTCACACTTCTCAGCATGACTTTCTACCGAAAAGTTCAAGTGTCACAAACTTAAGTACTCTTCTCTCCTGTACAGTCATGTGTATGAATAAAAATAGTCAATTAGATGTCATTTATTTTGATCTTTCAAAGGCCTTTGATTCTGTCAGTCACATTCATCTTCTCCACAAGCTTTCCAATAGGTTTAATGTTCATGGTAAATTTCTCTCTTTAATCACCAGCTACCTGAAGGATCGTAAACATAAAGTTATTCTTTCAAGAGCGACTTCTAACCCCCAACCTGTGATCTCGGGGGTGTCTCAGGAAGCGTACTAGGGCCCCTGCTACGTGTTCTGTATATGGACGATCTCCACTCTCACTTATCAGCTAATCCTAGTGGCGTTTTACTTTTTGCTGACGATTGCAAATTATATAGAGAAATATCATGCTTCCATGACACAATTGCCCTACAGGAAAGCAAAATTATCTTGTAGACTGGTGTGAAATGTGGCAATTGAAACTTAACAGTAAGAAATGTGACAGTATTACAATTACTCTGAAAAAGTCTCCTTTTCCCTCCAAATACCATATTAGCGATTCCCCTATAGCACATTCTGCTACTCATAATGATCTTGGTGTCATGTTTAATTCGAAACTCTCGTTCTTTGACCACATCTCCTCAATAGTTAAGAAATCAATGCGTATGCTGGGGCTTCTTTACCGATTCACTGAACTACGCACTGTGGCATCATTAACAACATCCTATAAAACTCTAATGCACCCAAGATCGAATACTGCTCTCCCATATGGGTCATGGCCGCACTTACACATCTCTCTAGAATTGAATCCGTTCTCAATTTTTGTATTGCAATAGTGCGTTTTCGTATTCCCGGTCTTCGAATATTACCTAAGGAGGAAATTTTGCTATATCTTAATATCCAGACGCCGGGAGTACGGAGTAATGACTCTGATCTGAAGTTTCTTCATAAGATAGTTAATGGGAACCCAAGATCAGAAACCCTAATTCAACAACTATCCTTACGTGTCCCTTCCCGCAAAATCCGGAATACCCACCTATTCCATCTTGTACGCCCTAAGTTGACAATTATACAGAGGTCTCTTTTTCACCGAGTACCGAACTATTATAATAATCTAACTAGTGAGGTGGACATTTTTTCGAGCCACCCGGTGTTTGAATGAGCAATAAAACGCATGCTGGCCAAATAATATTACTTGTGCACTCTTTGTTGATATTATTGATGTTATTGTTGTTGTTAATTAATTTTATTGTTTTTATCCTTTTTCTTTTCTCCTGCTTGTTAACATTTCCCTGTGTCAAATGGCACAATTATGCTGTATCCAGTAGCGTCATTTCAGATTTGGCTTGGGGGGGCAAGACCCCCTGATATAAGTAAAATTTTGCGTTTTTCACTGATTTACTACGATTCTATTGATAAAATATATATAAAACTCTCAAACTCAGGGGGGCAATTGCCCCTCTCTGTCCCCTAAATGACGCCCCTGGCTGTATCTAGGAATTTGTTCAATAAATAAATAAATATAATTAAGTAAAATCTGGGGGGACGCGTCCCCCGATCCCCGCTAACGGCGCCCGTGAGTCATTGCAGAAAATTGAGGAAGTAATACAATGTGTTCACATTTCAGCCATGTGTGATGAAATGGCACAAAATCACGCCCTAATATCATACTATTAGGATGACCATTAACTTGACAGTGGAGAGATTACGATGAAATTTCTGCCTGTATGACGCCATTCCGCTGACTGGCGTTTGTTCTGGCTCACAGACACTGGTCCTGTAGCATTATTGTGGCGTCATGATCCTGCCATCTAGTGAATTCTTCGGGAGACTAATTTGAAGGGCTCTAAATGCTACTGTTATGTGTTTCAGGGCTTTTCACACAATTGTGATTGACCTTGTAATAATTTGTAATGTTGTAATAAGCGGAAAAACACATAAGAAATGGACAATTCTTATTGTATTCATTTTTGTCATGCTATTTTCTGATGGGAATATGTATGTTTATTAAACTCCCTACGCGTGATATTTACATATATACTGTCTTCCATTTCCATATTTTTCAGAATTTATTGCTACGTTCCTTTTTTGATATTAAAAAGAAAAAAAAATACGCTGACACTCGTATATGTCTCTTAAATTGTGTTGTTGCCAAATAAATGTTTAGATAAACTTAATAGGCTACGTTTTCTTCTAAATTCTCGTTTCTGTATTACGTTTGTTCATATGAATATAATTGCTGTCGCTTTTACAATTTGCTTAATGGACTCCGGAGTAAGTTTCTTCCTCAAAAAATTATTGTTTATAACTTGTTTAAGTCTTTTCTGTACTAATTGGAGGTTTTAACTTCGGTTGAAGTTATATTTTTGAACTATTTACATTAACTTGTATAGAAATCTGGTAGCAAATACGGAAATTGAGATCTATTTTTGATGAGTTAATAGGAAAAGAAGCACTTCATTACCACTAATCTGGTTTTCAGGGTTTCCCAAAGTACATAAAAGTAAATTTTCTTTAAGATGTATTCTTTTTGGAAAGTCATTAGGCATATTTTCCAGCAAAATATTTAAGTAAATATACAGAACGTCAAAACATATATATAATGTAATTAAATAGATTTATAAACCTAGACACGAAACCATTTCATGGTCAATGGAAGTTTGCTATAAAAATACAGAAATACTTCATTTCGTTGTTGTTTTTCTATTTGCTTTTCCTGTTCTTTCTTCCTTTCTTTTCTGTTTTTTACTACAGTTATTGGCTTTTTGTTGTGTTCTGTTAGAATATTATTCTCTTTCTTTATGATTTCTTTTCTGTTCATATTTGTAGCTCAGCATATGATTTGTAAGAAAATCAAGCGCTAAGGATTGTCCTAACAAGATCGTTTCAAGGTAATATACTTATTGTGTAAACTTGAACTAAATTTACCTTCTCATTATTATATTGTTTTCCTGTCAAAACTTAACTTATAACTGTATAACAATGGTGTCATGTAATTTTTGGTATTGTATTGTCTTGTATTTATTTCTTCCTTTCTTCATACATTTAGCACTGTATTGCAATGCGTATGAAGTGGACACGTCATTTATATATAAATACAAAAGTAAAAAGAACAATAATAATGAAAATTACACACACTAGGTTAATAATTAAGCCTGACATCTTATTATACATTACATTTTGCATGATATTAAAAATAAAGTTAGAGTTAGTAATTATTACTTGCAGTGCATGTAGAAATCCTTGAACATAGTGCTAAAAACAAGCAATGACACTGGTTACTGTAGATCATGTGCTTTTTTTTTTTCAGTTAGCAATTCATGTATTCTTCTACAGAGTAAAAGCAGTGTTGTAATAAATATTTCTGTAGTTCTTTTTTAAATTTAGCAACAGAGTCCTGAGTCTTTATATCTTTGGGAAGTTTATTGTAAAGCATGATACCCGCGTATTTACACCCTTTTTCATATAATACGGTTCTGTGTTCTATAATAGAAAAAATTTGTTTGTTTCTTGTATCATGATCATGTTTTTCTTCTACCCGCGTAAAGACACCCTCTAGATGTCTCTTTACAAATATCAGTAGATTTAAAATGTACAAACAGGCTACTGGGAGTATACGAAATTTTTCAAATATTGGTTTGCAGCGATCTATTGGTTTAGCGGTTGCCATCATTCTTATTATTCGTTTCTGTATTGTAAAAATTACCTTGGCTTTGTGTGTATTTCCCCAAAATATAATGCCATATTATATTTGACTGGAATAATCCAAAGTAAATTGTTTTTAAAGTATACTCTTTTAAAACATTTTTAAGTACTTTAATTTCGAAATAAATTTGATTTAATTTTTTACTTTAATTGCGAAATAAATTTGATTTAATTTTTTACTAAGTTATTTGTACATCCCAGGAGAGATTTTTATCTATCCGAATTCCTAAGAACTTAGTTGAGTTCACATAGTCTATTTCGGAATTTTCAATTAAAATATTCACAGGCTGCGTATGTTGGTTGCGCATATGATGAAAATTGATTGCATGTGTCTTTTCAATGTTTAGTTTAAGCTTATTTTCTTTAATCCACTGAGATAATTTATAAAGGATTTCATTTGCATTACCTGCAACATCCTCATTTGTGTTCCCTTTTACTATAATACTAGCATCATCTGCATAAAGGGATAGTTCTGCTGGAGCAATATTACATGGAAGATTGTTAACGTATATCAAAAATAATAACGGTCCTGATACGGATTCTTGTGGCACTCTACATGTTTTTTGTAACTAAAAGGCCTAAACAGAAACACCTCAACATTCACACCTAGTAATGTTGATTTGCGAACACAAAGTGGACAATGGGCTCAAGATTGTAATTGTATACAGGTATGTCGATCTTGATGTTACGACAGCATATAAGCTTGCGATTGAAAACCTGGATGTGGAGTGTTATAATCAATAACATTTCCATTACAACTGCTCATATGAAACTTAGCTGGCTACATGAAAAAGAAATATATTTGACCTTCTAATAAACGAATATTATTTGATCAATGAGTATGGTAATGACTAACTGACCTTTTTTAATGATTAGTGTTTAAGATTGCTTTGTGTATATTTTTTTGCGTGAAGGTTACATTGTTATTAAAATAACTGATTACTTTCTTTATTTTTTCAATTGCTGAACTTTCGTAAATCTTTCCACTTACAGACTTCTGTAATTCCTGAATTTCCTTTAAGCTTCCAAGCTTTCGACTCTCCCCGGGAGTCTTGGTCACGGAGGTTAAAAACAGGAAGAAAAAGAATAGAAACAACAAGGAATAAAAATGGAACGGACATAACAAGGGAAGAGCTGTGTTTTGCGGAAACATATTATCAAGTACGTCAGCGATCAACGGATGAAAATGATGCAAACTAATATATGGCGGAGTCAATTTCTGCGTCTTTCTTGTTCCTTATTGGAAGGTTGCCAACTCATGTTATTGTTCTTATTGTCATGACAATGCTTTGAAATTTTTGTAATTACCGCCTCCCATTTGTCACATAACCATCCCTCGTCTAAATTTAATTTCTTTTTTTTTTTTTTTAATGAATAAATAAATCTTCAAAAACCAGTCTCTCTACTTCATTTCAAGCTCCAAAGACATTTTTCTTAATCTACTCTGTGTTGTGTTTCTTATGAATGTTTCGATAGACCAGACACTGGATTTTCCACTCTCTAATATGCTCCTTTACTCGGACTTTTAGATTTCTTTTTGTTTTGTCTATGTAACTCTTTTGGCAACTGCATTTTATTTCATAAATACCCGATTTTTCATTGGGATCCGTGGGAAAGCTTGGAGCTTAAAAGAAATTCAAGAATCACAGAAATCTGTAAGTAGGATAATAGTTAAAATTTTTGAGTGTGGTTTTGCATTTTCGATAATCATTTCGGAACTTAAGTGTTAGATACAAAAGAATCAAAAATACACAAAACATTTCGTAGACGATAATTTTCATATGTAAAAAAGACTTACAGTTACAATACCGTCACAGTGCACATATCCAAACCTCAGATTGTAAAATATAGTTACAAATTTTACTACCTAAGCACACACGCACAAAATATCGCTCTTTGAACACAAATAAAGAAGCCTAAATGGATTCGAGATAATATTGTTGAAAAATATGAGTAAAATTCCAACAGAAGACTCAGAAATTTGTCAATAATATTTATTACTGCAAGTTTTCATAAACACAAATTACATATTTTGAGTTTTGTACCACAACTAGTTAAGTACTGATTTTCTTGGTTAATATTGGATACTAATGAAACATCGCAACTGTGTATTTTGATCTACCGGAAGGAAAGGAAAAGGAGAGAATGCTAGTAAAGTGGAAAGAATAATTGATTTTTATTTTGAACAATATATTTATAGTAGAGTTTAGATGTTGTCTTTCTCATTACTTTATCTAAATCTTGTTATTCCTAGCTAAAAGGCCTGATCACCGAAGATTCAGCAATTACATTAAATTAATTATAGTTTCAATTGTTGTGCATGTGTATTGTAAAATTCTCTCTGTGAAGGGGCAGTAGGTAGAGCTTGGTAGAGTAAATTATATGTTTGAATTTTCTTTTACTATCAGTTTATTATAACAAAAATTCCTATAAACAGTATTTTACAAAAATAGTATAATAATGCAATTTTTTAAATATAAGATAAAAAAAGATGACCCAAGGATCAAACAGCCAAGGGTAAAATTTTTACAAAGCTCTGCAGCGAGCTAAGTGGAGTGGGATAAAAATCTTTAATATTTTTAATGCAAGTAAAAAAGGGATTTAAAAGTCACAAAACTCCAAAACAAGTTAAATGACTGAACTTTAAAATCCCGACAAAACTCCAACGCAAGCTAAGAAAAAAAAAAAACTCCTAAAGTTTCAAACCAAACTAAAGACTTTGTGTTAAATATTTTTTAAAGTTCTAGGAAAGCTAAAGGGGGAGGGCGGGTAACCAATCACAAACTAATAACTGTCTATAAAATCCTGTCTGTTACATAAGCACTCCAAAACGCGGTAGTGCTGCTGTTTCCTCGTCGTCATGTGATTATAGGTGTCACTAATGTCTCCGTCGTCTGCAACTTGTAGTACTCCTCGTAAAGTACCCGTGGTTGTTGTTTATAATTAAAAACACGTGTAAAATGTTTTGTAAACACAATCACATCTTAAGTGTTTGTAAACACAAACACGTGATACATTACAATATTAAAGAAATAAATGTTTTTTTTTTTTTTTTTTTTTTTTTTTTTCGTCAAGTCTAACAATATGAATGCATACCTTGTAATCGGATTATTGGAACAATTACACTACATCTCTATCTCGATAAAAGATCTTACTTCACTTGTGAGTCGAACGGGCAATAGCAATACCGGGTATATCAAAAATTCAGGATCATTTATGAACTCCGTTATGAGTCAAGGCACGCTGCTGGAAACATGTGTTTCAATCTAAAATGGTGGAATTATTCTAATTGTACCACCAGTTTGGGTTATACATTGGTAAGACGATCTATGTTAAATGAAAAATCGAAGTTTATAGCTCAGTAAACCGTCCGAACAGAAGCTAAAGCAGGGATGTAATGGGGCCTATACGGGAGTATACGGCGTATACTCACCTAAAATTTTTATAGTCCAGCGTATACTCACCTTCAATTTACGAAAGAATGAGCGTATATTGGGGTGCGTATACGCCAAGTTGTCTTGCGTATACCCACCAAAAATCGTAGCATTACACCACTGAGCTAAAGTTATGCAAAAAATAACAGGGGGACTGTGTACACTGTTATAAGTAGGAACCTAGAACACCTCTGTTCCCAACAATGCAAAATGACAGAGAGAACGTGCACATTGTTCTAAATGGAAACCTAGAACACCTCTAATCCGTTTACCAACAATGCAAAATAACGAAACTTGCACATTGTTCTAAGTAGAGCCTAGAACATTTCTAATTCGTTTTCCAACAATCCTGTATTGTTGATATGGTGAGATGCCCAAGGTACCAGCCTACTGAACTGGCAACGTTGCTTTTTCGTTTAACATAGGACGCCTTATTAGTGTGAATCCCAAACTGGTGCGATTGAAAAAAAAATCACTATTTTAGATTGAATACTATGTAATTTGAACAATTTTTCTGTTTTTTTTTTTTCATATTTTCGTATCTTATTTCATAACGAAGTTTCATCACGGCCCCGGACTTCTGATACATACCCACCCTATATAACACATACAAAAATAGTTATGTTATTCGATTTTTCAAAAGAAATGAACTAGTTGTTAAAAGCTATTTTTAGTTTATGTTTTATTTTCTGATTTTCGATTACCTCATTCCGCTTTAGCTCCTCTTCTGTGTCTGCATTCGTTCCTTTGTGTTTCATATTCTCAGACAAAGATAAAGTTTTCCTGGATTCGCTTAGCTCTCTTGGCAACTCGAGTACTTTGGCTTTCAATAGTTCCTGATCTTTAGTTTCTATAAAACTTTTCTCTGTATTGGTGACTTTATTCTTTCTTATTTCTTTCCTAGAACTGTTTAGTTCCCTTGGACTATCTTGTATTTTAATGTTTTTCTTCTTTTGGACAGATGAAACAAAGGCGGATTGCGGATCTATAGCTTCTTCTTCAGAAGAATGAAGTTTCTTTTTCTTCTTACTGCAAAACAGAAAATAAATACTCTTAAACATTCTTTAAAAACACATTTTCAATATTAATAAGCATTCTTAATAATAATAAAAAGTGAGTTTCGTTTCACAGTGTGAAACCACAGTAGGCTTACAAACTATGGGAGTTCAATACTCATACTTAAATTAGTACGTCTGTAACTATTGGTTGCAATAGATTAATAAGATGAAAGATAGAAGCTGTTTCTTAAACGCTGAACCCACATCAAAAGGCCATTACTCGCTACGCCTTACTGTCTTTGTTCTATGGCGATAAAGGCTGAAACCGTAAATCGTTAATTTGAACAAATTCCGGATTGATTTGATTTGATTTGATTTTTAGTTTAGCGTGCCTTTCAGCAGCTAGGCTATATGAGACGTGGACCTACTGATTAACGTGGAATCCGAACCACATGAAAATTCCGGATTGAGTAGACGGTTAAGGGAAGAGATGGAACCTAGTCTTGGGAAGCTGATCAATTAGAAAAAAAAATCTCGATATCTCTTACAGTTTTTGTTCTACGCAAATCAGTATTGAAACCGGAAGTAGGAGTAATTTTCAACTCTTCCGGTTTTGGTAGTGTTGTGAGTTGTGATTGTATGTATGAAGGAATCCACTTGTCGCTGGCTATACCATTTTTATTCTATGGCAATTAATGTCGAAACCGGAAATGGTTAATTGTAACCACTTCTGGACTCAATAGAGGTTAAGAAAAAAGATAGGATCTATTCTTGGGACGCTGAATCATTTGCAAAAAAACTGCATCTCGATATCTCTTATCGTTTTTGCTCCATGAAAACCAGTAGTGAAACCGGAAATAGTAAATTTAAACCACTTCCAGTTTTCGTAAAGTCTTGCAGGTTGTGACAATATGTTCTCTTGAGATAATGAATCGATTGTAGGAAACAGCTTCCTACTATCTCATACCATTTTCGTTCTATTGTAATAAACGTTAAAAACGGAAATTACTAATTTGTACCACTTCTGGTTTGAATAGAGAGTTAACGGAGATGGAACAGGGTGTCTACAAAAATTCCAAAATAAAATTTCGTGACTTTTTCGTGACCTTTGCTTTACCCAATCATAAAATTTCCTAACATTTTCAAGAGCGAATTTGGGTGCGAATTAGGCCGAATTTTCATCCATGCGATAGAAACGTACTTTGCTTGCGATTTGGTAGCGTCTAAAGCCGACCATAAATATTTTGGTGGTGAATTTTGGCGTTTTACAGAACAAAACTTTCCAATCTGTACTTACATTTGCACAGTTAAAAAAAAATCGTGACCCAAAAGCTAAATTTCGTGACTTTCATGACCGTTTTTTGATTTCGTGACTTTTACGTGACATTCGTGATTTTCGTGACCGATAGACACCCTGTGCAACCTATTTTTGGGACGCTGAATCGATTGCGAAAAAAAAGGAAACTGCATTTCGATATCTCTACCATTTTTGCTCTGACACCTGTCAACAGATGGACAAAGCCGTTCTAGAAGATTTTCAACACTTGTGCAGAACATAGTTTGGAAGTCTAAAATGAAAAGAAATTTACTTTGAAATGGATAAGGTGAGGTTTATCAATGTGGATTCATAACACAATTAAAATATAGAATGAAAAAAATAGAGTCCAGAAAGTAGGGTTCCTAAGAAAGAAATGGATTACGTCATGTTCTACGGTTAATAATGGGATATCTATTCACAGGGTACAAAGAAAATCATTAAAGTTATTTTTGAGAAAATCGTCGGAACAAAACCATTCACACCAGTAAATTGAACTTTTATGGGTTAAATAAATTTGTACTATTTTAGAGTTGTTATTGAAATATAAACATAACAGTTAGAGCCATTTTAAAAAAAATCGTAGTACTTGAGTTTCATTCTCCAGTAAAGTACTCTTCTATTTTAGTACAGGAGGAAAAAATTGAAACATCTCTATAGAGAATCTTATTAACATTTGATCTCGACACATTCAACGTTTTAGCTTCTGAGCCTCTGTATGTTGAACGAAACCCATAAAACACTTTTTTGGCGTTGTTAAGTCATGAAACCTACACATCCTCCGAAATCTCAAGTTTCTTACTTTTGAGTGGCAATAGAAGAAAAGATTTTCTTCTTTCCTTTCGTTTCACGATCTCTGAATCTTTTACTACTATTATCGCTCAAAAGTACAGAAACTCACTCACCTTCTTTAAACTACCTGTCCGTGTATGTCAAAGAAAAATAGCATGCCACACTCCTCATGTCATGTCGGTCAATATATGAGAATGTACAGGACACAGACAGATATCATGTGTTGTTTCATTCCAAGGCAACAGATGTCACTGCTCGTGTTCAGTTTCTTCGTTTTTTTACTCGTGCCACTGACTCAATAAATATGCGAGGTGTCTACAGAGCAGTGCAAGCGCCAGATGACGAAAGACTGTTCAAAAGTCGATTTCGCAATTTGATCAGATCAGAATAGTGACACTGCTGAAAAGAAGTTATACACAGGTTTGCTTTACTTAGGTTATGCAAGAAGCAGAATCCAAAATCCAGAAACAACCTAGGAAGTCAACAGTATGTGTGTGATCAATGGAAGAATGGCCGTCCAAGAGTGACCACATCACGGCAAGTCCAGGTCGGGTTTACAAGAATGGGGTAATGTTACGTTTCAAAACGAAATACGGGTAGCACTGCATCCTGGGAAATAAATGAGTTTGACGACGGAAACAACGTGAAAGAAAAACATGTGCAAGAAGTTCATGCATTTAGCGGGGGTAATGGAATTGGGTTGAAATTGTTTGGCTGTCGGACACAGGTGATACTTGAACAAGAGAGATTAACTGACCACAAGTAGGAGGATCGTCCATTTGCTCTTCGTTCAATCATTTCACCAGTATGGGACGGATTTGTGTTTGTGAGTGATAGCGCGAGCCCATTTCATGGAGCACGGGAACAGAACTTCCAGCGCGTGGTTAATGTTCACCACATGAACTGGAACTCTATGTTGCCATATACGAACTACATTGTATTGGGAAGATATTGAAATCTGCTGTTTTATTCATCCACAGGTTAAAAAATAGCTCGTAACAAGATCCTAGTAAGCAGCGTCTAGATGCGACACCTACAGTGTAAAACTAATGTATGCTGTATATAAAAAAAGAAGGATGACCTTCATGTGATAGTAGGATAGGTGTACGGAGTAGAAGGTTAAGGAGTCAGGAAGTAATTTTTAGAGCAAGCAACGTTACACGGTCGACATTATGGTATTAATAAATAAACTAATATTTACCAGCGAATTGGAGTTGTCATATTTTATTATAAAGGAACAATAATAATAATAATAATAATAATAATAATAATAATAATAATAATAATAATAATAATAATAATAATAATAATAATAATAATAATAATAGCTATTATTTATTTATTTTGACTTGCAATTTTACGGGATTTATAGGATACCATAAATCAATATTCAAGCAAGATTGAAATTCGAAACGATTTTTTTTGTTGCGTACAAGATCAGAAGTAAAATGTCGCAATATTCTAGCAAGTAATGGATTACTTGGTAGAAAGAACTTCATAGAAGATAGTATAGTATCTTTTAGTTCTCAGGTTAACACAAACATTAAACTTTATAATAAGTTTCCTGATATTATTATAGAAACATAAACCAACTACTAAATTTAGAAAAGAAATAAACAGTGCCGTGCCGTGGGGAGAGCGAGCGGGACAACGGCCCCGGGCGTTGAAGTAAGGGGGAGCAAAATTCAAGGAGGAAAAAAGAAAAGGAGGAAAGAAAAAAGAGAGAAGAAAAGTGTTACTCAGTTAGGAAAATACATGCGCACATACCTGTGTATAAAATGGAAGGAAAAAGTAATAAAAAGTGCTCAAAATCAAAGAAAAGCAGGGCTAATTTTAGAATAATTTCTTGCGCTTTGCGCCAACCATGGTTGCGCTTCGCAGCTGGTCTGTCGACCTCACTCATATATATGGAGGAGCTGTCGTATACTTTCGCCCCGGGCACTGATTTTCTACGGCACGGCACTGGAAATATATATACATTTATCATTAATAACAACTTCTATTTTGTAAAGGAATCATAATTAGAACAGAGACATTTTGTGTATACAATTCTGTATTTTGGATTTATAAATTATGAGTTTTATATTTATGAATACATTTCTTCAGTTATGAATATTAATATTGAGTTGTGAAACTTAAGGGAGAAGGGAGCATGATTCAAAGTAATAAAACTGACTATACTTCGATTAGCTTAAACTTATGTAAAACTAAAATTCCTGTACTGATTTGCTGAAATGTATATGTAAAACAATTCCTTTCTTAGATAACTAAACTATAGTTCATTTAACGCTAGAATCATTACATAATTTATATAAAGAGTGCTTTTCATTCCAACACAAAAATTGGATTAAAAAAATGCTTAAAACTTATCTGAAAGTAGGTCTACTTGATATTGTTCTTACCTTTTCGATTTGTTTTTGCTTAATTCATTTTTCTGTTTGTTTTTTTCCTGAGCATTCTTTATTTTATTCTCCCTCATTTTCTTCTTCTTTGCCTTCTTCTTTTCCTTCCTCCTCCTCTCTTTCTCTTCCTCCGTGAGAACTCTTTTCGGTTCCTCAACGAAATCGTTCGCCTTGTCTTTGTTTGTCCCACCACATACAAGAATACAATGGATTCTTAGTATATATTGTTATTAGTTACAGAAAAGAAAATATATATATACTATCAGCTTGACCATGCACATTATAATGAAACGAGTTCTTTATTAAATTGCTTTACTGTTTAGATGTACTAAGGATGCTTCTTTATAATAATGGACAGGATTAAAAGAATTGATTGTTAGCTTATTATTCTTTTCTAAATTGTCATTCACGGGTTTTCTACACTGCATGTCCCACAGATTCAATAGAAGCAGGCAAAATTGGCATTGATATTCTAAACATATTGTATAACCCATTCTTTAGCTCATGTAATTTCTACAGATATCTTTCGCATAGAAGTAATTCATAACCTTTCCCAGATCTTAGCAATATTGATAAAATACGTAATTAGCCACTTGCGTTCGAGATGTCATTTTCCTATATGGGTGCTGTAATACCAGATTTTCATTTACCATTAAAAGATAGTTTAGATCGTTATATAGGGCATAGTTTTTGTGCACGCGTAAGGAGAGCATTCACATTACTGATAAAAACAATTATTTGTATTGTAGAATATTTAGACTAAAAAAGGAAAATTTTATGTTCTGAAGGAATTTTATGCTTTTTCAGGTTGACAACACTGACCGGAGACTAAAGACAATCTTTTTCCTTTTTACGATCTCGAAACAAGATATTGAAATTACCAATGGACATTTCCACTGATTTTATTACTCTATAAAAAATAAAAAAAAATAAAAACTCCAGAGCTAGCTAATTACAGAGAACACTTTCTTTCGCTCATGCTATGATTCTAACTATTCGAAATTTGTGATTGAATTACGGTCTGCTACTCGTGCGCTTAAAACAACGACGACCATATTATGAAGGGTGAGGGAAAAAAAGAAGGAATGTCACAAAACTGCATTTTTGAGAAAACTGCGATTTAACATTGAAAACCGCGTAAGAAGAATAAGGTTAGTTACATCTTTTGCCCCTTTTTACATGGACATTTTTACATCTACGTATGCGTGGCATATACATTCAAATAGTAACAAGAGTCACCAACATATAGGACAAAGCACCCGAAAAAGCACATACATGGACATTCCTTGTTTTTTCCCCTTACCCTTCATTTGTACGTCACGCCAAAACCCTTGTCTGTGCTGACGTGACGCAAGCAGCTCATTTTTCCATTGTTCGAAGCATTGTATCTCCGTAACGAAGAAATATTTTTCTGAGATTTTTGGTATGTGATATATTGAAGACTAGTTCTACACGATGGTGTCTTTAAATTACAACCTTTGGTCAAAAAGGAAATATCCAAAACAAACACACGTGTGTTGTAATTGAATGCTCCCTTAGGTTTGTCCTCTACTGAGGCAAATTTTTTTTCTTTTGTCAGTAAGGTGCTGTCACCTAAATAGAAATACGTAATATAACTAACACTGGCCTTGCATCCAGGAGCGTCATTTCAGATTTTGCTTGGGGGAAGGGGGGAAAACCCCTTGATATAAGTAGAATTTCGCGTTTTTCACTCATTTACTACTACTCTATTGATAAAATCTATATAAATCTCAAACTCAGGGGGGGGGGGGCAAATGCCCCTCCCTGCCCCCCTAAATGACGCCCCTGCTTGCATCCACTAAAAAGTTTCATCTCCTCGATAATGAGACACTTAATAAGAGATAAATTTTCATGATATCCCATGGATATCACTGGTACGCAAGGAGTTAACCATAATATATATTTTTTTAACTAAAACGATCAAGTACGCCAAACAATGTCTTAAGTATCTCGATTTATATTTAGACTTTTCGTCATTATATTTAATTAGAGTTTAGCATCCATTTCAACAGCGAGACGACATGAAACGTGAATCTACAGCTTAACGTGGAACCACATGATTCCCTCTCACAAATCGAACCCTTCTCCCATACCGAAGACGCGCATTTTAACTATATAACCATGAGGAAGCTTAGACTCTTTTGTCAAAAACAAAATGAATGGAAAGTTCCGAAATATCACTATGCAGTGAATTTATGTAAAATTTTGACCTTGACTTCCAAAATAACGTTTTAAAAATAACTTTCCAACTTTTGTCCCTTTCTTTTGCATATGCCTTGAGGATCTATATGTAACGAACTAACTCTATGGGCTTAAGAAATCCGACAGTTCCTCGCTACAAAAATAAAACCTCTCCATTAAGATTCTATTCTTCCGCCAATTTACTCTGGAGTATTATTACTAACTTCTCGAAGAGCCTGCTTTATAAATTATCCCCTCAACTGTTCTTGTCTTACCCAAAGTTTTTTTTTTTCTTTTTTCTTAGGATCCGCGAGTAGGGCTCTATGTATTCCGGGAATATCACTCATGCGAGCAACGAGAACTGCTCATCTTAGGACACTTCAACTTTATTATCAGTGACTTGTGTCTACAATGATGTTCAGCGTTGTAGATTTCTAAATACACCTGTTCGTTCAATTCTTTTTGCACCAAGTACTTTTCTTTAAAAAAAATATTTAAAAAAAGATTATCAGTCTCTCCTCCTCTATGCGTTAGTGGTCAATTTTCACATTCATATAATGCAAAAGCAGAAATATACTTTATGTATTAATACATAAATATCCTTAATGTAACATACTTTAAATCTATGTCAATACACCTTCAAAAGATGTACAATACTTTCATTGTGACAATACGTTCTGCATTTTTCAATAGTACTTACTATTACTGAATTGATCTCCATCTTGTCTATTGTTTGGTGATATATCTCTTGACTCGTTAGTTTCAGATTCACTGCAATCGGAATTTTCTGAACTTGGTTCAGAGGATGAAGAACCAACCAGAGGTGGCGGTAAACTCACTGAAATTTACATTTACGTTTACGGTTTATTCACTTCACCTTAACATTAGAATCTAAACACTTTTCACACAACCTCTAATTATTGCTATATACCAGCATGTACGGTCAATTTGAAAAAAGTTCTTTAACAAAATATATACATACAGAAAGTGTGGTAAGTTACTCTCTATTTTTAAATAATTGTAACTTCTTTATTTTTGAACGGATTTTTATGAAACTAATATATTTAGAAAGAATTATTTGAGGTTTTGGTTTTGTTATAATTTCATGAACACCAGCATTCTCAAAGGCAACATATTTCCCTAAACAAACTTCTACATTTGCCACTGCCACTTGCAGAAGATTTTGTGGAATGTTACTGATCACCTCGACTATTGTTGCTTCCAATTCGTCCAAACTGCGTTTTTTTTTTCTCTTGTAAACCTCTCGTTTAGATCACCCTAAGAAGAAAAAAAGTCACAAGGCTTTAAACCTGGACTGTGTAACGGTATGGATTGGCATGAATTTTTAAACCAACCCTCGTATTATTCCAACATCAATTCTTGGAAATGAAATGCGACTAATCAACAGTTGAAGGAGAACAAAGCTCAGGAATTTCTCTCCCAAAAGGTACCTCACTTTTCCAGACAGTCTTACTTCCTCCCGTCAGTCCATATTAAGAAGAAAAATTTTGCTACCCTCGAAAGAAACGCCCATGTAGTGAACTCTCATGACGATGACAGAGTTTTACGTGACAATGTGAAGTCTATCAATAATCGTCGATTATACAACTTATTCGAACAATCAGTGTTTTCAATGTGATTTCTATTAACCTATGAACCATTCATTATATGTTATTAGCAATATTATGAAGCAAAAACTTGATATTTTCTACGAACTATATTTTAACTTAGTCAGTGTATTCTTGCGCTGTGAACTGGCAACTATGTGAGGCGTGAGGAGAAGCGTGTGTGTTTTCCTAGCCACCATGTGAAGCACAGGGTACCTAGTCTCTGACCACTTAAAGTATAGACATACGTAAAGTTTCAGTGTCTAACTACTCCAATTCACAAGTCGCAATGTCAAGGAGAGCATCGTCTTCTTCACCAGTTGTAGTTGACTTCTTTGAATGAGGAAACTTGTAGAAGATGATGCAAAACTCATCCTTATGAAATAGTGGACCAGTGAATTGTATACGGCATAGTCGCCGAAACCATCGAGTTATCATCTTCAAGTGACAATATAAATGAAATCTTCCTCATGAACGTGTATGGATGTTCACCGTTACGTCTGCCGAAATTGTCGTGCGCGGTTCGTGTCGTTCCGAATTCTTTGGGCCAATACATCATTGAGTAAAATATTATCCACAATTTGCAAATGTTATTATTTTTGATTTATATGTAATCAATACAGTGAAAATGAGTGATAATATAGAGCTACTTTAAAATTCTTGTTATTATTCATGAAATGATGATAGTGCTAACCAAATGTGTTTAATAAGTCATATTTCCTTTTAGAACTTCAATGTGTATAAGTTAAAGTGTATGCGGCATAAAGTGTTTATCAGAAGGTAAGGTACCCATTAACAAAAAAGTTCAAACATTACTTTCGTCTCTCACTATCCATCTGGCGTAGATCATGCATTGCTGTCCCACTTTGTATTCTCTTACAGTCAGCGAGCAGCATATCTTGGAGCTGACGCAACAGCGATGGTGGGTAAACGGTTTATGCCTCTGATGTTTAACGCTCGAATCCTAGGACCGTAGGAGTGAGAATATTTGTTTACTTACCAGTTCCTTATTGGATCTATCAGTCTTTGACAAATGAATGATGTTAAGGAAGACTTCAAGAGGGATCCAAGGTTCGAATCCCAATATCATTATATCTGGCTTTCGTTACGTAAACAAACTCCAATCATAAATGGCTTTCCCGAACAGGAACGATTAAGTATCGAACCTAGGACCGGCATTACAATCATAACTGCGGGCTGGTCATTCAGGTGTACCACGCCGCTCAATCAACGAGCTGAGAACTTACCATAAGCCATTTCCGCACTTCGTTATCGTAATGTGTAGGAGCACCATTGTGCCTGAAAAGAAGCTGTGATTTACTTCTCTGTGAAATTATGGGTCACACACGAGTTTTGATCATATCATTCATTGTATTTCTCATAAAGAAAGGACCAATAAGTTTAAATGACGTCAAACCACACTATATCGTTACTTCTACGATCTTGTGCTTTTTCCAAACACATCTTCATATTATCACGCGCCCAGGAAGAACTGTTGCGTCTATTCACAAGTCCACTAACACGAAACACTGCCTCATCATTTACAAAAATGATGTAAAACAGTTCAGGTCAATCATCATACTACCAGCCCAAGAAAATTTCTGCAAAATCTATGTTGTTACAGTTATCAAGAAACAATTGTAGTACGTAATGTGGTTTCCATGGCTTTAAAAAAAAAAAAAAAAAAAAGTATTCTTCCTTAGAATGGTGGCAACTGCATAGCCTGTGTGATGACTTTCATAAGCTTCTTGATACACTTTCTCTGGGCTCCCACAAACATCTCATTACTTTGGTTATGTTTTCCATTTTTCCCGAAATGGACGGTCTTCCCGATCTTCTTGCATCAGCAACACTGCTTGTTATTAACGTTTGGTGGCAATTTTTAACTGTTTTTGCATCCAGTGTTGTATAGATTCTTCGTTCAACCCTCCATTACCTTCACACTCAAGCAACAGATTTCCAGACTTCATATCGAGCTGTTATTCTGGCCTGCTCTTCCATGGTTAACACAGGCGACATTTTAAGTCAAAATGGAAAGAAAAGATATCGAACAGAACCTTGATTGCTATTCTAAATATACCGTTTCATAAAAATCTGTTCATAAATTAAGAAGTTAGAATAATTTGAAAATAGGGAGTGACTTCTCAGGCACTTTGAGTATACATAAGTCATTGTGAGAAGTCTGTGATATTATTGATTTTTCAGAATTTTCCAAATAAAAGACTCTGTGTCCATGCAAAACAATGTTTATTAGACTCGTTTTTGAAAATAAACAACATATTTCATATAGGAATGCGAAAATTCATTATATTATCTTGTTGACATCGAGAAAAATATATCGAGGAAAACTGCTTAGCAATAAACAGATAACTAATTAACAGACAACTAACGTCACGTTTTGATAATGCATCGTTTCAATACCTAGTGGTATGTGTATGAACCCTTGTCAGTAGTTATACCTTTACTTCAACGAACAGTTGTGTATGCGCTATTCAATTTTGTCATAATATGATCAAAATGAATGCAAATCTGTGACATGTGACCTTACTGTTTTCATTCGCATGAACCAGTTGAATAGTGTGAAGAACATGCAAATGCTGTAAAATTACGGAAGAGAAATTGTTAACTAAGAGTCGAAGCTGTTATTTTGATAGAAGAGTCATTCTCTACGAAAAATCACTCAGTGATAGGGCGGAGCAATGTGTCCGATTCTTGAAAGGTAGTCACAAAGTGGTGTAACTATTATACGGAAACGCACTGATCGTCCAAAATTAACAACTTTCCTTAAGTACAAGTTTTCTGGGAAAACTACCAAACGAAATAGACGTTAACCGCCCCGGAAAAACCAATAGAACTATGTAAGAGCCATTTCTAATCGGTATTAAACAGGACGGTGGTCCAGCGCCTTATGGTCTCAGGGGTAAAATTGCGGTAAAGAAGCCATTACTTCGAGGAAACATTACAAAATGATACTCCTAGACCAAAATAAATAAATAATTAATAAAATAAAATAAAACAAAATAAAGACTGGATCCATGAACAGCGGAAGAAGGCACTCTGGAGTCTACGTTCCAATGTTTCGCCTTCCAATGCTTAAGTTTGTGCATCATAGTCCCGAAAAGTGCTTTCATTCCGACTGTGTAATATCTACAGTAAGGCACAAAAAAGGTAGCGTTACTGTTTGGGGATACGTTACATATTGCCAAGTTGATAATTTAATTCGAATTAATGAAATTATGGACAAAAACGTGTTTCACAACGTTTAAGTGAAGCATGGAATTCCATCAAGAACGCAGATTTGGGTCAGTAACTTTGTACTACAATCACAATCTTTCTTGGGAAACACACATATCTTAATCGGTGGCGAAGCGTAATCTTACAAGTAGGGCAGGTCCGATAAACTAATATTCCATTTAGCTGCACTACAAATATTTTGAAGTGCAGTTCATATTTTCTTCTCTCTGGGATTTGCAGGAGAGATGAGGGGAATTTCCTCCTCACTTGCTGTTTTTCATTTCCTACATATTTGAAAACGGAGGGAGAGGAAAAGAGGGTACATTCTTAGAGTTAGCTGTCAAATTTCTTGGATAAGTATTTGTTACTTGCACCTCCCACATTAAAGTAGGCACAATACTGGATTTAATTAACGCATCACGTGATAGACTTTACTAGAAATGCTAATGCTCAGAAGGAACTTCATTTGAATCCACGCAAGATATTTAATATTATATTCTATGCAGTGGTATATTTAAGGGGGTGGCCTCGGGTTTTAAGCACTCACCGAAATTTTATCACAACTTTTTATTGTTTTATATATACTGCAGAATTCTCACATTTCAGGAATAAAGTTAGCAAAGCCCCTCCCGAAATAAGCAGAATCCCTCGAAACAAAATCGTAAATACCCCACTGATCCTATAAAATGGAGAACTTATCTAAAATTACACATAAATATTATTATTTTACCCTGTACAGTAGCGTTTGTTAAATTTATACATATGTTTAATGTATCAGACGTAATTATATTCTACAAGCTATTGTGGACCAGGCCCCAGTAGGGGAAAAACAGCTACTCTGAATAACTCCTGAGAGTATACATCTAAATTAAACAAGTTATCACTAATAGAAATACATAATTCTACACAGAAAATTCTTACTCTGTATTAAAGAAATCATTTTATAACAGATTAGCATTGAAAGATGCCTTTAACGTTAAAACAAAACTCCCAGAGGCAAGCCATCGCACCTTCCCAACAATGCATGTAACCCCAGCGATAATAGCTTCGCTCCCTGAGCAGCATAGTCCATAAATCTATCTAGCGAGTTGATGAGGCTTAGACGGAAGGGTCTCCCAAGTTTTTCCAACCTACTTTTTTTTACCGAAAAATCCGAAATGTTGAAGTATTGTTTTATTTTATAAGAAATCAAAAATAAAGAAAATATACGGTAGAAAACAGGGTAGGCCCGGCCTCAGGGCCTCATAGTACGCTTCGCCACTAATCTTCATTGGCCCAAAAGCTCAATAAAATGAATGGTCTCTGCTTTAAAATTTATCAAATATGTTTTAAATCTAAACACGCTTCATAACTTATATTTCGGACTCTTTCAGCCTTTTCTAACATACGGCATAATCTTCTGGGGAAGTTCCCAAGGAAGTAATATGTTGTTCGTGATTCAAAAAATGGTTTTAAGAACTATAACAGGAGCAAAATAAACGACTCGTGTAGACCAATATACAAGAATCTTAAAATATTGCCTTCACCCTCTCTATACATATTTCGCATGTTGCTCTTTGTTAAAACACATTGAATTACTTAACACACCATCAACCCATAAATACGATACCAGGCATAAGGATAAAATCCCCAGCAAACAGCATCGCACAAGGTTATACGAAAGGAATCCAACATTTATGGGTATCATATTACATAATAAAATTCCTAAATATGTTCGAATGACAGAACAAAGAGGAGAATTCAAGAGATTACTGAAAACGTGTCTGTTTCAACACTGCTTTTATTCCGTGAATGAATTCTAGATGTGTACATGTTCACTGATAGTATTAAATATATATATTGTATTTTTTCTATCGTAGCTGTAGCCCAGTATTTTAATGTAATCAGTATATGTATGTTACAACTATGTATGTTTATGTATCTTTATACCTTGATGAGTCTTATTCATACGCACGAATTCGTGCACTGCGTATAATTATAAAGACCAAATAAAATGAAATAGGATTTTCATCCTAAACATCCTTTCCATCTATGAAGTAAGTATCTAAAATGCAAAGAAGACGTTTACATCGCCAACAAATGGAATAGTCACCACAGTCACTGGATTTGTTACCAATCAAATTCTTGTAAGATGAATTTGACAGGATAGTCCGTAAATAGATGCCAACGAATACTGAAGATTTTTGGGAGGCTCTTCAGAGCTACTGGAGTCGTATAGGTTCGCAAAAGTTAGATAAATTAACCAAACAAATACCTGGAATCTGTAAAGCTCTTATCAAAGGGTCGCATTTCATTGAACACAAATATACGTAATAAACTTTTCTAAGTGGAAACAGGACCATATGTTTTACTTTCTTCATTTCTTAATTTATCTTACAGAACAAGTCTAACAAATTGGATTTCGCTACGGATACATGCCTTATTTTTTACGGAAAATTCTGAAAAATCAGTAGTGTGCTCAAACTTTTGACAATGACTCAAATTTATCCGGGTTCTGATAAGTCACTACCTACTTTTATGTAGCATACCTCTTGCATTGGTTAGTAAACTCGCCTATGGCGTGGGAGACCCAGGTTCGATTCCCAGTGAGAGTTCATGTCAGTCGATCCATGTCTCATTTAGCCTGACGCTGAAAAGTACGTTAAGCTTCAACCAATTATTCAAATCAACTGAATATAATTACTATCCTTATCTGTGTTCCAGATTTTTGAAATTTAAATAATTTTAATTTCCACTGGCGCACTCTTTTCCATGTTTAAATTGAAACATGGGTTAAGACACCTGCTTACTTCATATTTCTAAGCATAAAAAGAAAACATTTCATACAAATATATACAAAAAACAAACTCCAATATTTTCTTAACTTCCTTCAAATATCTTTTATATATATATATATATATATATATATATATATATATATATATATATATACAATATTTGGCTTTAACTCATTTATTATATAAGCACATCAGTGAAAAGACAAATTTCATTCTTGCTTCTTCTGTTTTCAAATTTTTCAGTAATTTTAAATGTTATACGTAAATAATTTAGCACATAATTAGCATCAACTTGCGGATTTTTAGGGCGGATTTTTAAGCCTTTCTATTTTTGAAGCTTATTTATGTAAAATATTTATGTCTTTTCTACTGTGTTTTTGTCAAAATAAATGCTTTGACATAACAGATATGATTGTGTTTTCTTGTTTTCAACCCCTGATGTGCTCCTTAATTAGTTTTGATATGAGGAAGAAGTGTATTCTCTTCATACTTAGAATCATGAAGTAAGAAATATCCCTTAATGTTCATTCTCTTTAATATTGGACAAAGATTGCAGCATTAATCGTTGAAATTATTATGAATTTCAAATATCTGGAACAGAAATAAGGTTAATAATTACAGTATTTATAAATGTGTTCCTTGCGTATGAATTTAAATTACTTATTGTATCTGACTAATAATCGCAAAATTCTCTTATGTTAGTTGAACTTATTGACGATGCAAAATAATAAATCAATTTATTTTTTTTAATAAAAATGAATTTAATTTTCAAATTTTGTAAGTACATTTGTTCCTTACTAAAATTTCAAAATGAAATTTCGTGACTTTTTCCTGACCTTTTCTTAACCAAACCATAAAATTTCGTAACATTCTCAAGTGCAAATTTGAGTACAAATTAGGTCGAATTTTCATACATGCGATAGAAGCATACTTTGGTTGCGATTTGGTAGCGTCGAAAGCTGACCATAGGCATTCTTGGTGGTGAATTTTGACGTTTTATAGAACAAAATTTTCCGGTCTGCACTTATATTTGTACAGATAAAAAAAATTCGTGACCCAAAAGCTAAATTTCGTGACTTTTCTTGACTTTCATGACCGTTTTCTGATTTCGTGACTTTTTCATGACTTTCGTGACTTTCGTGACCGATAGACACCCTGTTAATAGTAAATATGAAAATTAATAAGTTGTGTTAATTGCGTACTTGTACAAACATTATTTTACCCATATCTCTGTTTATAGAAATTATTTATTCATTATTACAGCTGTTATATGGGACTTCAGTATTCCACAAACTTCGGTAATGTTAAACTGAAAATCTACCTTTCCTATACCACCTGACTTTCATTCTTATTTCCTCGAAAGATTGCTAGCCCACGAGAAATACTGAACACATATTTTCAACAACATAAGGCAGTGATTCTCAATTTTTTTTGACTGCCGACATACTGTACTGTACAAGCTCAAGACAATGCGACACTTGTTTGATTTTTATTAATGATAGTATAAATTATAAAGATGTAAAACAGAAAAAAAACGCCAAGAACACCAATGCTTCCACCGAAGCAGAAGATGGAAACAAATGGGAGAACACGGATTGAAGAGAGGAAGAAGCAACAGCAACTACGAATGAAGGAATACTAGACAAACGTCAAAGCCCGAAGAAAACAGTTTAAATAACGTAATCCTTAATTAGCCGAAACGAGAAAGAAAGAGTATGTATTTAAGACTATAAGTTTCCATAATGAAGTGACCCTATATAGTACTAAGTATTATTCTGCCGATGCAGGTATTGATTGATGTAGCCTGTCTCAAAATTGATTTTTACCTAATTATTAAATGCATCACTTTTAACTTCTAAATTTTGCGACATACCCTATGGGGCTGCGCGATACACGTATCGTAATACATTGGTTGGGAACCACTGGCATAGGATATAGCCAAGATTGATTTCTTTTAGTTGCATTTTTTTTTTTTTTTTTTTTTTTTTTACATACGGGTCATTCTATGTTAAATCACCTAGAGCGCTGTGCTTCAATGTCTCAGATTCTTTTCAATTTTTTTCATATATAAATACAAACGAAATTATGCTAAATTAATTTTTCCCGATTTTTTGGATGAGAAATGGGCCGGGGAGAAAGTTTTGAAAAATGTGAATTTTGCTTCAATTTCAGTTTTTGGCACTCAGTATCATGGAACTAAACTACCATAACTTCCTTATTTCTGAAGTTATTGGGTTCATCCAGGTGTCAAATGAAAGCTTAATTTTTGCTCTTTCAGTAGATCTTAAGTAACCTTGCAAAAGGCTACACTGTCAAACATTAATGGGCATACAAAGAAAATTTTAGGGTTTTTACAAATTGTGCCCCTGCTCAAAAGTTACAACTATGAAACTTTTGAAAGTTCTTTGTACATTCACCTTAACACGTACATGGTATGGTTAAAAAATAAAAAATAAAGAGGGTGTTTCTTGTATTTTTGTAATTATTATTTTTTTATGTACGGAAATATACAGTTTTAAGTTTTGTTACAAATTGTGTCATTGCTCGTAAGTTACAACTATGAAACTTTTGAAACTTTTTAAATAGAATCATCTTGGCACATACATGATATGGTTAAAAAATAAAAAGTGTGCTTTTGGTACGTCAGAGTGTAATTAATGAATCGCTCTGGGCCTTCTATATTCTACTGGCCAGAAAATTAACTTTTGTTGGATACCTTTTGAAAATATCATCTGGAAAGCTCCTGTTCCATCTCTTACAAGCCAATCAGCCCGGACTTACGCAACTAAAAGCAAAATTAAAGAAGACATATTTATCATCAATGAAAAGAATAAGCTGTGAAATATAGGACACAACATTTTGTATGTAAATCTATGTAATTCTAAGAAGTATTACTGGTATGTATGTTTATTGTTTTCATCTATGTACATTAGTCTATTATTTCTTATTTCTGTTGATAGGGTTTGTAATAATCACTCAATCCCTTACATTGCTAGGCCCATATTTTCCATTCACAAAACCGCAAGATTGTTACAAAAGAAAGGTATTCCTTTTTGTTATTTAATCATACCTAGTAAATGCAAACTAATTCTACAAAAAGTTACAAAAGTTTGATAGTTGTAAGCGATGATACAATTGGGAAAAAAGTTGAAATTCATAGTTAAAGTACAAAAATATATATTATAGTAATACCAAATCTAAACATACACCTGTTCTATTTTTAAGCATACCTAATATTTACTAAGATGATTATTTGAAAAAGTTTTAAAGTGTGAGAGTTGTCACTTCAGAGTAGGGATGGCCAAAAATTTTCCGAAATCGGAAATTTCACTTTCCGGATTTTTTCCGAATTCCAAATTTTTCCAAAATCGGATTTTTTCCGAATTCCGAATATTTTCCGATTGTACTTTCCGGAATCCGGAAAGTAAAAATTCCGGAATTGGCTATCGCTACTTCAGAGGAAAGGCATAATCTGTTAACAACAGTAAATCTGTATATTTCTGTATACGTAAAACACTAATAATAATAATAATAATAATAATAATAATAATAATAATAATAATAATAATAATAATTGCAAAAATCCCAAAAGCACCCTTTTTATTTTTTAACCATATCATGTAGTGATAAAATGATTCTATAAAAAGAAGCTTTAAGAATGTTATAGTTGTAACTTATGAGCAATGACAGAATTTGTAACAAAACTTAAAACTGTATATTTCCGTACATAAAAAATAATAATTACAAAAATACCCTCTTTATTTTTTAACCATACCATGTACGTGTTAAGATGAATGTACAAAAAAACTTTCAAAAGTTTCATCGTTGTCTAACTTCTGAGCAACGACACAATTTGTAAAAAACCCTGAAATTTCCTTTGTATGCCCATTAATGTTTGACAGTGTAATTATTTGCAAGGTTACTTAAGATCTACTGAAAGAGCAAAAATTAAGCTTTCATTTGACACCTAGATGAGCCCAATAACTTTAAAAATAAGGAAGTTAGGGTAATTTTAGTTTCATGATACTGAGTGCCGGAAAGTGAAATTGAAACAAAATTCACATTTTTCAAAAATTTCTCCCCAGCCCATTTCTCATCCAAAAAATCGGAAAAAATTAATTTAGCATAATTTCGTTTGTATTTATATATAAAAAACAAATTTGAAGAGAATCTGAGACATTGATGCACGGTCATGTTTTAAAATTAGGTGATTTGACATGGAATGACCCATGCGGTACTTATATGAATAAGTTTAAATTACAGTGGTATAACCACCTTTTTCCAAGAGAGAAATTTATAACATAGAAACCAGACCTAGATAAGTCGAAGCTTCATTCAATTGGCAACTGTTGGTAGTGGAAACTCTTGTGAAAACAGTTGCTAAAAGGAAGCAGCTGTTTTATTCCTCAATTTATTATAGTATAATTTGCCTTAGTTTCTGAAAAGCAAAGATAATTGACTAATTTTAACCTGTACATATAGGCAATAATACATTGTTACTGTTTAAAAAACTTGAAAGTGTCTCGACATGTTTCCAAATACGAGGAGTAGCCAGAAAGTTCCCGGAATTTAGTTGTAGCTCTTTATTATCATAATATAAGCACACATTTACTTGATCACGTTCAAAGTAGGCACCGTCGGATTCAGGGGCGGATCCAGGGGGGCGATCGGGGCAATTGCCCCCCCCCCCCAGAAGAGGAAACTGTCTTATTTTATATATATAAATAAAACCCATCCCAAAGTTTGGAGCCCTTAAAAGTAGCAGTATGACAACCCACCCTTTCCCCAGAAGTCGGTCCTGGATCCGCCCCCGGTCGGATTTAAACATACTTGCTCCACCGCTTCTCTGATTGCTGGAATCAAGATCGAAAGTCGTCCTCTGGTATCTTCCGAAGTTGAGCAGTTGCGTTGATTTTCATCTCTCCTACGGTGGCGATCTCTTTGAGGCTCATTTTTAGCTTTGGGAGGAGTAAAACATCCGATGGTGTTAAACAGCTTTTAAAGTTATCAAAGTCTCTGAAGCAGATTTTCTCCAATTTGTACATAAACTTTGATATTTGCGCGTTGCTCGATCTGTGAAATTACGTCAACTGATCACCGCACACTTCCTCCGTTCAGCTATACTACTTCTACACCGTTTGTTATAACCTGTTCACACTTGTCAAATTCATAATTAAGCAACGCAAGAACAGCACTGTACTATTCTAATGCCACATTGACATGATCCGTAGTCTTCCGTTGGAAGCGCTGCTATCGGCTGAAGGAACTCCACTCGCTTTCTCTCGCTTAGCAATAGCTGAACCCTTATTGGCTCAACGCGTGGGTGTGTGAGGGTGAGCTTTAGTTCACATTTTTGCCACGGCTCAAGACATTTTGGCAGCACAATAGTCATTGTGATTCTATCACAAATGCTAAAACTACAACATTAGGCGAACTTTCTGACTGTCCCTTCGATACTTTCATGAACGAAAGTTAACTTTTAAAGTTTACTGCCCTTCAATTAACTATTTCTAATTTAAAATGAAAAGAAAGAAAAAAAATCTTACTTTTTTCATATAACTGAACACGTTCAATGCTTTCTAATAATCGTTTACTTGGTTCTTCAGTAGTATTGGACGGGCTTGCTTTTGCCTTTTTACCTTTACTACTTACTTTTTTCTTACCCTTGTTTTCATTGCTGAAAGGAACATAAAATAATAATCGTTATTTTAAAATAAACGTTGAATAAATTACTCTTGAAACAATGTAGTTATGCAACTATGAAAAATACAAGATTCTACAAGAGGTTATATACATTTTTCATATGGAAGTGTTTACTGCAAAGTAAAACAAGTAATAATAATAATAATAATAATAATAATAATAATAATAATAATAATAATAATAATAAGAAGAAGAAGAAGAAGAAGAAGAAGAAGAAGAACAACAACAACAACAACAAGAACAACAATGTCTGAATACTACACATTCTAGCTTTGGAACTTCTTGTGCAAAATAAAACAGTCAGGTATATAAGTTTGTAGTCAATAAAAGTTTATATGTTTGTGGACGTGTATATGTTTTTGGCCAATTCTTTTGACAATGATATTTCGGAAACTACACGCTCTAGAAAGATGCCGTTTACAGTAATCAATTGCAAATTTTGTGTAGATTGTTCAGTTCTAATTGAATTTATTTTTTAAAAATGGCCGTTATTTCTTTATTATATTTTTAGCGATACGTTGGGAAGTATTGCGATTTTAAAAAGTAAAGCATCATATCCTACGAGTTATACATTCAGAGACCACACATTTGTATACATGTATTGTATATCTCTCAGGCGTTTGTTTCATGTCCAAATGATAATGAACAACGAAGGATAACCATTTCTCCAGTTTAAGATGAATCTTTATTGTTTGGAGCGTTTTGCTCAATGAACACCATATATCACTGACATTATAATTAATTGTATGTGTAATGTATTTGCTTATTACATACTGCATGCAAGAAGAAAGAAAACACTGATCAGATCATACATGAATTAGAAACTCCAGCCGCATTAGGCTCAAATCTTGCAAACAGTGTGAGATATTGAAAAAATCGAAAAAAATCTCCCCTTTATGATACCCCTTGCCGATTTTTATCAAGACGTCCTTCACTTGTGTCTGTAAAGGGACATATACAGATGTTGTAAGGAATGATAAGGGGATTCATGCTCATATGTGAATGATGTGCTGTGTAGGGAGCGCAGGTTCAGCTAGTAATAATAATAAATTAATTGAACGTAAAGCACATTCCAAAATTTATCGCAATACTGACCTTCATTTGTTCCTGTACTGATGATGATCAACAAATTTTTAATCTGCTCGTTTATATTTCTAGTATGTAAATGAATGCTCTTCCTCAGGATGTTCAATTAAGCTAAATTGTGAACATATTGCCTATTCACATTAAAAGTTATAGCACTTCAGTAGCGAAAAATAAATTGTAAGAATCAGTGTATTTCAGTACTGCAACCAGTACAACACTCTATGGAAGTATTATACACCTATTTTCTATTTATTATATATAACCTAAAAATGAACTTATTAAACTAATATAAATTAATGGTTTATACTTCAGGTTAGTATTATCTGGTTTTCATACTATCAATAAAAACAGGTTAAACCATGAGTCTTCTTTTCCACACCATATCAGCAGAAAATCCTGTGCATTTAAATGCGATATAGTCTTAAAGCAATAATGATGCCGTAACAAATTTGTATCCACTTTAGTGATGTTTAAAATTATTTTGTATTCATCTTTTGTACAAAAGATTATTATTCCTCCGTTGTAATGGATTACTTTTTATTTATGTCTTTAACGGTAAAATCAATAAAATACGTACGTATAAACTTTGTGTGGCTTTAACGGCTGGGATACTGCGGGGTGGAAAGCAGCGGGAAACCACCACTCGATTTTTGCCTAATTTGCTAGCAGCAAAAAGATGAAAGGGTCCATATATAAAATGTTATAATATTATGTTATAATTTTTTCATATGTAAAAAGTGTCATTAAATTTTTTAAGTTTGTTAATAAAATTATCCATAATATCATTCCACTATTACCTACATTTCCTTGTTGGTATTAAGACCCGAAAATATCTGCAAATATCAAAATATTCATCTCAGGATAACTCCATCGGACCAACTCGCAAATTGAAAGACAAAGATGTTTTCAAAGTTTACTATATTAGAGCCAAAAACGCGAGTCTTAATATGACAAAAGAAATCTAGATAAAGAGTAAGATGATACTATTAACAATTTTATCGACAAAAATTAAAAATCCACTACTTTCTACTTATGAAAAAACATTTTGTAGTTCTGTACAAGAGGAAGAAACAAATCCACCTAGTATTGTATATATATCATATATTAAGGCTTTCTTTCTATTACACGCTTATGTATAAACAAAATAAATACGTGCCACTATCTCATAGGTGCCGAAATTGTAGACTTATAAGGAAAATACATATACGCAAAGCAAAGTATCTACATCATTTTTGTTTTTATTTGCAGATATACATTTTTATATATGTATTTTATTGGTTTTAAAGTTAAGGACATATTTAAAAAGGAATTCATTAGAAGGAAGGAATAATAATTTTGCACAAAAGGTGGATATAAAAAAATTAAAATATTAGTAAGTAGATACAAATTTGTTGTGGCAACAATGAATTAGTTTCTTCATTACAATATTTGTTTATAGTACAAGTTTATTTTTTCTACTGAAAAGTCAGGAGTTAAAATGTTTTTTGAAAGCTAAAATACAAGAAATAAATTGTAATTGAATATCGTAAACTCTCTATTATAATTCTGACCAACACAAATTAACATGAATCATACTCATGCAACCATTTTATGAAAAATTATTTTAATTGTTTTTATTTATTTATTTTTTTTTAAATGTCAAAATCAACTATTTAGATCGAATCCATGTACAGGAATCTCGCATTCAATATCTGAAAATGTTTCTTTACATGCCTGGGATGCCTGAATCAAAATTAACTTAAAAATAAAATAAAAAAAAAAAACTTCTCTAAACATATCAGATTAATGTACGTGAAAATGTCCATAGTACACAATTAGTCCACGATTTGGAAAAATGGACAGGAGTACTTTAACACCGCATAAAATGCACGAAAACCGAGGACATGTCTAACTTTATAGGCAGAAAAATAAACTTACACTATTAAGACAAATATTCTGCCAACATAACCATGAAGTATATATCCTGAATGTATTTAAAAAAAAGGCAAAAGTTCATCATAGGCAGGAAATGGATCTATCTTATTATTTCTAATCCTTTTCATTTGCTGAAGTAAAAAAAAAAAAAAAAAAAAAAAAAAAAAAAAAAAAAACCTGGAAAGACGTGTAAATGATGTAGAAGAAAGTTAATGAATATTTGTTATGAACTAGTGAAAATTAAATCTGGAGACTGTTCAATTCCATATAAAAGTGTTAAAATTAACAATTACTTGAATGTCTAGAATACATTGTAAATTAACACGTACTAACCTCGTATGCTGTAATGGCAATGATGTGTAATCTCTACTCTTTTACTTCTTATCGATGTTTAAGGTGTAAAGCTCGAACGCCTTTCATCGGGACGCAGTACACTAAATTCTCAAGGTATTAGTTAATAAACACTTCAGTAGTATTCATTCTTTTTGAATTTAATCTATCACAAGTCTTCAAACGGTAACCAAACACTCTATGGCACGGTAATTTATCTATTTCCTGTGTATCATATATGTTTTTATTGATTTGTCTTTTTGGTTTTTGAGATTAAAGTAGTAGTAGTAGTAGTAGTAGTAATAATAATAATAATAATAATAATAATAATAATAATAATAATAATAATAATAATAATAATAATAATAATAATAATAATAATAATAAAGTGAGATATTAAGTACAGTTCATAATTTTAATGAAGAGTTAGAAACAGTGAAAATAAATAGTAATACTTGGACAGCTAAGAACAGTTGAAAAGCTAAGAGAAATAAATAAATTATGATAGGTGAAGAATCAAAGTTAATAAAGATACTACCAAGGGAAACCATGAAAACATCAAAAAGGAGAGAAGTTAAGCTACAGAGAAAAACACAATTAGATTATAGGAGATATTAGAGGAAGAAGAAAGAAGATAAAGAAGAGACTAAATAATTAAGTAAAAAAGTAAGACAATGACTAATAGAACTAAAACCTAGACAGACTAAAACAAACAAGAATAAATACTATGATTTAATGTCTTTTTGTTTTTGTTGTTATGAGGTGGAGGGAGTTGTAATAAAAAAAAATTTAAAAAAATAAAAATACAAATAAGAATTTTAGGAAAGATCCAAAAATGCATCAAAACATTGTGATCTTGGCCAATAATTAGTTTTTGGACCAGGGTCTACGAAAGTTTTGAACCTCCCCTAAATCAAGTTTTCGTATTTTCTACGGAATAAGCACATCATACTGAGTTAAGTGATAGTTTTTGAGTTTGGCTACACTGTATGTAGTTCTCCAGATATAAGGCGTATAAGAAAATTTTTGATTGAAATAAATTGGATCTTTTGATCCAAAATTTGAGATTAAGGGCATGTTTTAAAGTTTAAGGTAACGTGCTAAAAATAAAGTGCCTCGACTCCAGCTAAAGAGGAATGAATCGAACAAAAGAGAGGAGATAAAAAGAAAGTAAAGAGAGAGAACAGAAAGAGCCAGTAGCGTCTGCTCAATAATAAGTTCTGAAGATACAGGCAACAACACGGGGAAGTGGAGGCCTAAGAAATAAAAGAAGTTTTAAAAAAAATCATATATGACCGTAAGTATACTTACGAATAACTATGAGATTAAAAGTTTCTATTTCAGTTTAACGATACCAGCTTCAGGAACCTGTCGATAATTATGGCAATATTAATTCTCCAAGATTACTTCGCATTTAATTACAAAGAAGTTTCTGGTGCTGATATTTGAATTGACAGCTGCTTCAACGAATTATTGATAGTTTCCTGATGTTGTATCGTTAAACTGAAATAGAGTCAGTCATATATGATATAAAAGAAAAAAATAAATTACTTTGCCATAGATTGTCTGATTATCGTTTGAAGATGTGAGATATGAAGGGTATCAAAAAGTTAGAGCAATCACTCTTGAGAACTCTGACACCATGATGGTATTAGTTCTTCTTACGTAGTCACCGTGTCTAGCAACACAGTTTTGCCAGCGGTTCCTCATTTTCTGTAAGCCTGTTTTGTAAAAGTCTGCAGTTTGCTTTGAAACCACATTTCAACCTCGGAAATGACGTCATCCCTACTTTCAAAATGGCGTCCTCTGAGTGGACGCCTCATTTCTAGGAAGACAAAAAGTCACTTGGTGCTAGATCCGGTGAGTATGGGATGGGGCAATATTTCATATCCCAATTCCACTACCTTCATCATGGATGCATGGGCGGAATGAGCTGTACAGTAGCACCATTTTGTGAGCAACCCACGTCTTTTTTCTTCAGTTCCTGTCGTAACTTAGTCAGATGGAAATAAAATGTACAGTAATAGTTTGTCCCTTTGATAGGTAATTTGTCATGATAACTCCTTCACAATCCCAGAAAACGGAAAGCGTCACCTTGACGGCAGACTTCTGCATTCGTGCCATTTTACGGGGAGAGGAGGGGCGTTTCCATTGTTTGCTCATTTCCTTTGTTTCTAAGTTATAAAGATAAACTCAACTTCCATCTATTGTCATTAGTCTGCCAAAAAATCCTCTTCATCCACCTCACAGCGATACTAATTTCGCTACCAGCATCCTCGCGATTTTTCTTTTGGAAAGGTGTGACCAATTGTGGCACCTACCGTGCTGACACTTTCTGAAGATGCAGCTGGTTGTGAATTATATTCCAGACAGACTCATATCTCATACCTATTGCACACATAACACTTTCTGAGGATGCAGCTGGTTGTGAATTATATTCCAGACAGACTCATATCTCATACCTATTGCACACATAACACTTTCTGAAGATGCAGCTGGTTGTGAATTATATTCCAGACAGACCCATATCTCATACCTATTGCACACATAACACTTTCAATGGTTATCCTCCTGTCTTCCATTATAATCTTCTCAACTTTTCCGTGAAGACAGTATCAGTGAAAGATGGTCTTCTAGATCTAGAGACGTCCGTGGTAGTCAAGTGTCCAGTTTGGCATTGCTGTTTCCACTTGGATACCATCTCATAGGATGGGCTTTTGTCCACATAGACTTCTTTTGTCTCTTCGTGGATCTGATTTGCTGATTTCCCCTGAAGATGGAGGAACTTGACGCTACGTCCCTCCAGTTTGTCAATCGTCGCACCTTCTTTGATGTACCTGAATAAAAAAAATAAATAAATAAAATAAAATAAAAATGTTTTAATGAGTTCAGAACTTGCACGGTTAACGTACAAGGATCTATTTATAAAATGCATGTCGTCACCTTTTAGGTGATTGCACACTCCCTCGTGGATTAAGACTAAGAAGAATGAATGCCACTGAAGTGTATATAAAATTAAATAACTAACATCTTGAGAACTTAGCGAACTATATCCCGATGGAAGGCGTTCGAGATTTATGCCTGTGATATTGATGAGAAATACAAGAGTGGAGATTATTCCTCGTTAACGCTGGAATACAAAAGGTTAGTATCGTGTTAAAATTAAATCTATTAAATTTTAATATGTACCTAAGCTATACTATAATGTGATAACTAACAAAATCAAACTAAAACATACTAATTCCACCAATCAATATCCTGGTCCAAACGTGCTGCAGACACAGATGTTTTTGATGATGCCGTCTGGAAGCTCTTGCTATCACTGTCTGTATCTGACGCGCATGCCTTTTTGGCGCCTACAGCATCGCCTTCTCCATTTTTGAGGGGAATTTCGGACGTTTCCTCTTTAACTTGGACTCTTGGAATTCGTGGAGTGGTCTCATTTTCAACTACAGGTGTTGGTGCTTGTTGACTCGCCACATTGGCATTTTTACCTACAAATGTCGGTGCTTGTTGAGTCACCACATTGGCATCTTTACCTACAAATGTCGGTGCTTGTTGAGTCGCCACATTGACACCTTCATCTTCCAACGTTAAGTTTTCAAATTCCTATATTAATAAAGATAAAAATGTAGTCAAAACATATTCATTACCTGTATAATTATAATGCTATGAAATAAATACTATTAACTAACTAATTAATTCTATGACTAATGGCAGTAGTTTCCAACGTTTTTTGACTGACACCCATGATGTCGTGACACTTGTTTGATTTTTTTAATTAATAATATTATATGTTATAATGGTGTAAAACTACACGTTTTTACAAAAGAGTGATTCTATGTACTACTGAGCTTTATTGCTACTGCTGGAGGCGTTGACTGGTACAGATTATTTCAAAATTGGTTTTACCTATAATTATTAAATATTCCTTGATTTTTAAATTTTTAAAATTTCGTGACCAACCCTAGGGGACTGGTGTGTTGTAACATACCGGTTGGGTACACTGGCCTATGCAGGGTGTCTACTAAAATTCCAAAATGAAATTTCGTGACCTTTTCTTTACCAAACCATAAAATTTCATAACATTTTCCAGAGCGAATTTGGGTGCGAATTAGGCCCAATTTTCATGCATGCGATAGAAGCGTGCTTTGCTTGCGATTTGGTAGCGTCTAAAGCCTACCATAGACATTTTTGGCGGTGAATTTTGACGTTTTTAGAACAAAATTTTACATATACTGTACTTATATTTGTACAGATAAAAAAATCGTGATCCAAAAGCTAAATTTCGTGACTTTCATGACCGTTTTCTGATTTCGTTACTTTTTCATGACTTTCGTGACCGATAGACACCCTGTTATGGAACCCGAAGGTTCAAAGCTGCAAAAGCTCTTCACTGACTTCTGTCGTTAGTCAACTGGATCCAGTTTTTACTTTGTATTCCTATATCTGCGAGATCCATCTTAATATTGACCTCTTCCCCCCCTCTGTCCATAGGTCTTTTTTTTTCGATCGGGTTTCCAGTTGAAATTTTGAAAAGCGTTTCTACTTTTCCCATTCTGGCCACAGGACCTGTCCACCTGAACCTCCTAGAACTAATGACCCTAACAATATTAGGCAAACGGTAAAAATTATGCAGTTCCTCGTTATGAAGTTTCGCCATTGCTTGCCCTCGTCCTTCTTGGTCCCGAGAATTCGCCGCAGTATTTGACTCTCAAATACTTTTAGCCTACGTTCTTTGTTCAAAGTAAGCGACCATATTTCGCAGTCACACAACAGGTATAATTATTGTTTTATAAATTTTAAGCATTAAATTCTTCGACAACATTTGCGAAGACAAGAGTTTCGATTGTATAATAACACGAATTCCCTGCTTTCAGTCGACAATTAATTTGTATTGTATTGTATTGTATTGTATTTATTTTCATCCTTTTTCATACAAATTGTTCACAACGTGAACGTATGAGTTGGACACGTCATAAGAACACTGAATGTGTACATATGCATAGATTTAAATCTATATGCAATATTAAAATAGTGTGAATTTATATAAAACAAAAAAGGTACAATTTTTCATTATTCTAATTTACATACATCGATATAAAACAACATAACAGTTAATAAAACCTTACATTATAGATATACAAAATATATATACTTTAAACATTATTTACTACAGGCGAGATATTCTTCTACAGAATAGAAACAGTGCTCGAGAAGGTAGGACTTGACTGCTTTATTGAAACCAGATGTTTTGTTTTTTTAAAGTGGAAGGAAGCTTGTTATAAATATTCACTGCCATAGGAAATGTACTATTCTTATGTACTTTTAAACGTGAGGACTCTACATGAAGGTCAGACGCTTGTCTTGTATTATGCATATGAATATCTGAGTTCAACCGGAAGGTGCTTGTATCTATCTGTATATCTTTTCTTACAAATTTTAGAATTTCATATGTATATAAACATGGAAGAGGTAAGATTTCAAGAAATTTAAATAGAGGTTTACAAGAAGTTCGAGGTTTACTTCCGGTCATAAACCTTAAAGCTCTCTTTTGTAAAACGAATATGGAATTTAGCAGTCCAATAGATCCCCAGAATATAATACCATATTTCAATTTAGAATGAAAAAGTCCAAAATAAGTTGTGAGCAGAACATGTTGACTGACACTATTTCGTAAAAATTTTAACATGTAACAGGTTTGAGCCAATTTACTTTCTTTTTAGATAAAATAAATAGTATTGCAATATTCTCTTCTAGCTGTGGAAAGCTGTACTAAGATCGACCACCTATTGCAGGATTGCTGGTAAAGAAGAATCACCGGAAGGTTAACTTGCTCTTATACAAGAATGGTTAAAACGGTTGCCATCGCTGCCCGTAGTCTATGTTTAAAAGTGTTGAGTACTTACGTCATCTTTAATTTTAAGCCTATTGATTTACGAGATACTGGAATTATTAAATGAAGAGTTCCCACTCCCCCCCCCATCAAAAAATTCCAGGACAAACCACCAATTTTCCAGCACTTCGACACAGGAAGGTATAACAAGATTGCAACTGTAGGTTTAAAACTCACAACAGTGAAATGAAAAGCGCAGTAGCTTATGCAGTGAAAATTAATGCAAGTACGATTTTAATACACAATAATTAAATACACAAAGCAGAGCGTAATGTGCTTTTTTTTTTTTTTTTTTTTTTTTTTTGTCGCCTCCCAACTTCCCTTATAGCCACTCGATCCACCCACATCCAGCACATGTATTTTCATTCTTTCTACATGACATTTTAATTGTGCACCGAACAAATTTACAAACAACAAAAATCTACTTTTCGCACATGGTATCTTCATTGCGTGACAATGTGACAGATAAAAAGAAAGGAATTTTTTATATTAGAAGTTTTCCAACTGAGTATGGAGCTGTGTGACTCCCACTTAATCTCATATGAAATTTTACTGAAGAGTAAATAGTGTTATACGAAAATAGACTGATTACGGAGGATTGATACTGGTACAAAGCACAATTTCTGAAGGATAGTGCTAGTGAAGACAGCATCCAAGAACGGGTTGACACATCAGTGGATGACACACCATTGAAGATCTCCCAGCCAATCACCCTGTTGGAAGAAAGCCCACCAACCATCCACACATGCAGGATCATGACAATTATTCAGCACAAAAACAGGAATAGTGAACGAAAGTAGCAATCAATCAAAATCTTCACTATAATTATGAAAAATCTGACATTTAGCATTTCAATAAATTTCAAGGACAGAAATGCATTTTCAAGGACTTTTCCAGGATGTTTCCAGGACAAGATAAATTCAAGGACATTTCCAGATTTTCCAGGATTTCCAGGACGAATGGGAACTCAGAAAATGAGATTTTACTGATCTGTTTTCAAGTCTAGTTAAATATCGCTTGTTTTATCAAAATGAATTTAATTACATATAATAATTTAATATTACTTGAATGAAATTTGATTATTAAAATTATAACAAAATTCAATTTTCACGCAGTAAGAGAGAGATTTGAAGATGAAATGAGTAAAATAAAACCATTATTCATATTCATATCCATCCATCATATAATTCATATTCATATCATAACCATCAGTAAGATAATTTTCAACAGAGTAATAACTTTTTTCTAACAATAATAGTAACAGAGTACTTCTGAATACACGGTTTTCGTTAGTCTTTATACTTTATCGGAATTTGTTATACAATTTTATACAATTCATATAAACAGTTTTGCTAAAATTCGCACTGGATGATATACATATTACAATTCTGCCTAATATTGTATGAGTGAATCGTATTTGCTAATGTAAATAGATTCTTGTTTGATTACGGGGGCCGCGGTGGCTCAGTGGTAGAGCGTTCACCTCTGGTGCTTGGGGTCCCGGGTTCGATCCCAGCTCCCGCCAAGTGAACTTTGTGGTGGACAAACACCGTGTGCGTGGGTTTCCTCAGGGTTCTCCCGTTTCCTCCCACTTTCTTCATTCCACCATTTCATTCATTACTTATCATCACCGTCTCCTTTAGTCTAACTGGCATAACCATGGGACGTAAAACTCAAAGATTTCATTTTTCTTGTTTGATTACGTCTATAATTCTGCGATATATATATAAACTAGTTAGTATCAATAATTTATATTTTTTTAAACATTTTAAATGAGGATCGTTTAGGCATATTAAACATTGTTCAAATATTTTCTTTTCTATATTAGGAATGTACTAGCACTTATTCTTGAATTCTCCCAAAAATATAACACCAAAATTTACCATTGAAAAAACTTTATTATAGTATAAGGATATGACAGCTTCCTTGCACAAACTACCTTCCAGTCTACGAAATGCAAAGCACAGTGAACTGAGTTTTATATTAACTTATTCAACATGAGTATTCCATGTTAAATCTTCATTAACATATACCCCTAGAAATTTAACACATTTTGCTTGCCATAATTCTATAGTTATTGGAATAAGTTCATTTCTTTGGCTGGGAATCGAAATTTGACAATTCTTGTTTTTCCTAAATTCATAGGTAATTTATTTAGCCAACTAATAATTTTCGTTAACGTCTTTGTAGTGAGCCTTCCTGCTTCCTTTACTGAGTCTCCACTGACAAGAACATTTATATCGTCAGCATATAATGTTAATTTGACAGTCTGAATTGATAACTAAATCATTAATGTATATAACAAACAAAAGAGGACCTAGTATTGACCCTTGTGGTACTCCTTTTGTCACTTTCAGTATAGATGATTTGAACATTTCTCTTCTGCCATTTACCTCTTTACAGATGCCAACAGTTTGACTACGTTCAAATAAATACGACTTTATTCAATTGTATGCCACACTTCTGATGCCGTGAGAATACAATTTTTCTAGGCACCATACCATGGTTTATAGAATCGAACGCCTTAGATGAATCAACAAAAATACCAATTACATGCTTTCTTTTATTTATATCCATCGCTGCATCAGAAATGAAATTAAAGATTGCAGTGATGGTTGACTTCTGGCTTTGAAACCTGTGTTGATTTGTTAATATTATATTATTTAAAAGAAAAAAGTTATTTAGTCGCGCTATCATTGCTAACTCAAATATTTTAGAAAAACATGATAGAACTGAAATAGGACGACAATTATTTAACTCGAACTTATTTACCTTTTTATACACAGGTGTAACTCTAGCTAACTTAAACAGCGTAGGAAAAATTTCCTGTCAAAAATGAATGATTTATTACATAGACTAACAGAATTGATCTACAATAAGGAGAGAACATTTCTTTATAATCATAGATGGCACTTCGTCCCATCCTGGAGAGCTAAAAGTTTTTAAGCTTTTTATTATTTGTAAGATTTCCTTCGGTGTAGCTGATTTTAGAAAAAGCGATTTAGATATTCCGTTCTGTAGCTTACAATCATTTTCCTTGGGAGTTGTATTGATAGGGTTCAATGTTTCTAAAGTTAAGAAGTACTTATTAAAATGATCTGTAATCTTATTTGAGTCATTTATATTACTTGAGGATTAATTTGTATTGCATCAACTCCTATAGTTTGTCCTATATAAATACACGGTGTCCAATATACAATGCAACCCAGAGTTTAGGACAGTAAAACTTTTGAACCTGAAACGATACACAAATAATGCTCATATATCAAAATGAAGACTTGTTCTGCATGTATTTTTAAACTAGGAAGCAACAATTGAAATTGTATAATTAATGGTTGTATATCTAATTTGTATATAATTAATGTTATTTCGCTTGTAATTTGTTCAAAATTATTATTATATGTGTTATATGCTATAAAATAGGATTTCATTTACTTGCTAAATTAGTTTTTAGCTCATTATTCACAAATAAGTAATCTGCGTATTTATTTACACATTTTTCTTTTGCGGTACCTATATTTTTGTCCGCTGTTTCCCGGCTTCGGTCGTAGAGAAATGTAGGTATGATAGAATCGCCTTCGTCGTGGCATAGCTGGGAAAGAGAGAGAGAGAGAAAGGGAGAGGGGAGAAAAATATAGAGGCGCTAGGTAAACATTCGTGTTTACAGGAAGTTACATCCACTACGAAAACCACAATCTTAAAGTACACAGTGTTGCCAGATGTAACCGAAGGTGTAGATCTTTAAAAAAAATTGACTCATAACTCATACGTATGGATGTTCTGCCGTTAATTTTCAGTATGTTTAGTTGGAGTAGCTTGAAAACTATGGTGCAGAAAAAAGAAGTTTTCATTTCTACCGATAACCAATCGGATGAAGTCTGTGTAAGGGGGAACTAAGGCAATTGTAGTTTTCATAAATGAACACTCTCAATTGGCAACATTGCTGATATTTCAGTGCATCAAAAGGTGTGTTAAGGATCTGTCTACATTATGCAATTCCTGAAAACAACGAAAAAGAAACTTAGAAATTATCATGATAAAACTTTTACTTACATGCATCCGGCAACACTGCTATTATCACGAAGTGAGTTATCAGCTCTACAGCAGATGCTGGCAGTACCCTCTGTTTTGATTCAAACACTGGTTCACACGTTTCACCATGTTGGAAGCAACTTTACGAAAAGTAGAAATGTTAATGTACTCAATGGTACTGCGAATGTTCATTTGTATAGTTCGAGGATTGTTCTTGCATACCTCTTGCTCCCATAGAAATGAATAGCAGTGTTGCCGGGTGCATGTAAATAAAAGTTTTATTAATATGATAATTTCAGTTTCTTTTTCGTTATTTTCAAGGATTGCATAATGTAAACAGATCCTTAACACACCTTTTGATGCACTGAAACATTAGAATAGTTGCCAATTTAGAATGTTAATTTATAAAAACTACGATTTCCCTAGTTGCCGTCTACAGAGGCCTCATCCGATTAGTTATTGGTGGAAATTAAAAATCCTTTCTTCTGCTCCATAGTTTCCAAGCTACTCCAACTAAACAAGCTGAAAATTACCGATAGAATATCCATACATATGAGTCAATTTACGTGTTTTGTAAAATAAAAAAAAAAAAAACCCTTCGGTTACATCTTGCAACACTGTGTGGTTCCTAGTATACTACAATCATTGCTTCCTAGTTTAAAAACATATGAATGAACAAGGCTTCATTTTGGTATAATCATTATTTGTTTATCCCTTCAGATTCAAAAGTTCTACTATCCCAAACTCCGGGTTGCATTGTATATTGGACACCCTGTAGAATATATATATAAATTAGCTGCTTAGGTATCCTGTATATTTTTACCAATTCTTTCAAGCATTCTTATAATCCTTGTGATTGAGAATAGAGCTCGAATGATGCATATGGTACTTTTCAATTTGATACTGAAGGATCAATCTTGCAACTAAATTATATTATGCGTAGATTACCTACCTAATTAATTCGTTAGTTTAACTTTTAATTAATATCTCAATTTTTGAAAACACTTACCTGTTCACAACTCAGTTCCTTTTCCAAATAGTTTAATACTTCTTCGCAATATCCTGAATCATAATTCAATTTCATTAGAGCATGTAGACATTCTTGAGCTTCTCTGAAGTACTGTAAAGGTGTATCATTTCATGTATTGTGTTTTAGAATATAAGTGAATTCATAACATAGCTATTTATGTCTTTTTTTATATCTACATTATTAAATTGAAAATTTATTAATCACAGCATAGTATACATTTTTCCATTCTCATTTGTTATATGGCACTTCTTATGAAGTAATTCTTGCGCGCCATAAACAATACATAAGTGTCAAAAAAAAAAGAAAAGAAAAAAGAAAAGAAAAGAAAACAGCAGCAGCAGAAATGAAAGAGAATTTTGAATATTTTTCTTTAAATATTTTAAAATAATAACAAATATACACTGAGCAGAACACAAAATAGTTTCAAGTATATTGGTATGAAACTATGTAACTTACTACTTCCTAGAATTAGAGAAATGGATATTTTTATTAATAGCTAATAAATAATTAGGTAAATGTGTCTATAGTATTATAAATTAATTCCAAGAAGAAATTACGAAGTTGGTGTAAAAAGTATTTTGCAAGTTTTCTTCTTTCTTTCCTCCAATTCAATCATATTCTACTGCCCTAAATAATGTTATACCATTGCTGCAATTATTCTTGATACTCGTACATACGCTAGTTTAAAACTTGACATTGTCTCTCATAGCTTCTTGTTGTTAATAATAATAATTAATCCTTATTCTAATAATCTAAATGCTCTTAGGACAGTAAACTCAAAAATTACTTATTTTGGCTACTCTGTATTATTATAGATTGTTTTAAAAATTACATTAAACGTCAAATTTTCGTTGACAGGTCAGCATTCTTAACCCCTTGCGCACCAGTGACATCCATGGTGAATGTCATGAAAATGTATTCCTTATTAAAAGTCATATTAATCCTGAAGATGATGAAATTTGTTAGTGGATGCAACACAAGACTTAAGTTCTATTTCTCCTTAGGTGACAGCACCTGACAGAAAAGACAAAAAAAAGTGTTGTCTCAGTAGATGAGAAGCCTAAGAGAGCATTCACTTACAATACACATGTGTTTGTTTTGACCACAAACAATTAGCAACTTCGAGATCGGAAAAGGAAAATCTTTGTCTTTGATCTCTGGTCAGTGTTGCCAACCTGAAGCAGCATAAAATCCCTTCAGAACATCAGAATTTCTCTTTTTCAGTCCAAATATTTTACAATGCAAATATTGTTTTTATCAGTAATGTGAATGCTTTCCTCAAGCATACACAATAACTATGCCTTATATAACGGACTAGACAAGTCTTTTAACAGTAAATGAAACCGGTATTACAGCACGCACACAGGAAAATTGCACCTGGAACGCAAAGAGTTAAGACTTATGTAAGGAATGATATTTAATAGAGATAGAATGTATGGAATTTAAATGTTTACACTAGATGTATAGCAGCTAGATGTTTTTATTGGCTCGCAGAGTAAGCAGACGGATGCTTATAGTTTCACTTTAGAAATAGGTGTGTGTGTGTGTGTGTGTGTGAGAGAGAGAGAGAGAGAGAGAGAGAGAGATACTATTTCTCGGTAACTACTGGCCAGATCTGAATCAAATTTGGTGGGCAAGTACTCCAGATCTAACGAATAAAGATCGCCGTATTTGCTGGCCAGGTTCAGCTCGGCTCACCTTATAAGTGGTACTTTATTTCGCAGTAATTATCGGCAGCATCTGTAGCACATTTGGTTAGCAAGTAGCCTATCGTCTAAGAAATAAACATCGCTATATTTGCTGGCCGAGCTCGGCTAGAAGAGGCTCTGCTCGGCTTATATGTGGCTTTATTTCTCGGTAACTACTGGCTCGATCTGAGCGAAATTTGGTGGGTAAGTAGCCTATCGTCTAAAGAATAAAGATCGCTATACTTGGTGACGAGCTCGACTAGAAACAGGCTCACTCTGCTTGTATATGGTGCTTTATTTATCGGTAATTACTGGCTGGATCTGAGCGAAATTTGCTGGGCAAGTAGTCCATCGTCTAAAAAATAAAGATCGCTATTATTTGGTGAACCGGCTCAACCAGAAACAGGCTCAGCTCTGCTTGTATATGGTACTTCATTTCTCACAAGGAAAGGACATGAACCTGTCATCCGGACATCCGAATCAAACTTAGTCCATTCGATAAACATAACAAAGATATGTTACATGCACAAACAATTAGGTGCTATGGGCAACGGAGTGTTGTAAACTTCACCAATGTTTATCGTATCTCCGAACAGTTTGAGATACCATTATAACATATACCATTATTGAAAAACCTTTATGTGATTGGATATGGTAGTTACATAAGAGCTTTTACGAAATAAAATCTTTTGAAAAAAGTCAAAGTTTCAATCTCTTTTGAGTTCGTTCATATTTCTTAGAAATGCGTAATATCATAATAATATTCGACAATAAAGAACTTTATGCATTGCCCCGTCAGTCTTACTTGTTCATACTGTTGTAGAGGCATGCTTTTACAACAATATGAACAAATGTTACCGACGGGGCAATGCACAAAGTATCTCATATATAACTCAAGAGGGGAATTGTCCCTTGCCCACTAAATGACACTCCTGGATAGATTTTGTTTCTTATGGTCTGTTCCAATATAAATTTGTACAGTCTTATCGTTCCAACTCCTTAAGACGAAAATGATTTCAACTTAGTATTATTGAAATATGAATTTCCCATTTGGATATTCTAAACAAATTGCAACTATAACCACAATGTAAATCACGTATGTTATGAAAATACTTACACATAAACCAATTAAAGCATCAAGCTTCCTACAAAGGCTCTTTGGATTGTCTGGATTTAGCCACAAAGCTTTATTTGCATCATCTAAAGCTCTAAAACAAAAGAAATAGATAAATTAATATCATGAAATGATTTACAATAGAACAATGTCGAGTGAAGACAAAATGTAACAGTTTTAACTCCTTTTTATTGTTGATGTTTTTCTTCCCGCTACTTAAAGAAAGTTAAACTATAATAATTTCGGGCTTATTGATTGATTGATTTGAATTCATGTTCTTTGTCAATGTACAGTTTAAAGTGGGATATGAACAAGTGTAGTTCGTTCAATACTCTCCTACTGGAAAACGAACTAGGGACCTCAAGCACGAATACTAGTTACTACACAAATAATGACCTCCTCTCTCCCTTAAAAAAATAACGAAATAAAAACTTTTGAATATACATAGGAAAAAGCAATATTATTTATATTTTTTAATACTAACTCATCTATGGGCGTACAGGAACAATCAAATTTCTCTGTGGGGCTCAGTGGTAGAGCGCTTACTTCTAGTGCATGGGGTTCCTGGTTCAATTTCCGGCCCAGTAAGTTTGCATCGTGCTCGTGGGTTTTCTCGGAGCACTTACATTTCCTCCCACTCTCTCATTCCACCAAATCTTCCATCATCATCCACTTGCTTTAATCATCTACCTTAGCCAAACAGGCATAATCGTGGGACGTTAAGCTCAAAAATTTCATTTCAAATTTCTCTCTCTTGGTACTATCTTCCAAAATATACAAAATTCGAAGTAATACTACCACAATATGTATGTTTTCATTAGTATAATTGAAAATGTGTGAAAACAAAAATTTTTAAAAAAATCATTTGGTTGTCGTTTGTACTAAATGATTCCTGAAAAGCAAATATGAACTCAAATTTACTTTTAAACATTTTACGCATAGTCTTATATAATTGACTTCAACTCCCTTTTCTTACATATAGCACGTTTTATATAAATAGATAATGCACATACCTCTTGTTTTCGCACTGATAACATATCTGGATTCTAATTAGACTTAGACAGGAATACACCCTCCATTCCAAAAGAAACCGAACGTTTTAAAAAAACAAAAAAGCAATGTACATTTTGGAACAAATCATTTTTATTAATCAGTGTATTCCCCTTCTGCATCGATACACATATTTGCATGCTCCAACAAGTTGTCAAACGACTTCTCCATGTCCTTTATTGGAATGGTCTTTAGGACGGCGGTCGTCGCCTTCTCAATGGCATCAATCGATGCGTGCCACTTTCCTTTCATCGCCAAATGCAGTTTCGGGAACAGATAGTAATCGCACGGAGCGAGATCTGGTGAATAGGGCGGATGATGCAACCGAATAATGTGATTTTTGACCAAAAATTCAGTTAGAAGTCGCGAACGATGTGATGGTGCGTTATCGTCCAAAAGAGTCCAACTGCCGATTTCGCGATATTCATGCCGAATACGACGAATTCTTGCCAGCAAACGCTTCATGACGCCCAAGCAAAACTCTCCAGTGACTGTCTGGCCGGGCTGAACAAATTCTTTGTGGATAATTCCTTTTGAATCGTAAAAACAAATCAGCATCACCTTAACTTTTGACTTCACCAAGCGACTTTTTTGGGTGTTCCTTCATCCGGCGCTCTCCATTCAGCACTTTGTCGCTTTGTTTCGGGCTCATATTCAAAACACCACGTCTCGTCACCAATTACAATCGATTTCAAGAAGTTTCGATCCTGCCGAGCACTTTTAACGATGTCTTTGCAATGCGCAATTCGATCAACTTTTTGGTCTTCGGTGAGTTTGTGTGGTACAAACCGCGAATTAACCTTCTTAAGGCCCAAAACTTCGGTCAAAATGCGGTATGCGGTTGTTTGAGGAATGCCTAATTCCATTTTAATAGCTTTCACCGACGATTTTTTGTTATGTTTGATGAATTCACGCACTTTTTCGATGTTTTCTTCCGATAATCCAGCTCTGGGACGGCCTGATCTTTCGTCATCATCCAGCGTCTCTCTACCCGATTTGAATCGCCTGAACCACTCGTAAACTTGCGTACGGGATAGACACTCATCACCATATGCATTTTGTAGCATTTGGTGCGTTTCACCAAAAGTTTTACCCAGTTTAATACAAAACTCAATTGCAGCTCGTTGTTTGAAACTCATTTTCCGACCGATGTACACAACACACTGACAGTTGAAACGCAATAACTTTGTTGCCGTGCATCCAAATGTCATGACATTTATACCAGTTGTCAGAGGGACTACGCCATCTCTAGGTAAAATATTACAACAGATGGCACTAGTGGTATTATTTGTTTTCAAAAGTTCGGTTTCTTTTGGAATGGAGGGTGTATATGTAAAACAATTAGCTTACGTCTACTTATATATTATAGTTTAATGTTCCATGAAAATATTGCAAGGCTAAGGAAGACCATGATATGATCATGAATTAAAATGGTGGAATGAAGAAAATGGAAGAACCCGAGAAAACCCTCGCACATGGTGTTTGTCCACCACAAAGATTCTTTGAATAAAATCTTTTATTCAGCTGTGAGTAATACTGTAGAGACAAAATCTATGGAACAAATATGATTTAAATTTATCAACGTTTGCAGTAGTTATAGAACTTGAAATGGTTACCCACTTGTATTGATTGAACATTCAGAGTTCAAAGTCTCGCCAAAAAATCGAAAATCATAGGCATACACTTCTATCCTTGTAATCTTGTCTATCGTATCTACGCGATAATTATATTTATCTCAAGACGCGATTTATTCGGCTAAATCCGACCAATATACAAGTTGTTGCTAGATCGTGATCGAGTTTAAGTGCTAGTTCGATAATCTTCAACATTCGTATTGCAGACTGCTCTTGTGTTTGCATCTACAAGTAGATCTAATCAATCACTCACATAAACAGTGGTACAATCGAATTGCGATTATTATACCATAATACCTCGTAATGTTTTTAACTTTATGACGCCCACCTGGGGTCCGTGCGGACCCCAGGCTTCATTACGATCATATATTTTCTCTGTTACATATTCTTGTCAATGACTCAGAACATCTCTTCTTAAGGTGTTTTCAATTCACCCATGACAATTTACTTATTTGTACATTTTCGTATTTAGAAATTATAAGAATATTTAAGAACCAAACCGTATTTAGCCAATCTGGGGGCCGTGCGGACCCCACGGTTTTCTATGCTTACATAAAGCGCAGAAGAAAAATATATGGGGAAATATTTTTGTCAGAAAGTAACACATGTACGAGGCAGCATAGAAGACCTGGTAAAGTGACTAGTTAAACTATGGTTAAGTAAAGGGGAAAATATAATCATGGAAAAGCACCGAACTCACCGAAGAGTTATTTTTTCAGAGAACAACAGTATTTGGCATTGAGAAAGTGCAAACCATGGAAAAGCACCGAACTCACCGAAGAGTTACTTCTTCAGAGAACAACAGTTTTTGGCATTGAGAAAGTGCAAACGGGACATCACTAGGGAAAGTTTGAAATCCACGAGCGATCCGAAAATGTATGATCTCTTGTTCTTTGAAGAAGAGTTGACCTATGCGAACTATGTCCCGAAGAAAAATAGATTATCCTGCTATTGTCTTATATGCACCATGATAAGACTGTACTTCCCGAAAACAAAGAATCGGATATTATCATAACGTATAATAAAACTAAGTCGGGTGTGAATACAGTCGACCATCCCTGGAGAACAAAGTGAGATGTTGGTTTTTTTTTTTTTTTTTTTTTTTTTTTTTTTTTTTGCTGCAATATTATTGATTGTGAAGGAATTGTTTCGATGCTGCTTTCGTAGACAAAGTTCTCACAATACAATGCTACCACAACTCAAAAGGAGAAAAATATTCCTAAAGAACTTTGGACGTCAATCAATGGAAAAAGAAATCCAGAGGCATTTTGAAAATTCCCAGTGCATGCAAAGTAAAGCCAAACAAGCTATTACTGCGATTAGTATCCTGAAGTAGATTAAAAGACGTTCTGGAATGACCCACGACAAGAACCATTGATGCATTCTTTACCCACAAGATAAGGATAGAAAGTAAAGAACACGATGGACTAATTGTGGTAATCCAGCTTTCCCGGGACATGTGAAAAAACTGTGTAACATACCCTTATGTGCTGGTGGATTCTGAAGTAAATTATATTACCGTAAAATGTTATTAATTGAAAGAAAAGTGAAAATGTAGTACATAGTAAACATAATTAGAATGTGTTGTAGTATACAAATGCTTCACTATATATATATATATATATATATATATACAGGGTGGTAGGTAACTCCACCGACAAACTTTGGGAGGTGATTCCTTATATGAAATGAAAGAAAAAGTTCTGATAAACATAGGTCGAAAAACGTCTCCTTTCAGAGTTATGAACCGCCGAAAATTCGAAAAATCATGTTTTGAAACGCCCTGCCTTAGAAACTATAGAACCTATCCCAAGCGGTTTAAGGAGTTACACAGGAACTAGTATGCGCTCTATCTAAATATCCATGTTTCAACATCCTCCGTTATCGGCGAGACGAACGCGCCATTAGTACTTAAAGGAGTATCCCTATACCTCAACTTCCTTTTTACAGTTCGTTTTGCCGATAACGGACCACGGTAAAACATGGATATTTAGATAGAGCGCATACTAGTTCCTTTGTAATTCCTTAAACCGGTTGGGATCGGTCCTGTAGTTTCTAAGGCAAAGCGTTTCGAAACGTGAATTTTCGAATTTTTGGCGGCTCATAACTCTGAAAGGAGAGGTTTTTCGTCCCATGTTTATTAGAATTTTTTCTTTCATTTCATATAAGGAATCACCTCCCAAAGTTTGTCAGTGGAGTTACCTACCACCCTGTGTATATATATATATATATATATATATATATATATAATGTGTTTAACTATACTACAGTAAATAAAAGTAAGGAACTGTATTCAACAATATAATGAAATAAAAGTCAATAAAAAAGGTGATTACTAACTATAATATTGATTGGTGTCCGCACGGACCCCAGGTTGGCATTAACGTAAATTTTGAAAGGCAGGCGTCATAAGGTTAAGAACGGTGAAAAGTTCCGAAATTGAATTAAAGTTAGTCTACAAAGAACGTTATCTTAGTTTTGACAGAATCAACTTCAGACTCCTCCACTCTCATTTTTCGGGGGGACGGAGCAGTGGCGGCTTTAGCGGATAGGCCGGGTAGACATGAGCCTACCCAAAACTTTTGGAAAATGTATAAACCTAAAAGATACAATAAAGAGTAAATGTATTTTCCACTATTTATATTAATGGTAGATAATTGTTTAACAAATAGCATCAACCACTACTGTAAAAGTAATTTCCTACTCTCAATAATCAATCTAATGTGTATATGCAGGGGTTGAAAAATTTTGTTTGCAAGCACTAGCCAGCTAAAAAAATCTACTAGCCAGACCATTTTGCAGTCATAGTGTTTAATCGGACTTCACTCGCCAAATGTAAGAATGTACTCGCTACTGGCGAGCAGGCGAATGGATTTTTCAAGCCCTGTGTATATATATCCATAAGCGAATGAGCGGGCTTACAGAAAATTAAAAAAACTAAAGCCATCCCTGGAGGGGAGAATGGTAAATTTGTGGGATTTTGACGAAGCATCTAGAAGGGGGAGGGGGAGGGGCACTGTTAGAAGAATGGATATATATTGAGTGTAAAAACAATAACCTAAACAGCAAGTATTCAGTGAACAAAATACCCGAATTGTCATAGATACACTAAACAAATTTCAAAAGTAGAACGAGAAAGAGTTTGTAAAGATGAATGTTCGCGAACTTATTCTATAAACTATGTCCTAACCTAAATCTATTAAATTGAATGTCATTTTTTATTCATTTTGTGACAAATGGCTTCTTATTATTCAAAACACATTTTGATTAAACATAAATTAGTAAGCATAAAATCACTTTCTTTAACTTTTGTGTTAATTTATTTCGCTTATGTCTCTAATAATTATGTTACTTACTTGTCAAATTGCTCTGTTTTGTAGTAACAATAACTTCTGTTGTTATACAATGTTCTATCTCCCGGCTGCAGCTCAAGAGCTCGAGAATAGTATTTGATAGCATCCTCAAAGTTATTTTGCTGAACCATCAGATTACCTTCAAATGCTAAACACTCAACTTTTCTGAGTGGTTTTACGTTAGAACTCTTTTTCTGAAAGAAATAGAGATACTTTATTCTCAAAGTTCTAATTTAATATTCGTCTATAAAATAGTTAGTCAACAACATTTTGTTTCACAATAGAATGTAGATATTCTTATGACACGGTACATGAACATTGTAAGCTTAATTACACTGAAAAATTGCGCTCTTCAGGCACCAATGAGTTTATTATGAAATTATAAAGTAAAAGTTAGCGCTTTTTCACTGATGGCGGTCCGAAGAGAATAGATAGGAAGGTGATTGCATAGAGGGACCAATAAGTATTATAGCATATGGATAGTTACTACAGAAAATAATAAAATTCCAGAATAAGTTTAAAGCTTAGCTGGTATTTTTGTTTTTGCCAAAAATAATTAAATAGATATATATTTCAAAGTTGTCTTGCTCTTCATCCTGGCGTTACTACGTTAATTATATTCTTTCACTCCCCCTTTACATCTCTGATTCTTGATATTATGACTCTCTTGTAAACTATGTGGACTTATGAGTATATAATTAGTATATTTGTATTGGTCCTTTTTCATGTATTGAATACAAGGATACGTACTACACGTATGGTTCGAATCATAAAAACATAATCACTAGTTTCGCTGCACAATATAAATATATAATTTTGCAAATACATAGTAATTGAAAGTATTTTCATAAATTAGGAGTTATGAATAATCATTTTCCCTCTATGAACAGCACATTAGCTAATTACGGTGTTCAAGTACAGAATAAAACAATGAGAATGCTGAGAATTTCTAACCATCTTTCTAAATTTGTACGTATTTTGTAGTGATTTAATTTTGTTTGGAAATTTGTTGTATATTTTAATTGCCATATATGACGGTTATTTTTTAAGTAAAATCCAACTGTCAATAGAAACAAACCTAGTACACTACACATAGTACCATACATATTTTCATTTTCTTTTTATACATTAAGTTTTTTTTCTACATAGTTATCATGTTTGTTTAAACATTTATCATAGCGTTTGACAAGTTCTTGCATTTCACGTCGTAGAAATCACCCACCTGTGACAAAGCTTCGGCTACAGGCGGGTGATTTCTAGACGTAGGCATGCACAAACTTGTCGAACGCTATGATAAGTAACTATGTAGAAAAATAACTTAATGTGCACAGAGGAAATAACCAAAAATATATGCCACTTTCTTTACTAGTTTTGTTCCTATTGACAATCGGGCCTTACTTAAAAAAATAGCCCTCGTATCTCAGACTTTATTCATATAATGATGTATTATGAGGTAGCATGTGGAAATCTTTCTTGTTCCTATGTTGTATATATACATTTATTTTCATTTAACTCTGAAACATTTCTCACGTTTTCTTTAGCAAAGATCAAAATGTGAAATATATATATATGGTA